>NC_091683.1:22936875-23247500 GCF_030179915.1 Drosophila takahashii
CAATCAATAATTGGTTCGCTTAAGTAAAGTCAGTTCTTAAACCAACTCAATAAAGAAAAGATCGCTTTTTTCATGATCAATTTAAAAACTTCTTTTAATTTATGTAACAGAATTAAGAAATCAGAATTAAAAATAAAAAACTTGGGAGCGTACCACTGAGGTAATTAATTAATTAAATACAAAAGGAACAAAAATTTTTGTTCATTGTGTTCAAAAAAACATATGAGTGATAGTGAAATAAAAGACTTGTTAAACGAATTCCGAAAGCACAGAACCGCGGAAGATTTGCAGGAAAATCCAAACAGTTCAAATATGGCAAAGACCAAAGAGCAGTTAAAAGCCATTGTAGAAGGCGCAATTGCAAGCGCACTCGCCACACAAGAAAGAAGTTTCGAACAAAAATTACTAGACATTTAGAAGCACTTATGTGGTGTAAATATCAGCACACCAGAAGTAGAAACTTATAAAGATGCCGAAATCAGAATAAGTATTTCGTGTAGTGAGTCCTTAGATATGCCGGATTTTGAGGGTAAAAGTGAGAAGTACGGTACAAACACTACCAAGCACTAGGAATACTAAGAAATAAAATAAAAGGTTCAGCCAATAAGGTTCTTTCGTCTTTCGACACACCTTTGAACTTCAAGGCCAAAATAAACCTACTTGATTTTACATACGCAGACAAACGACATATGTACAAGTTAACTAAAGTCAACCGGACAGAGTCGATGCACCGGCCAAATCGCTGACACAGCATTTGACCAAATGCTCGTGCATAGCCGGCAAACACAGCACTTTTGCGTGGTCGCTTTGAGTTAGCTTCTGTTAGCTTTAAGTCCAGAATTCGTATTCAGTTCTTTTTTATATCTTGAATAAAGAGCACACTGCTCATAAGCATTACTCCGGCCATCGCCGTTAATATCTCTTATTATTTTGCACTAACTGAGTCTCTAGTATCCTTTCCGACCAATTCATCCTAATTCTTCACCTTGAAGACCACGGCCAACCGGCCCACATATTTATAAGGAACCCCCAGAGCTGCACGATTACAGTGACTGCTGCGTGGGACCCCATTCAGGGAATATAAATTATAAAATACTAGTGACTGCTGCGCGGGACCCCTCCAGGGAATAGTTAACTACGAACACTAAAAAGCATAATTTATATACATATATTGTCGTGTGTAGCCTGATGGTTTACGTGTGAAGTGAAATAAACAGTACCTAAATGGGCATTACCTGTGAATTTAAATAAACATAAAAGTACACATAAAAAAGTATATATATTTAAAAATTAAAAAAAAAACAACCCCGTCTACTGCGCCGCCGATTGGAAAAAGGCGAGGTGAGGAAGAAAGTGCGGTAGACAGCCGTCTACTGCGCCACCGAGTGTGAGCGAAACACGGTAGGCCTATCGCCCACTGTGTCAACGTGGGATGCTATGGATGGTACACCCGTACCTCAGAAAGATAAACCCACTCTAGAGGAGGCTCTAGAGGCACAGCCAAAGGACGGTCCCAGGCCAATCAGCATCGCTGATTATAAATCAAGGACCATTTTACGGGAGCGTCATCGAGCCCAGGACAGGGACGAGCAGCTCACGCGCATTCCACAGACCCCAGCACCAAAAACAAGGAAGTGGAAAGCGAGCTCGACTCTTGAAGGAGCGAACCCGGATCATCGGGGACCTGAAGGAAAAAAGGCCCCAAACCAACGAGAGAAATTTAAAAGAACGGCTCAAAGAGCTAAGTTCCTTACTCCACCGGGAGAAGAAGAGCGGACTAAAAAATTAGTTCACCGCTGAATTTTTTGCAGCACTTGCAACGCGTTTACGCGGGGTGCGATAGTTAAGATCATTAACAAACAATCATATACATCTACTAACACACAACTTTCGGTGTAAACTTAATATAAGTAAAATTATTGTAACCGGTTACTTGTTGTAATGTAAACCGAAAGTTGTGAATATTGTATAACCTCATACATAAACATATAATTATTTTTTTTATCTCGACCACTCACTACTCCATAATTAATATTTCTATATATATATATAGATTGAAAAAAAATTCAAAATGGGTTTGTGGAGCTCCAAAGAAGCCGAAGTAAAAGAAAACACGGCTAATGTAGTAAACAATGTAGTAGTAGACCACACACCCCTTTTGAACTCAATGTTCATACTCATGATTGTTCTTACCGTTTGTACCATTATCCACGTAATCTTCAAACTACACAGCACTTACAGAAAGTGCCTTAAAAGAGACAGCCGTTTCCGCGATTACATGAGCCGAGCACAGGGTCTAGACGTCATTTAAAACAAGATACATTTATTACAAAAAAAAAAAATAATACTAATAAAAGTTAGTTGTCAAGGTAGTTAGAATGTCAAGAACCCAAGCTAAAATAGAATTAGTAATTCTGGCAGAACCAGATTTTTGTAACAGAACTCGAGTTTTGTTAGCCCGAGAAAATTTACCAATGACAATATATAAATTTGAACACAAATACATTTCAGAATTCGGACTATCTATCTCACCCCTAATAAGTTGTAATGCAACAGAAAAAGCAATTGTATTATCAACAATCCCCGGGGTTCGTTTTGTTTTGTGGTAGATAACAACCATATATTTTAATATACCAAATTAAATAAAAATACGGGGCAATAAAAAAAGTCCTTATTTTGTAAGAAATCAAAACTGGGGTAATAATAAAACTCCTTCTTTCAAACAAGGCCAAATAGTCAAGCCAGGCCCGCACCGGAGCCGATGGATGTTGATACTTTCTCGCAATTAAAACTGTCCACAAATTGGGGAAAAGGGCAGTGTAGTATGCACATATATAGAGTACACACTGTACAGGATCAGTACTCTTCAAGTGCAAACGCAATCCGATCGCGCACGCCTTTCGCGACAGCAACAACACCCCTAAAAGGGGGATTGACCCCAATTTTGTAATTAATAAGAAATGTGTAAAGTGACTATTTTAAAATGAATAAAATAAATGGATCAAAAACTCAAACTTGTGTGTGAGTGATTATTATACAAAGCGGGGGATTTACATGGCGACATGACGTGACAGTATAAATTGAATGTTTAAAAAAAAAAAACTTGGCATGCACGCCACTATAAATATAAAATAACAGTTATTTCAAATTTTCCTGACAAAGAAATCGTCCACTTGGAAAAGTGCCAAGAAAAGAGTCAAACGGGTCCAAAAGAGAAAAAAAGAGAACAAAATATATGAAAGCGAAAAAAAACATCATCAATGGAAAAAATTATCCTATATTGCCTGTGGAAGGACCAGCACCGGCGCCGCCTACGCCCATAGGCCCCGGACAACAGCAGCAGAAAATACACC
Source organism: Drosophila takahashii (assembly GCF_030179915.1). Classification (NCBI taxonomy): domain Eukaryota; kingdom Metazoa; phylum Arthropoda; class Insecta; order Diptera; family Drosophilidae; genus Drosophila; species Drosophila takahashii. The sequence continues at coordinate 22,940,229 of NC_091683.1, forward strand.
AAGTGTGGAAAGAATAGGCAAATCTTTCTGCACCAACGAGGGAAATAAATCCGGACTGATGTCTGCAGAAACAATTTTTTTTTGGATATTATAAAAATAAAAGAAACTATTATAACTTTGAGCTGTACATGACGGCCCGAAGAGAAATTTTTTTGAAAGGCAGGAACAAAATTGTATAAAAAATAATATAAACAAAAAGAAAATAATAAGAAGTAAACTCTGTAATTTTGAGCTGTATACGAAGACGGCCAAAAAAAACATGAATAGGCAGAAGAATTCAACAACTCGATTTCGAATGCGTTAGCAACTTCTGCAGCGCCGAATAAAACTACAAAGCCAATTGTAACTACGAGTGCCAATGACGGCAATACCAAACAACAACAATTCGATCCGGCTATACAGACTGGCATGGATCGCTACATCCAAATCAAACAAAATAAAAAAATAAAATGGTTGGAAATAAACCAAAACAAAATTGCCCTAATAAAGGCAGCGAACAACCAGGGGCATCACAAATTCGCCCTGTTGTCGGATATTGAAAATAATCAATTCGAGGCTGGACAGGCTGTAGAAAAGAAACCAAAGCCCCCACCAATTTACATTAGGGAACAGAACTCAAATGCCCTAGTAAAGAAGATTTTTGCGCTGGTCGGGATTGACAACTTTTATGTTACTCCTCTCGTCAAAGGGAATATGCACGAAACCAAGCTTCAAGCTAAAACTGAAAATCAATTCAGAGCAATACACGTACCAGCTCAAGACTAGCAAGGGATTGCAAGTAGTGCTAAAGGGGCATAGAGCCCGACATATCAAAAAATTAGATAATAGAGGCACAGAAAGAAAAGGTATTTCTCGCAAAAAAATAACAGAAATAAAAAGCCGCAAATTTTAATAAATTTGCTCACATTCCAACAATCTAAACAATCGATGTCTTTCCTTTGAATATTAATGTGGAGTGCCAATGGCGTTTCACGATCAAGACTCGTGACCCCCAAAGGAAGGCAACTGTATAAAACAATCACAAATTTGAGCAACAAACTGGACTATGTCATCCCTGGCAGCCCCACATACTGGCCAGCTGACCCCAGAAAACTTCCGGACTTAATTGACTTCGCTGTGACCAAGAATATCCCAAGAAACTTAGTAAGCGCCAAATCGCTATCGGACTTATCATCGGATCACTCGCCTGTTTTAATAACTCTTTTTCAAAGCCCCAAAGTAATCGAGCACCCCTTTAGGCTGACCCCGCATAGAACTAACCGGCTAAAGTACAAAAAGTGCGTAAATTCTCAACACCAGAAGAGGCAATTGTGCGTAGCAGCCAATACAAAAATAATCTGCAAATCGAACAACTGGTTCGGGAGGAACGACGCCTACGACGAGCTTGGCATTTTGTTTCAAGCACCTGAAATTTTTTTTTTTTGGCATGAATTATGGAGTTTAGAGATTAAAGCCTTAAAAGACGAGACGAGACAATGTGGTGGAAATGATAACATGGTTGTGTCGTTTTCACTTGCCAAATTAGGAGCTTCAATTGATAGGTGGGATGTATGGTTGTCGACCAAAAGAAGCGTTGGCAACCAGAATGTTTGATAAAATGATTTAAGAATTTTAAAAGCTCCTCGGCTGTTATCCACCCACTGCCATTTGCATACCTACAAATAAAGAAAAAAATAAATATTAAGGAATTACAGAAAGACGCATTGTTTAAATTTAAATATTTATAAAAGAGATATAAACAAAAAACACCTACCCCACGGCTTCTGAAATTGCATGTGTCACGAAAATTGATTTCAAATCATTGGACCTTACTGGAAAATATTCCTGGCTACTTCATAAGGAAACATCATAATACCGTCCTGCTCCGAACTGAGTTTGGACCGATTTTGAACGGGCTTACTCTATCCTCCAAACCATATTGTAACGATTCACCCTGGTTATTTTATCCTCCTTCCTGACAACCGATTTGCTGTTGTCCGGTTGTCTGTTATTGCTGTTTCTTCAACTGGTCCTCCAGTTCCGATTGCTGACGTCTCTGCTCTGTATTGTAGCTCCGATGGTGGCAGTGGTTGCTGTTATAGTTCCTGTGCAACGAAAATAAAAACCTATAAAAACGAATATATAAAAAACAGAAAACCGAATATAAAAACACTTATATATACAAAAAAAATGTGTGCGAATATATAAAAAAACCGAATATAAAAACACTTATAAATATAAAAAATGTGCTGAAATTAAAGAACATTATGAAAACAAACACCTGTGGAAGACACCCAATTTAAAATAAAAAAAATTGTTTAACGCCTGTGCGAGGACCAGCGCCGGCAACGCCCGAGTCCAAAGGGCCCCGGACATCTGCAGCAGACGACAAAAAAAAATCAGAAATCAAAAGTGAAAAACGCCAAATCTACAAATAATTTTTAACGCCTGTGCGAGGACCAGCGCCGGCAACGCCCGAGTCCAAAGGGCACCGGACATCTGCAGCAGTTTACGGCAGCAAGTGCGGGAGGCAATCCGCACCCTGCACCAACGAATGGAGAAGTGCGTATGAGTGACGTTACTCTAGATAATGCTGCTCCTGTCGAGCAAAGGGACGCACAGAGCTTGCAAGAAGCTCTATAGGTGTGTCCAAACGATGGACCACGCCCCCTCACAATAGCTGAGTACAGGGCACGAAATACGAAGAAAATTAACAAGAAGAAAAAGCGGAGCGGACAACGGATCAAACTGCTACAACAAATAAAAAAATCTGGCCGTCATCGAGCAAGCACTTTGCCAAAGAGCAAAGTAACGCAACAAAGGCTGCATTTATGCCAATGCCCTAGTTGCCATTAGTCTAATAACTCTAACTCAAGCCAAACGAAAAGGTCGAAAGATTTCACAGCACCCTCGCTGAAATAGCGCGTTGCCATAAAAATTCAAAAACAAATGAACGACACTGCGGAGGTTGTCTTACTAGCCACAACTAAATGCAAATCACAAATTGACACAGCAAAACACCTCAAAATGTAACCCACTCCACTGATCTTACGAAGAAGCTTCCGCCCTATCTAAGTAGTATATAAGCATGTATCAATAATCCAATAAATCAGTCTATCTATTCACCCTATAACTCCGCGTACTTTACTCCGCACTCCCGGTAGCACACTCGCGCTAACTAATAATTCAACTCAAGTTAACCGAAACCTACAACATTCATTGATCCCCCTCGTTCAAGGTGCGATCAAACATTGGTGACCCCGACGTGATCCTTGCATTTCCAAGGATCACATTTACAAGGAATCATTAACTGATTCTTTTGAACCACGCTAAACTAAAGTCCTCCAGATTGGGCACATTACTAAAGGTCCTCCAGTTCAGGCACCTCATTAAAAGTCCTCCAGTTCAGGCACAACACTAAGGTCCTCCAGATAAGGCACCTGACAAAGTCCGCCAGCCAAGGCATATCACCAACGGTCCTCCAGAAAACAACGCCACCGATCTAACAGGTAAGCTTCACAGTTCCGTTACACCAGACTAGGGAAACAGGGAAACCATCAAAATGCCAAATTCCTTCATGATGGAAACAAGCCTAGCTGGATCAGAACAAGTGAGTCAACTGTTAGACGCGAGGGATATTATTCCAACCGCCTAGCACAATTGCACGATCTGTGGCAACAATTTTGTGATCTGGACACCGAGATTCGAGAAATGGCACTGCCAACCGATGACCCTATTACGCGAAACCGAAGCACCACTGAGGTTGACTTTGTCACAGCCTCCAGTTACATTACCCGAATTTTCCGGTGAATATTTGCAATGGCCTCAATTCCATGACCTATTCATAGAATTGGTCCACAAGCAGCCGTCGACACAAAAACTCCATCTGCTACAGAGCGCATTAAAAGGAGAAGCCCGAAATATATTAACAGATACTGCATTCTCTCAAGGAGACGGTTAAAGACCAGATACCAAAATGGAAAAATACTAATCTTCACTGCACTCGCAAAGATGTTTGACTACGAGCCCAACAATGGATCGGCTACCAAAATCCGAGCACTGCATGATACTGTCGAAAGAGCTCTAAGCACCCTCAAAAGCCTAGAGGTCAGCACAGAGACTTGGGATCCAATCCTTGGGTTCCTCATCCGAAGGAAGCTGGATCACAACACCTTGGCGGCACTGGAAGACGCGGCCGATGCACCCACAGAAGTACCCACATTACCAAGCGTTCTTAACTTTTTGGAACGAGGGTCCTGTATGCTGGAAACGTTAAGCGAACAACCTGGAGCAAAACCTAAACCGAAATTCGGAGCCAGCTCAAGCTACACCGTCTGCAGGGTCTGCAATCAGACACAGCATACGATCACTAACTGCAACTTGTTCAAAAACATGACTCCTGACGAACGTCGAAACATTATTTACCGACTTCGAGGATGTTCAAATTGGTTATCAACACATCTAATAACTCCGCGGTCTTCCTTTCTGACCTCCGGGAAGAGGCCTCGTATACAAACTTATATTGATCTACTAGCCACGCTTGGGATCAAACATTGGTGACCCCGACGTTCAAGGTGCGATCAAACAACAGAGATTAGCACAAAAATTCAACAGGCCCAGAAGAAAGGCTTAGACTAGATAAACAAAAATAATATTTTTTAAAAAATATCGGGTCGGCGACAACGTTTTCTTAAAATGAAATAAACGCCTGGGAAATACACTGTCTCCCCTAAGCTCAGAAGAAATTATTGAGGCAGACCTGGGGACCACGGTCCTAATTAAAGGGGGGGAGGGGTGGTCCACAAGGACAATCTACGCTAACCTTCTTCGCTAGACTCGTGACCTTTTTTTTTATAAATGTTATACTTTAAATGTTAATTTTCCCTTTATATATATTTTGTTGGCTAGGAAAATAAATTTTAGTTTGGGCACCAACGGCTTGTATAGAGGACGGTGACATTGTAGTCTGAAAAACTTTCGGATACCTACAGCACGCAACAAACATAACGACCTACGCGGACTACACTGACCGGACTGATAAATTGACAGGAACATTCACTGACGACCACAGGATACCGGTCATAACAACAGACCTCAAACACATTTGCAAGTTGGAACCACCTGTAGTATGCACATATATAGAGTACACACTGTACCAACGGCAACAATGTCAATGCCGAATATGCAGGATCAGCACTCTTCAAGTGCAAACGCAATCCGATCGCGCACGCCTTCCGCGGGCGATAAGCAGCTGCGTCAGCAGTTCCCACAGCTTGGCGACAGCAACAAATTGATCCAAATGTAAGTGCACATAACATTCCCTCTCTGAGAACCACTCTCAGATATGTATAAGATTTATATGAAATTAGGCTAATACATAAATCCGCTGCGCCGCTGCCGGCTTGACCGACAGCGCTGCCCCAGATTGAGAGCTAAGAAGGAGATATGGAAATCTACAGGGAGCAGTCTAAAACTCCTATGCAAATTGTGAACAACTCCTACCAAGGGGAAAATACTATTTAAAATAACGTTATGTGTTAAGTGATAAGTTCGAACGGGGAAAATATGGAACTACAAGTTTATACAAAAATAAAACATAAGAACTAGAATAACAGTATGTGCGTGTATTAACTTGAACGGGGAAAATATGGATTTACACACCATAGGGCCGTTAGGAGTATTAACCTAATTGGGAAAGCTTTAAAAGTTGTTGCAGGCACAACCGAATTTGATGATTGGGAACTAATTAAATTCAACCAAGAGCAACTAATGAGAGTAGATTAAGGTCAAACGGAATTAAATATCAAATTTCACGAACGTTTGAACGAATTCGCGAACGCGATAAATGAAATCCAAAAATTCGAAACCAATAAAGAAACTTACTTTTTGGAAATAATTTTAGCTAAAAATAGAATCCTCAGAATTGGAAAATATTCTAATGGGTTTAGCCCTAGCTAAATTAAATATTGCACGCCCGGCAATTCTAGATAGCTCCGACATAGGCGAATTTAAGGACAGGCAGCCTATTAACATTAGTTTGATATAAATATTAGAAGTATCTAGTATAAGTGTTTTCCAAAATTCCGATATTGTCCATTTTCTTATTAAGTCCCAAATCGTTAACTTGTATGTAAGAAGAAACCGGTCTATCCGTTCCAGCACAACAACAAGATCCTGGACTTCGAAAATGGAAACCTAGTTGTCGAGTGCGTAGAAAGAAACCTCAACATCGGGCAGTGCAGAGAACTCCAAAATGACACTTATGCCCAACAATTAATTTCCGGAGCTATTGCACACTGCTCTACACTCCTAGGCCACCTAGAACCGGTTACCGTGTGGATCACGGCACCCTCATAGTGAACGAGGCCAACATGACCATAACTGATGACCAAGGGCGGGACCAAAAAATATCTGGAACCTACCTGTTAACGTATTCCGAAAAAAAAGCCTCAACACAACTTTGTTTATAAACCAACTGTGAAGTTCAATGAAAAAACCCGCTGTGTCGGCCATGACCATGGTCAACATCACGACCCACCAAAACCGACTCAGTATTCCGTTCCTTCATGAGCTGAGTCTGAGGAATCTCCACCACATTGGGACCCTTAGGGAAAAATTGTGCGATACTTCTACGCTTCAGAACTCACAAGTATGTGAAAATGTACCGTCAGGTCTGGATAAGCCCGGTTGATCAGTTTTATCAGCTCATCGTCTGGAGAAGCAATCCATCAGAGGATCTCAAGTAATATCGCTTGAAGACTGTAACATACGGAACCACATCCGCTCCGTTTCTGGCAACAAAATGCTTAAACCATTTAGCACTCATATCAAAGGCCACTTACCCCTTGGTATCAGGTAAACTCCGAGATGACTTCTACGTGGACGACTGCCTCACTGGCTCCAATTCAATTGCCAAAAGCAAACCAATTCGCGATGAGCTAAAAAAAATCCTATGATGGAAAAATTCCAGTCACCCAAGAGCTACACACCTTTCTACGTTCGGCTTAAGGGATTGGAAACGACAATCTTCACGGAAAGGGCTATGGATCAGATTATAAGTCAATGTAGCAGAAGACAAGTTGACTTTAAATTCATACCGCCACGAGCACCATCATTCGGAGACCTCTGGGAGGCAGCCGTAAAATCAGCCAAAAAACTGTTATTGACAACCAGCTCTACGGCATCATTGACGTTTGAAGAGTTAAACACAGTAATAGTCGAAGTCGAAGCAATCTTAAACTCACGACCAATTACACCTATATCAAATGATCCCACAGAAATGGCGGCCCTTCCTAATTGGCGAACCACTAACGGCTCCACCTGACATTAATGCCGATCGCAAGCCAAATTCGCAAGTAAAGCGCTGGGAATTGGTTTCCAGGCTGAAGCATTTATTCTGGAACCAATGGCGAGTAATTACAAGAGCTTCAGGCTCGGCACAAGTGGAAGACAGAAGCACAAAACGTCAGGGAAGGACTAATGGTGGTGGTAAAAGAAGATAATTTACCAGTAATGAATTGGCCACTGGGACGAGTAATTAAAACTTATCATGGTGCGGATAATCGTGTTCGGGTTGTTGATGTACGTCGGAAAAAAGTAGTGATGGGCAGCACAGTCTCAGTCCTACTGAGACTGTCAACATTACGCGTTTCACAAGCCACCCCGGAATATTCTATGAACGACTCGGCACGTCAAGAACGGCAATTTCGGAATGGACCATCATTGCGTATTAAGACTTGAAACCATATTGGAGCGATATGAATATATTGTCCACTGGGATTAAGGAACTCAGGCACAAGTGTTCTGAGCTGCATAACGAAAACGCATGCAACTCTATATTTGAGCATTTTCAACATGTATATGGCGAGCTACAAGAAGGAAGCTATCTGATTAACCATTCCCGACAGCGAAGATCACCACTCGATATAGTAGATAACGTGGCTAACTCACTATTTGGCGTACTGGACGCCAGGTACGCAGACGACATGGCCAAGAGAAGACATGTTGATGATGCTACTCAAAAACCAAACGTCGATCTTGGATTCAACTATAAACGTAGTCAGGAAAAGCAAGTCATCCACTGATAACCGCATCAGAAATTTGGAGCATCAACTAGCAACCCTCAACAAGGAACGAGGCAGATATCAAGGCGACCACTTACAGCAAGCATTTGTAATCTTAACTGCCCAGCTAACTCTGCTGGCAACTGAAATGCAGCGGATGCGAGCGGAAATTGCAAGCGTTCTTAACGACATTCGTCATCGAACCATCAGTCCCATGCTGGTAACTCCTAGGCAGCTAAGAAACCAATTAGACAAAATTCGGGATCATCAACTTCCGGATCAAATGTTGCCGGTCTCATCGGAAAATGTAATGGAACTCTATAAAATCATGCGCGCTGAGGGAACCACAACTAAAGATCATGTTATATTCAAAATAACAGTGCCTCTGGTATCAAGAGCACAGCAGGAAGTCTTCAGTATCATTCCCATCCCGACGTGGAAATCAGGAGGCTGGAATCGGTTCGACATTAAGTAACCTATCATAGCTGTAAATTCCCACAGAGATCAATTCATGGGTCTTACTGCGGATGAGTTCAAGCAATGTCTAGTATTATCCAACAACGAACACATTTGCTTTAACCATCAAGCCGCATTCAACGCTGAAAATCGGTGTGAGTTTCAGCTATTCAACAACAAATCTGAAACACTCTGTGAGATTATTAAGCCGAAAGCAGATTTGATTAGGTTAAGAACGCATCAACGAAACAGTTGGATGTTTGCGACCCACAGCCTAATAGAACTTTAAGCTGTATGCAAGGGAATACCATCCACCATTCAACTGGATGGATCGAGCTTATTGTCTCTGTCCCCGGGCACCGCACATTCAGCACGATGATCACCGAATCACTTTTAGCGTATATTCCTTTTGGCAATATAAAAACACCCGTTGTGGAAGATACATCAGAGTCAGCTCGAGACGAACTGGATCGTCTACAACAAATTACGAATGTCGAACAAAGAATCATATATCATGACACTTGCTGCCGATACTGCAATTATACACCTAGACCGTCAGTATGCTTAACAGTCATCAACTTGCCAACGCAGCGAAAATAGCTGTCAATAAAATCAGTCTCAATCTCAGAATACCACTGAATGTTACTCATCTACCATCGCAATCAACAGAGGCTGTCGCTGTGTCTTCAGAACCTCATCTTGCGCACCATTCTCCGCCGTCCACCTAGTACCTACCACCTAGGAATGGAGATGAAGTTTGTAATCGACACCGGTGCGGTAAAAACATAATTCTTGGAAATGTTATAAAACAGGAAAAAACCCTTTGCACTCGCTCACACTGCCGAACGCGAAGTTTAAACTTTGTTTTTTTCTTTCTTTTGTTTTCGCCGAAAGCAAAGCACATGCACTTCGTGAGCTTTCAGTAGCAGTAGCACTTTGCAGTTGGCAATCATTCAGAAGAGAATTTTTAACTGTAAGCACTGCCGGTTCAGTGGTCGTCGAAATAATTCCTATCTACAATGATAGAACTGCCCCAACTGCAACGCCTGTTTGGGATCGTTTTGAAGACGCCAGCGAAAATACTCGCCGATTTCACATGTACACCATTATTTTCATATTCGAATATAACTAAGTATATATATGTCCTAATGTGGAGACACCAACAAGAAGCGGTGCCTTTATCATACTAACACTTACCAAACATACATACATTCATATGTACACTCTTCAATCGACTCTGATTGCTGTACGCGAAACTTAAAGAGAGAATAGATAAGCAAATAAAGCTTTGCCAAGCGAAGCAATTTCTGGGATTCCCATAAAATGAATTTTCTTTGTATATATACACAGTTTTTTTGCGGATCTGGCAACAGTTGGCTGAAACTTTTTCTGGAAAATAAAGAAAGCAAAACTTTGTCTGTTTTAACGGCATAACAGACCCAAACGAAGCCTTAGCCTACAACATCTCAGTGGTAGCCACCATCAGAACGGTGAGCGAACATTCTGTGAAATGAAATCCAGATCTGCTCAAAAACAGCATAATTCTGGAATCGGTCTCCTCTTATAACAACCCAATATGGGTTGTAGACTTAAAGTCATTCTCGCGGAAAAATACCGCGAAAATACGTCTTTGTCAGGAAACGGGGCAAATCGGCAAGTTCAGTTATGTCAACATAGATGACGTCATAATTTTTTCAGAAGACGAAAACTCTCACATCAAGCATTTAGATTGGGTTGTAAAAAGCCTTTACGACGCAAACATGAGAGTCTCAGTACCAAAATCACTTTTTCTAAAAAAAAACGTAAATTTACTCGGGCTTATTGTCATCAGTAACGGCGCTACAACGGACCCAAAAATGTAAAGGCAATAAAGGAGTTCCCTAAGCCAAAGAATGTGTTTGAGATAAGGTCATTTTCACATAAAAAAAAAAAACAAGTCTCAGAGCGACATAAATTACGCAACGTATTATGTCCTAGGATGTCATGCTCAGATATCCGAACTACAACAAGAAAGGAAGCTACCTTCGGCCAGCCGAAGCTTATATACCCTTGTAGATAAAAGAATACTCACTCGGTGCAGTTCCAGGGATTCCAGATTCAGCGTTTCGATTTATTTCAATTTTGTTTTTAAGTAGTCAAGAATCAAAACGCCTACTTCCTACAAAGTTACAATGAATTTTCTTATATTTGATTGGGAGCCTTAAGATATAGTGGTCCGATCCGGCTGGCTCCGACATATGTACTACCTGCAATAGAAAGAAGACCTTCGGGAAAGTTTCATCGCGATAGCTTTAAAACTGAGAGACTAGTTCGCATAGAAACGGACAGACGGACAGACGGACAGACGGACAGACGGACAGACGGACAGACGGACATGGCTAGATAGACTCGGCTATTGGTGCTGATCAAGAATATATATACTTTATGTGGTCGGAAACGTCTCCTTCACTGCGTTGCAAACATCTGACTGAAATTATAATACCCTCTACAAGGGTATAAAAAGGCATTTGATCTAACGACAGATGCCTTAGCTTTTGGCATTGGGGCTGTGTTATCCCAAGAAAGTCGTCCTATTACAATGATCTCGAGGACAGGAAGGTCAACGAAAGATAACTATTGGCGATCAAATGGGCATTAGCAAAGTTACGGCATTACCTATATGCGGCGAAGGATATAAACATCTTCACCGATCACCAACCTTTTACTTTTGCAGTGTTGGATTCGAACCTTGAACGAAAGCGGCGTGTGGATCTTTTATAAACGCGAGAAAGAGAATTTAGTTGCAGTGCTTACATAAACAAAGGCTCGGTCACTAAGCCGAAACATGAGTCGATCACAGAAAATGCAAGTCTCAGCATTCTGTTACACGCGCAGGCCGCTCAGTCAAACTCAAGTAAATGCATATACCCTTGCGCTCCAGCTTAAGAGAGCATAATTAAATACACATAATGTATTTGATATATGATATACACGAGACTTACGCTTACTTAGAACCTTAGGAAAACTGTAAGATCAGAAACAACTGGACGCTGGTGGCGGCACCTTTGCTGCTCCAAATTTAAATAAAAGATTATTAAAACGAATCGAAGAGATTTTTCTCTACATGGCGACCGTGACAAGTGTTCACGTTTAAACCGTCAATTATACCAACGCTGGAATAAAACAACATTCAACAAGTGTGAGAGGCAATCCGCCCCTTACGCCAACGCGGGAAACTGGCAAATAGGAAGGAAAAATCGAAAGTCTGAATGAGTAGAGTGCGAGTAATGGGCAAACGCGGAGGCCAGAAAAACATGATCAATAAAAGAATAGCTCATATTAAGTGGCTATTATACACAAATACGCAGCACACATGGGCAACGGCAGAAAAATTACCTGCTGAACTTGATTTTGTAAAAGAATGCCTCCAGCTACGAAAGCCAAACACCGCAACTGTAGCGAGCGAAGTACTTGATATATTATTTACTTATTTACTTCATCAAATATACACATATTTTTACACACTTATTAATCTCAACATTTGGTTGACAACGGCCTCCATACCGGCCATGTTATAATTAATTGAATAAATTCATTCTCAAACTGGACGTCATCGTGTTTACATCTTTTTATTGAAATCCCGTTATCACACAACTCACTCAGCTAATATAAAAGTTAAAAATGACACAGTAATTAATAAACCACCATCACAAAGCCTTGCCGAAGAAACCTTACGTCTGCCCGAACGACTGCCCTGAACCACTAGACGCAGCAGCGTGCAAATACACATGCACGAAAAAGACCAGTGCGAGGACCAGCAGAAAAATGTTCAGTTTTTTTTTGCAAGAGGTGACTTTTGTCGGTCATAAATGTACTGATAAAGGAATACTTCCAGACGAAAAGAAACATGTGTAGTATGCAAGTTATCCAACCCAATAAACAATTGCGCTTGCGCCGCGGTCCTTCTAATATAAACATTTGCGCCGCGGGCCTTCTACTCTAAACTAAGCCGGGTCTCCCAAATGTAAACATTATCATCCGGTCAGCACACAGCGAGGCCCAAAATTGCAGAATAATCTGTTTAATCGATTTCCACAATCAAACCAATAATTGCATCACCCAATTTATTCCGACTCTCTTGAGTCCATCTCTTATTCAATTCTTGACAAGTCCCTAGATTCTCTTAAATTTGTACAAAACCAAATATAAAATAAATGATACATTTTAATAAAGAACGATAACAAGAAAACACTGTGAACCTATCTTCTTCATAGGCGGAGCGGGAACATTACATGGTGACCGTGACAGGACACAGGATGTACACTTGGAGAACATCGAGGACATTGAAGGACCTCAAGAAGAAAAAACAAAGGAAACGGAAACACAAAAAAAATTAGCAGGAGACAACGACAAATAAAGATCGCAGTGAGTAGAGTGTGATGTGTGCTAAACGCAGTGGTGTGGTAAAAAGATTAAAAGCCAAAAGGGCTGAATTACTGAAGCTACTAAATAGCGGAAGTGAATTAAATTGGATCAATTCGGTAAAACTACATGCCGAACTTGAATATATAAAAAACCAGAACCACACACACATAATATGAAATTACCTTCGTAATTTTGAAACGGAAAAGCAAAGTAAGCAGATTCTGGACATCGGAGCTTAAATCCCAGGAAAGGGGGGTACTGCCTACGGGTGGAAAGGAAGCCTCGTCCAAAACTGAAAAGCTATATAAGGAAAGACCCAATATCCAAACATTGGAGAATATCCACGAAAGAGGACAATGTCGGCAGAAAATCTTCAGCTATTCGAAGAGGAGATCCAGGAGATCTACCGGGAGTCTACGCGGATCCGGGACGGAAATCGCGAGGCACAGGAGAGACTGATGCAGACGCTAACCAAACATATTGATTTGGTACAAGATACGTATACATAAGAAACACATACACGAATTGTATTATACATAAGTGCTGCCTGTGTGCAGCGTAGATTACGAATTCTCATTCTTAAATATTACAAAGCAGTTCGATTTTGACAAACAAACCATTCAGTCTTATTATTTCTACTTTAAACTCAAATCCATGTTTGTCTACATAAAATCCCACGAGTAACCCAGCAAACATTGTCTACTGAAGAAGAACCCTCGCGAGATTCTTTGAGAGGCTTGAGGACATCGACGAGAGATGACCTCATACCGGATCATCGTGAAATCGCAACTACCCATTGTTTAACAAATCGCAATAAAAAGAGAAGTGCTAATTCACCTTTCGTTTATTATCGCATCTGGTTCACCGTCATCCTCCTCACATCAACTGCGATGCATATTTTTTATATATTATATAAAAACTAATGTAAAATTGAGCGACATTAAAGTTGCCCAATAAGCGTGTGGTCTGAAAACCATACAAAAACTAGGCAGGTTTTTCCATTGTTAAAAAAAATTTTCTCAGAAGAAATACGAGCATTTACGAAGGGAGTTACAGAGCTAGGCAAGTACTGCGGCCGAGAAGGGACCTGTGGAACTATCGTGGAAGCACTAACTCAAGAGGTGGATGAATTTCAGGACACACAGAACCTGTTCAACCACCAGAGGCAAAAAAGAGGTGCCCTCGAATTGGTAGCTGTTTGGAGTATTGGGTTCACAGTAAAAGAGTTGGATCATACTCACCTACTTGAAAAACAAACTTCAATACTGGACAGTACGGTCAACGTAATGAAATCGAGCTACAACATGATGGAAGAACGCGTAAAGAGCGTAGAAGGTCATGTCGCAAACCTCGAAAATTCCATCAAAACAGAAAAGGTGGCCCAAATAGCGACAGAGCTATCTTTAGTCGCCGGGCATATAAAACGCAACCAAGCAATGATACTTAATGTTGTGACCGGAGTTCACAAAGGAATGATTGAGTCAGCGTTGCTGTCAGTAAATCAACTGCGACGAGAGTTGATCAACATCCAGGCACATTTGCCGAATGGACGGAGGCTGCCAGTCAAACAGGAGACTATCCACGATGTATACCGACTGATAACAACACAGGTCCAGGAACTGGACGAACTATTAGTGTTTCATAGCAAGGTGCCGTTAGTAGACGATGAGGAATTCAACGTCTATCATCTATCACCGATCCCAATCGTAATGAACAACACCATCAGAATCGTCCGCACAGAAACCGATTATTTGGCGATCAGTGACCATCAAGATTGGCATTTCGCCATCAGCAAGGAAGAGCTCGAAGGATGCACAAGGCTGTCAACAGGATCATTGTTGTGTAAGCTACTACTATCGTGCATTTTCGTGACCGCCAATGAAATCGCCTTGACGTATGTATGCGGGGAAGAACGCCATCAAGTTCACATAGGCGGCAGTGGAAAAATAGCCTTGAATGAAAACTGCATAGCTCGCAATGCAACGGTAACATTACAAGGGCAATCAGCAATACATGAGCAAGAATCACACACAACAGTTGACGCAGCTACAACAAGGGGTACAAAACCTGAAGAAAATGCAGACTCAACAACCGAATGAGTCGATGGACGGCATTCAAAGATATATGAGCATCAGCACAATGTCAACAATAGCAATAATCACCATAGTTGCAATGGTCATAATTGCAATTATACGATGGAAAAGGAGAAAAGATGTATGCTTCAAAAATGAAGACGAAGGAAACAAGACTACAACGACCATAGGAAGGCCTGAAAAGGGAACCCCACCAGAGCCCAAGAATCGATCAACAAGAATTACTCGCACATTCAAAATGAGCCTTCTCCTGCACCGCTTGCTTCCGCCCAACGCTATGATCTATCTTTTGACTCTGGGCCGAGTCCTCTTAATAAAGTACTTGAATATGTAACCCCCGTTATAAATCTATGTGTGTGTGTTTTTTTTTTATGACGAATTACGGCGAAGCGAGCATCAGGAAGACACAGGATAGAACCAGGTTCTACTCGTATAACCTTCTCAGGAGGAAAGGCACACCGTTTACGATGGGTCAACAGCTCGTACGCAGTAGAAGGTGCCCGCCAAATCGTCGCATGGGAGATCATCCAACAGCATCCAAGATTTCCGAACGGGGAAAGAGCACGGGACTCCCACAACATCAACTACCACACGGCGGCAAACGTAGAGCTACCAAAGGTAGCAGTTATGGCATGAATATTTATACGAAATAAGTGTCTGGTCAGCACTTGGTGCCGAAGCGATATTGGCAACACAGCAACAAAATAAAAAAAACGTTAAAAATCAAGCCTGGAGTCAACATCGGATTCCCAGGCATCGGCATCGATATCTGATTCTGTTTGAGCAGATATAGCAGGACTGCTGCTGCGGTATACGGCGGTGACAACGTGGTGAAATTCGAACGCAGTGCCATCGTCCATCACTACCAGGATTAGGGTACTGGGAGGCTACCAATGGCCACGGAACAGCAAACCGACGGCACTCAGCAACCAAACACGGGTACCTCGCCAATTGCTCCGTAGCCGACGAGAGACCTTGGTAACGCCGAAAGGACCTTGGTCTTTAGAAGAAGCTTCCGCCTTATCTAAGTAGTATAAAAGCACGCATCAATAATCCTATAAATCAGTTATCTACTCACCTCCTAACTCCGCGTCTTTTACTCGGCCCCCACGGGAACACACTCGCGTCAAACCAATAAGTGAAACGCAAAGGTGTCATCATACATAATACAATAATATAATAAAATATATAATACAAAAAAATATACAAATTAGTGGATTCAGAGCAGTCGCCACTATATTCCATAATGAATGTCTTAAGGACATAAATCTTACAACTGAAGTAAACAATCGCAAATCATCAAGGTCTGTTGATCCATTTGGTACACGTCATAATACTCAAAAGAATCAGCAGCAAAATAAAACACGTATACAAGGAAATGGTGGCGTCACTCTTTTTTCAACATTAGCTGGGGA
This sequence comes from Drosophila takahashii, assembly GCF_030179915.1. NCBI lineage: Eukaryota > Metazoa > Arthropoda > Insecta > Diptera > Drosophilidae > Drosophila > Drosophila takahashii. Next base: position 22,956,639 of record NC_091683.1, read on the forward strand.
TAAGATTGTTAATATTAATGCTGTGGTTACTGAAATCGAATTTAAGAATGCGCTGCTATCCGTACCACCTATAGTCCACAATGAGAACGCACAAGCAATAAACTCTACAGAATCAATTACTGATATACCATTAACTATTTTAGATACTGTAATGAATCTTGTAGCTGCCCCTAAAATACCCTTAGAACTAAGCTAAGACCTAAAGTCCGTTAGACCTTATCTGTAAGATACAGTGCTTTGCAGTCGAGACGGTGTCAGTGAGCATCTATTTAACAGCTCTGTTAGACCCTTACAGAATATGGATAAGGTCAAAGAAAACAAAGATTAACATGGAATAGTGTCAAGTAGCTGGGAAAAGGAAAAGGGAAAGTCGGGTTTCGTGCTAGCTGAAGGGCGAAGTTACCTTCTTTTGGGTTTTGATTCTCAAGCAGAGAAGGTCGTAGGTTCGGAGTACTTATTCCAACTCGCTTTTGCAGTGAACTCCAACCTAAAAGTAAGGTCAGGAGCATCACAGAAGTTTGCGCGTGTGTTCCCAAAAAGGGAAAAATCCGAAATAACCATAAAAACCTACGGCCATAGTCTAAACCAAAACCAAATAAAGTTACAAGCTAAATTAATTAAATTTGTTGTGCCAAATCCACTGGGTAAGTTTACGCAAAAAGCTAGGTATTCCACAGGTGTCTGAAAGATAAGGGCCTATGAGGATGCAGTGAGGCAGATTTGTGGCGGAGCAGAAAAGTAAAAAAACCTGTGAAAACTAATGCCCTAAGTTTCCGTCAGGTGTCCATTTCCGGTACGATTTAAATAGCCGGTAATTTTCTTCCCGTTGGAAAATATTCCATCGCATGCCTATAACAGAAGCCGAGAACAGTGAGAGAGCGTAGCGCAGACACAAACCCGAGAGAGAGGCTCCGTATGCGGTATTGTGTTAGAGAGAGAAAAAGCATAGCTTAAACGCAGAAAAAGAGCAATGACCGAACAGCGGAGAGTGGGGATGGGAAATTAGATTAGTGGGTAGTTATGTAAGAAAGTGTCTGTTTAAATTTTAAGTTTTGTCAGTTTGAAAAAAAATGTCCCAATGGCCTCGGTGAGCGTAACACAGTGCGAGTGTGAAAAAACTGGAAAAAAATACATACAATTTTCGAATTAATTAAATTTTAACCCTCCCAACAAGACATACAGGAACGACCTTTGGAAAGCGCTTTCTACGTTGGAACCGATTGAAATGTGAGTGAAGCCACTGTTTGTCAACGATAACATGGGAACAGAAAACCCTTTGTTCACCTTAGCTAACATAACTAAAAGCGAAATTAAATCAGATGGTAAACAAAGTGGTTTTGTTGTTTTGAATTTCTGGAAGAACTTAATCGTAAAAGTACATTTTAAAACGTAATAATTTAAAGAATTATATTTAAATTTATGAGTTATCAATATTGGGAAAAACCCGGAAAAAGATATGAAATTTTATATTGTAATTTTTAGTCTATAATAAATTATTATACGTAATGTTTGCGTAGATAACTATTTTTTGATCGCCGCTAATTAACCCCTAACCCCATAAAACAAAAGGGGCCATGAATAAGTTTAAAGTGGAACTTCGTGGCCAAGGTTGGGTGGGCATATTGGGCCGCAACAAGATCAGCGGACCCTCTCCGATATCCATATTTTCTTTGCATGTCCTTCTAGCTGTCATACGTGTAACTTGTTCTCTCCGTCCGGTTTAGCATTTTTTTTGGTTCGTTTTTGCACGTTTTAATTTAATAATAAGGTAGTAGGCCTCGTGGTATAGCAATTATAACATCCCCCCATTTGCCGACGAGCCAGTGAAGCCGGAGAAATATCATACGTGCCGGCTATACCCGAGAATTCCATCTTGTCTATATATTTTTAAAGGTTACCCATTACAATACGACAACAATGGCCGCTCCCGTAACGATAACTAGTACTGAGCATGTTCATGAGTCAGTAACATACGCAGATGATAATGAACCAATCTGGGAGATTCCACGAATGGTTCGTGCGGAACACTCATCACATGATGAATTTAACATTGATGAATTCACTACACAAGTGAAGACAGACCTGCTTAAAATAGAAAATCAAATGGGAAGCAAATTCGAGATCATTAATAATACACCCCCTCGTACTTTTACTTACTCGACAACTATCCATATTTTTAAATACGATGCACCGGTTGTCCCGTTACAACAAGGAACCGTCTGGAGGACCAATTGAGTTTTTAAACCGGCTCACGTGATCAACTTAGGCCACATGAAGCAGTTAATCGGTCAAGTGGCACCAGCACGGAGGCAACGTTCGATCGACTGGATAGGATCAGCTTGGAAAAGGGTCGCGGGATCACCGGACAAGTCGGATTGGGATGCCATCCTAAAGGAAGAGGACAACTTGGCGAGGAACAACAATCAGCAGATTCGGATCAGCGTCAGAAGCTGAACGATGTGATAGGAAGAGTCAACGCAATAGACGGGGATTTCCACGTAACGACGGCCAGGTCAACGAGAACACAAGTCTCTCGTCGAGGCAGTCGGGTTTTCCCGACCCATGATTCTAACAAACGGTACCACACTCCTGAACACTCTAGCGATGCCCAAGGTTGTGGATAGAAAATACCGACTCATGAGAATATACCCGACGATATCGGGCGGAAAGCAAGTCGTCCTAAAGTACAACAAACTGGCAATGGACAGCACGGAAACATATGCCCTCCTTGGAAATATGTTTCCAAGGAGGGAACAGGACTTATTCAAGTTGGAAGGGGATAGTTGCATACCAAAACTGCTAAGACGGTAGCTACTACAGCCAAGAGACACCATTTGAAGGGTTCGTACATCGTGCAATTCGACAATGAAACAATTGCAATCGGCGACCGAAACTACAGCAGCTGTTCCTCGACACACCTGATGGCCATGTCAGCAGTTCTAACCCAAATAAAAACAACGGGTTACGAACTCTCGGTGAAATATGTTCACGAATTCAGCATGGAGAATCTAAAGAAACTATCGGTCATGTCCGACGAGATTGTAATATCTTTCTCAGTGGAAATCGTCATAGCTCTTTCCATCATGACAGCGGGGTACCTCGTTTGGAAGAAGATAACGTCAACCAAAGGAATTCCTGAGCTGCGGGACCCACTTGCGAACCTGGAGGCACAGGGTACCCAGGAACTACGACGAAGAGTATGATCTATGTACCGCGTGAGTTACCTATTACCAACTCCCCGCACCCCTTCAACTATAAGTCGTCTACGAATTCTTATTCTGAAATATTACAAATCAGTTCGTCACTGACAAGCCAACCACACAGTTTTTCTTTTAAATTCAATTTATAAATTATAATTATAATTCACATAAAAAATTCCACAACGTAACCCAGCAAACATCAGCATCGGAAGAAAGCCTTTAGGTCTCTTTTGGTGGACCGAGGACATCGACGAGAGATGACCCCACACAGGATCATCCTTAAAGTCAACTAAATCGCAACTACATATGTCTTTCAACCACAATAAAAGAAACAAGTTCATCGTCAATCGTCACAACACAAATTATTCCGTTACCAACTACGATCAACGTTCGACCCTCGACTGGTAACTCGTGCATTGTAGCAGCCGGTAAGAGTGCTGTAGTATGCACATATATAGAGTACACACTGTACCAACGGCAACAATGTCAATGCCGAATATGCAGGATCAGCACTCTTCAAGTGCAAACGCAATCCGATCGCGCACGCCTTTCGCGGGCGATAAGCGGCTGCGTCGGCAGTTCCCACAGCTTGGCGACAGCAACAAATTGATCCAAATGTAAGTGCACATTACATTCCCTCTCTGAGAACCACTCTCAGATATGTATAAGATTTATATGAAATAAGGCTAATACATAAATCCGCTGCGCCGCTGCCGGCTCGACCGACAGCGCTGCCCCAGATTGAGAGCTAAGAAGGAGTTATGGAAATCAACAGGGAGCAGTCTAAAACTCCTAACCAAAAGATCAACAACTCCTACAAAGGGGGATGAACTATTTGAAATAATGTAATGTGTTAAGTGACTAGTTTATACGCAAATAAAAACATTAAAATACTATTTGTAATAATGTAATGTGTTTAAGAGACAAGTTTATACGCAAATAAAAACATTAAAATTAGTATACCAGTATGTGTGTGTTATAACTTTGAACGGGATAATTATGAAACTACAGTGCAGCTGAGAGCTTGCCAGTTCTCAAGGCGAAGTACGGCTACTGCTACAGCGCGTACGAAAGGTGTTGGGCCCAAACAGCAGACCAAATAGCGTAAACTCCGCAAATTCCGCAACCTACCCCAACAGCAGCGGATCCTCCCCAGGCATATCATTCGTCAGGCTGTCGGCTTCCGTCGTTGCGATACCGAGGTTTTTATCGGCGATTATCTTCGCTGGCCAACGTCACAACCTCAGGCTCACTTCAGTCGAGAAATTATTCCACCTTAATGCTAAAACGAGTGGCGACGCTCACAATATAGTTTCCAATTCACCCCTTACTAACGATGTCTTTCGCTCAGCTTGGGATATCCTCACTGAGCGTTTCGAAAACAAGCGATTGTTAAAACAGTCAATATAAGATACTGTCCATCACACAGGAGTCTGGGTCAGCTCTGAAAGAACTTCAGAGTACCATCCAGGGTGGCCTTACTGCATTATAAATGTTGATACTTGGGATTGCCTCTTGGTGTATATGTGCTCGTCCAAGCTCCCAAAGCTTATGTTTTCCCTGTGGGAGCAGTCGCCTTCATATATGCCACCTGGGTTCCAGTTTCCAAGCGCGAGCCCAAATAGACTCCGGATCTGAGGCGACCTTCAATATTGAGCGCCTTATCTACTTTATTAAATTGCAGTTCCAGGTTATCCAGGAACAGGTCTCAGGGCTTAATCAGACCGTCTCCGCTGAGACCAAAAAGCTCTGTCAGTCATGATCCGTTCTCCGACCTGACCTGGCCTACAGCTAAACACGACTTCCTATGTTCTTCCGCAAATAGCAGGAAATCTTCGTTCATGTCCGGTTCGGCAACATTTCCTGCGAGATCTCCCGAACTTTCACTAGCGGACCCAAAGTTTTATGAGAGCGCGCAAATAGATCTTCTAATCGGGGCCGACATACTTCCATCCATTCTCCTAAGCGGTACCCGAGCAAACATCTGGGGCTCTCTTCTCGGTCAAGAGACCATTTTCGGATGGATTCTAGCAGGACCAGTACTCGCTCCGAGGCAAAAACAAATATCATCATTTTCCACGCAAGTTACACACGCGTATGAAGAGTCCCTAGATAAACTCCTCACCAAATTCTGGGAGGTGGAGGATCTGCCAGTAAAGGTGGCAAAGGAATCCGATGTGATCTGTGAGGACAATTTCCTCCGGAACACCACAAAAGACGATACCGGCAGGTATGACGTGGATATTCCAAATCCCTGCCGTTGGCTCAATTCTTAAAAAACGAGCAGCGACTAAAAGGGGACAGCGAGATAAAACATGGTTCCTCGTCCACGTAGCTCTCAGGCATTGGATAGCAGACTTACTCGAGGTTTGAATTTCTACGGATGCCGAGTCTGCCATGGAATCCATTCCTAAAGCTGAGCGCAGAGAAGCGGGTCCGGGCAGTGCTCATTAATAAGTACTGCTCGAATTGTCTCGCCCACAAGCATTCCGACAGGAACTGTCGCAGTGGTTACAGGTGCAAAACGTGCAACGGGAAGCACCACACGTTGCTCCATAGGTAAGTTATCCAACCCGTGAAACGGTTCCATTTATGGAATTAATAAACACATTTTTAAATTCAGACTCAGCTACATTGCCTTTGCCTTTGTTTAAGATTCTGCCGTCGCCTTCTTCATTCACTTCGAGGGCCGCGCTTGGCCGTTCTGCTAAGATAAATAAACCTATCGTAAAATAAACAACAGCTTCCGTTTGAAGCCAAACTCTCACGTTCGAAGCCAAAAATATTGCGTTCCAATTTTCAATCAAAATTTCATCGGTCAGCATAATTTAATTTCACAACGAGATGCGACAGTTTCGGTTTTTTAGTTTAAACAAAAATAAAAGTTCTAGAAGCTTCAAAATAAATGCTTCTGGCCGAGGTTCGTTGGAGAAGATTTTAGAATTAAGGAGACAGTCTTATTCAGATTGAAACCGGGATCGGTCATAAGTAAAAGTATCTTGATGTATTAATGAGTTAGTGAATTAAGGTCTATAACCAATAAAGTAAAATTAAAAAAAATAAAAATTATATATTTTTTAATCAGCCACTACGATCAAATTGAATTTGCACGAGAGCCTCGTACAGCAACGGTCGGCGTCTCAGCAGCGGTCGCGCCGGCCAACCGCTAGCCCCGTCAAGGCGCTCGGCCTTCTCCGCTTCATCCGCCCTCATCGAAACTGGATGTGGTCCTGAAGGTCGAGCCGAACGTCCGCATCCGCACCCCCATCCGAGAGCTCTACGACGCAGTGGTCGGCAAATACGATGATCTCTCGATGGCTGACGAGCGCTTTTACTTGCCGGCAATCATCTCCGTGGTCCTCCCACACATTCACATATATAGAATATCTACTGTACCAAGAGTACTTGAAGTTAACACACTGTAATACAGTGTTTACATAAACAAAGGCCCGGTCAAAAACCTAAGTGGCCGAAACATGAGTCGATCGGTGCGCTATGTAACGCTATGTCTTCCTCATGACATCACCTCCACCTAAACCCTCTCGGGCATTGTCACCCTAAGTGAAGATGCCATTCAACCCGGACGCAAAACCGCCGACATAGCAGAAGGGATACCGAACCGAGTAGACAACTGGGCCACAGGCATCCGGCCGGGAACTGCTGACTTAAGGTGTTTCGCAACATCTACATATGTACCCCACTCCCAAGCTAGCTCTCATTTGTATACTCAGAACAGAATAAAATCAGTCCAAGAGTGACACTCAACCAGGGAACTTTATCTTTGTCTTTATTTCATTGGAATATCACCCATATCTATAATATCATTGGAATATCACCGATATATATAAGTTAACTAAAGTCATCCGGACAGAGTCGATAACCGGCTGTCCGAATACCATGCACCGGCCAAATCGCTGACACAGCATTTGACCGGATGCTCGTGCATAGCCGGCAAACACAGCACTTTTGCGTGGCCGCTTTGAGTTAGCTTCTGTTAGCTTTAAGTCCAGAATTCGTATTTAGATCTGTTTTATATCTCGAGTAAAGATCACACTGCTCATAAGCATTACTCCGGCCATCCCCGTTAATATCTCTTATTATTTTGCACTGACTGAGTCTCTAGGCCAGCAGGCGGAAGTGAATTAAATTGGATCAATTCGGTAAAACTACATGCCGAACTTGAATATATAAAAAACCAGAGCCACACACACATAATATGAAATTACCTTCGCCACAGAAAAAGGAAATACCCAAATTAATGAAGAAGTGCCCAAACGACTGTGAGGGACCACTGTGCTCGCCCCATTGCGAGTACACCTGTGCAGCCAGCACCGGTGCCCCAACATAGAAGACCATCGAGGAAGTGCAGCCAGCACCGGCAACATCTTGCCAATCAAGCGAGACCAAGGAGAAGTGAGCCGACAGCGCTTCATAGAGCGCATATTTTTTTTAACCATGCACTACGTTGCATAATTTTTTTTATTGCACTGCGATGCATATTTTTTATATATTATATAAAAACTAATGTAAAAATGAGCGACATTAAAGTTGTCTAATTAGCGTGTGGCCTAAAAAGGCAGGTTTTTCCATTGTTAAAAAACCTCACAATACCTACGGCCCAAAAAGCAAAAAACATAAAAAAATCTTATAGCAGCTCACAGAAAAACACCCAAAATGGATTTAGTAGACGTAAAAGAAGAGGACTCCACCGCAAATGTAATAGATAAAATCGAGTCCGAAACAATGAATACAGATTTAACTAACATTTTATTATCAATCTTTGTCATCATTATGAGCGCATTTATTTTGTACACGGCATATGACTTTCATAATAAATGCATATCAAAGAGAGCCATAAATAAAAGCCAGGCTAATAATGTGGACAAAATAAAACATATATACAGCACCAACAATAATTATAAAAATATGTTCGAAATAAAAAAAAAAGAAATAATTGAAAACTACAAACAATCTTATACAAATATGTATGTCCAATGGGCATTGTCCATATATTGGTATATCGAATATATATGTCATTTTATCCAATAATCTTATTAGTGTACAATGACTAAATAAATACTAAAACTAAATAAATAAAATTAATATATATAAAATATGAATACTACAGAGTGTATTAGAATCACTCTTGATAAGGAACCAAACTTTCAGAACAGAGTATTATAAAAATTCGAAAAAGGAGCTGAGCTTCTACTAATCAATGAATTCGAATATGAGTACATGAATAGGTACAACTTTGGCTTTTCCCCTTGATACATTGCTCAAGTACACAGAAGGCGATAGTATTGAGCACCGTCCCGACCCTAAATATTAAATCATGTATTAACAATAACAAGATACTTGTAAGACATCTTTCATTGATGGTTTCAAGAATCTAGAAAATATTCCATTAAATAATGGAATGGGAAGAATTATACAAGGAACTAAAAAATTTAAAAATTGATTTTGACAGATCTTATAAGGCATTATCAAGACCCCGGTCAGCACAGCATAACACTGTAAGCAAGCATGACGAAATATTAGTACACCGCTTCAATACAGCACGTATACACAAAAAAATTTACTTGTTAAAATTGACCAATGAAGATAGTTCAGTAACTATAAAAAATAGTACTTTAACAATAAAAATAGTCGTGTGTGTATTTGTTTTTGCTATTGAAACTATTACTACTATAACTATTTTAAATAGTTATTCTACTATTATGAAATAGTTAACCTAACGTAATACTTTTAGTGTTGCGAACCCCTGGTGGCAAAAAATTGCAACGAAAGCGGGTCGCACTGCAAGAGTTTTCAGTATAGTTGAGTGGTACCACTATTTCGGAATGGATGAATTGGATGAACTATTAATTTCGTGGGGATTCGATCACATGGTCGTTGTGTTTTATGGTGAGAATAAATATGTATATGGGCGGTTCTTTTACAAACCGAACACCTTTTCTTGGGTCACATTTTTGATTTGCCAATTCGGAAAAAGAGTAAACACGTGTATCAGGATTTGACCGATTTTCTTTTTTTTTTAGTTTGCCAAAAAACGTGAAGGATAAACTTCCGTTTAGCTCCTACCCCCAATTTTTTTCCAACTTTCCATATTGACGTGTTTTTGGGTCCTGATTACGGGAAAAATAGCCAAAGTTGGCGCAAATAACGGGATCTTGAAAAATAACGAAAAATAACGGATTTAAATGTAAACGTGCAGTTTACTGTGTTGTATAACGTTGATATTCTGTTAGAGGGTCAGCGTTATAGTTATTGTTATGTGTGCGGTGGGCAGGGTCCGGGGACTCACGGCCCTGACTTGAGCTAGTCGGCGAAAAGCCCGAAAACCACACAGGTCCTGCAAAGGATCATAACATGTGTGAAACTGCAGGGCGATAAGCGGCTGCGTCGGCAGTTCCCACAGCTTGGCGACAGCAACAAATTGATCCAAATGTAAGTGCACATAACATTCCCTCTCTGAGAACCACTCTCAGATATGTATAAGATTTATATGAAATAAGGCTAATACATAAATCCGCTGCGCCGCTGCCGGCTTGACCGACAGCGCTGCCCCAGATTGAGAGCTAAGAAGGAGTTATGGAAATCAACAGGGAGCAGTCTAAAACTTCTAACCAAAAGATCAACAACTCCTACAAAGGGGGATGAACTATTTGTAATAATGTAATGTGTTAAGTGACAAGTTTATACGCAAATAAAAACATTAAAATTAGTATACCAGTATGTGCGTGTTATAACTTTGAACGGGATAATTATGGATCTACACTAGAAATTTTCATGATGTCACGACCTATCCCAATTCGGCACGCTCCAAATATTGCGGCCATTTTTTTAATTCCGGTGCATACGGTGCATTGTATCTATATATGCATATGTTTATTTACATATGTTATAAATCCGTTAAAACTTTTTATACGTGAAATTCCAAAAAAATAAATACATATGTACATATACATACATATGTACACGAAAAGCTGGCTAATGCTTGCATTGTGTTGTGTTAGTGTGCGTGAAACTGTGCAGTTCTATAAATTTCCATAACGTCACGACCTTACCCAGTTCTGCACGAGTTACCGACCAGTCGGTAGGCAACGAGCCTCCGGCCAAACCTCCCAGAGCTACCCTAGAAATGGTACGCTGACTGGGCGGCCACTTGTACCCACACATTTGGATGCAATTATGATGATGACATTTGATAACATCGCAACAGGATACCCCGACCCCTCGCCACAGGAAATATGATACAAGCAGAACACTTGGAACGGATTGCAGTATAAACAATTCTTTATTTCACCTTGTATTAGTGTATAATATTGTTCGGCCACCGCTGAACAATATATGACTTCACTTCTGAAATTTACTTCAAACGCAGCAGACGTTTTTACTCTATATTCAAATCGTATTAAATTGAATTGAACAAAAAGATCTTGGAAGTCGAAATCCAGAGGACTACGGAAAGAACTTGAAGCCCCCCTCGGACACATCCAGAAGGAGCTAACCATAACTCACGCGCAAGTATTGCCGTGAATTTTTTAACTCGCTGGGATTTATGTATATTTTTATTTCAGCTGAATCAATAACAATAAGGGAACTTGAATCCTTAAATGATTAAGAAAGCTGTAGGAAAAAATTAATTTTACCAATCATTTAATTAGTTGGAAGCGGTCAAAGGTAAGTTATTTTAATAAATGTTTTGTTTCATATTCAACATGATTTCCTCTCTCTCAGGGTTTCGACACTGGACTTAAACAAGCTTCATTTGAGACAGTCGAAAAGCCACAGTCACCTGAAGCAAGTACCTTATCAAAAGTCACCAAGGATTGAAGGAAGCGCGGATCCGCAGATTTTATTGTAAATATTCAAGTATCAACCAGCCTTTTTTAATTTTAAATTTAATTACAGGATATTGAGAAAATACTGCAAGAGCATTGCTGTGGTTGTTTTGTTTATAAAAAATTTTCGGAAAGCAATAAACCAGGGACCGAAAATAATGATTATTTTTTTTAGTAAAAAATAAAAATCATTATTTAATGATTATTTTGTAAGCGAAAAAAAATGATTATTTTGTGAGCGATATTATTTCGCCTAAAATATTAAAAAAATAAATTTTCTTTGTATAAACCGCTTAAAAAGCGGTTGGCTTTTGTATAAAAAAAAGGGGATCGAACTCGTGCTTACAGCACGGGGGACCAACACACTAACACCCAGCCCACATGTCGGGTTGGATCTATGTATGTGGAATAGTTCATAACATCTTGTTAGGTCGTTTTGCTAATATATACATAAATGTAAACTAATAACCGCGTTTTTAAAAGTTTATACAAAGAAAACACCTTATTTTATTAACTCAATATGTGCCCCGTGGTTCTACCTACAAGCACAAATTTAAATCTTTCTGAAATTCCGTACAGAACGGCTACAATCGCACTTTGAGTGATATTTTTACGCGAAATAATATCGCTCACATAATAATCATTATTTCTGAGCGATATTTTTTCCGCTTACAAAATAATCATTCAATTGTAATTTTTATTTTTTCACTTATAATGATTACGGTCCCTTCAATAAACTAAACGACACTGCTCGTAAATTACTGGTAGAGGCGATGGGGATTTGGCACGTCAAACATCAAATAAATGAATCAAAAATGTGAAAAAATATTTTTGGCCAAATCCGTTCAGATTGTAAAAGAACCGCCCATATAGTTAGTATATGCATATGCATATGCATGTGTACATATGTTATAAATCTGTTAAAACTTGTTTACGTGAAATTCCAAAAACAAAGTACAATTCTTCGAATCGCTGGGTTATGCATTAGTGTGTGTTGTGGCCACTTTTAGGTAATCGATAGGTTATCCAGCAATCGGTGAGGTCCTGCCAACTGGTTTTTAACAAACCAGCAAGCAGTGTTCCTAGACCTGCCAACTTAGCCATGTGGCATGGAATAATGGTCACCCGGGTCAACAACCCGGAATTTTTGAATTTGAAACAACGGAGTTTTTACTCCATGGCTTAGCGAAGACAGATAGAAGAAGAGATAGAAAAAGTTAAAAGTCGAGGAAGGGCGTTAAATAAGTTCGTTTAAGTTTTAATCTCCTTGCAACGACATCGTCGATTGCGCGGTTGCAGCAGCGCGACAGTAATAATTAAAATAAATAAATAAAATAATTTTGTGCCGATATAAAGGATCCAGAAAGTAGCTGGGAAGTGGGATCGAGAAACCCCTTGAGGCTCGACCAGACCCAGTGAATTCAGGAAGAGATTAGCCCGGTCACGACGACTGACCTGGCTCAGATTTTTTTTATTGGGCGCATATCCAGTCGGAAGTCCCACGAGGAGTGACCCTAACCTGGCACTCCAGTTTTTTTGACAAGACGGTTACATAAACCGTTCTCCTTGGACATTTTTTGTCTTGGGAGACCGATCCTCCCAAGTAGCGACACCGGGAACCAGTAGGCTTCAGTCATTTTTTTTTACATTTTTTTAAGGATTTTTATAATTTTAGTTGTTGTTATTTTTTAATTATTTATTTGTGTAAGTTAGTATGGATCCCAAAGGTGTTGCAAGACCGGATCAATTCTTCAAATCAGTTATAGAAACGTATTTCTTAATAATAAACATTGTAAACCTAACAGAAATAAACTATAGTTATCTGAACGGATTTCTATAGAATAAAGATAATAAAGTAACCGGAAAATAGTCTTGTCTTCACTGACTTGACTTGACTTGTGCGAGAATTAATAAAAAAACAAGAGAGAACGTTACTCAGTGTGAACGTAATCGAAACGGACTTTCAGCAGCGCAACCCGTTGGTGGATATACCCCTACCGTTAAGCGCCCACGGACGAACTTAAGGAATTGTGTTAAGGAACTATTAACCCTTGAGGTCGGTTCTGAAAAATACATTTAATTGATCAATAGAGCTCAATCCATAATGAACGATTACGAGGTCATTCGGGAGAACCCCCTATATACATAGGTCAGTACTTATTCAGATTAGACAGAAAATTCGGCGAAACGCCGATATGGCACTTAACGCTTATAACGTACGGAATGACGACTGGACTGAAGTCAAACGGGTACTGGCACTGCATTTCGCTGATAAACGGGATGTTGGTAAACTAGAATACGAACTGACACAAATAACTCAGGGGAACCAGAAGTTAGAAGGCTTTTACCTATAAATTAACAATCACGTCTCACTTACAATGAATAAAATAAAAGCATACATTATTCTACTGAGATCACCAACGCCTTCCTTGCCGGACAGAGGGACAACTTTCAACCAAACCTACCAAAATTACAGACCAAGACTCCCACAGACGCATCAATCTAGCCATAGGGCACTGAGAAATACGTGGCATAACTATGCTCCAAGTGGAAGTATGCAGGGTTCATCAAGGTTCCAGGGAGCCAGTCCAGCAATCAAGCATAAAGCAAACCAATCTGGCCAAAGTTATAAGTCAAACTTTAACCCGCGTCAAGGAGAGCCCAACGGCATCAAGCGAAGCCCGAGCGGGAATTCTAATTTAAACCCCTTCCGTAAAGCCCAAAGGCTTTACCACATCCAACCCACTCAAAATTCCTTGGGTACAAATTTTAACCAAATTACCTTAAATTTCAGGCAATATATTTTTCTGACTCTACAGTCAGTTAGGCAAGAGTTCCGAGAACTGGATTTTTTTCGTGAATATATTTAAGAACGTGTTGGCCATCCCAAAAAAAGACAGGAAAAGAAACATGAAAGTTATATGACACACTACTTAGGGGCACTTACCCAATTTAGGAACAACTTTAATTTTCAAATAACTCTGACTGACTCCGGGATAAATCCGCGGTTATTTATTTATTTTTACTACGCCTCCAAATTATTCCCAGTTCCACATACTCCGCAGCAAACGGATACCCTAGCCAATATTGCAAACATCAGAGCCCCTAAGAAAACCCTGAAGTCCGCACAGGGTAAGCACTAATTTCTGGCAGAATTTCGGTTTCAATTTTAATGGCCAAATTTCATCATTTTTCCGACTCTCTTGAGTCATTCTTTAAATCAGTTTTCTGAGATAAATATCTTAAGCAGAGGTTTGATTATTGATCATTAAATTTGAGTCCCGGCAGTCCGATTTTGAGAATCGAATCTAGAAGTTCGAATAAATAAAAAGTTAAAAGCAGTGAGCAGTGAAATAGGTTCGACCTATGAAACAATTATAATGGTGAATATGTGAAGTTAAAAATAAGAAATAAATGTTTTAATCAACTCACTAAAAAGAAAGTTAATTGGCGCCCAGCGTGGGGCCGCGCGTTTATAAATTCTATAGAAAGACTTTAAAACAAAATCATAAGATTTTAAAGTGAAAAAATAATAAGTGCGCTTAAGAAAACCCAGATACAACCGACGAAGTAAAAAGTTTGTGTTATTCAAATGATAAGGAGGAAATTAAGATATGTAATAATCCCCTTAAATTAAAAAATAACCGATGAAATAAAAAAGTTAGTGTTGATCTAAAAATTTAGGTGGAAATAAATAAATGGAATAATCCCCTTAAAATCCTAATAACAAATAGTGATCGTAACAAATAATTCACTGCTCCGGACAATTAAAAAATCATCATCAATAAAAAACTATTTTAATTAAAACAAATTTTCAGAGCATGCTGGACCAAGTAATAAAATGCTACACACAGTGAACTTTCCACCAGTGCCTACAAACAATCAGGCAGTAACAAATACTACAATGTTAAATGTAGTGGAGCTAATAAAAAATTGTAAATTATGAATTAAATCCATTAAAAGGCGAGATTGTTAATTTAAAATCGCAGTTATCTAACAAAATAAAAAAGGTTGAAGAATATTAGATAGATGTTATTGATCCTAATATTGTATGTGAAACATCTCATAGATCATCAAATATGTAAAATGAATATGGAGCTGAGAAAGATAAGCTTGTCAGCTGGAGAGAGTCAGCAGAAATAGCTATGGCAATATGCCAGAGGCAGCGATAGATTTCATTATTAAGAAACAAAATAAGAGGAATGGTGATAATCGCATATTTTTCTGCATAAAAGAACCCGCCTGCTGGAAATAGTTTTTATTTTTTAGCTTGAAATATTTTTTTTAAGCCCAAGTTCGAATTTTGCACCTCGTAGAAAGCCCAAAAAAACCCGAGTACAGCGTTCGCACTCCCTTTAGCTGGGTGACGGGTATTAGATAGTCGGGACACCAACCCGAAAATCAAATTAATTCCAACGATTTTTGGTCGCATCGCTCCACTATACATTGACATTGTTAACATTCAGCTGTTAGGATTTTCGAAATTTTGGGGCCGCACCTGTATCTTCCGGAAGTTATCCATTTCGTCGTTCCTTTTCTTTTCGAATCAATCCCGGTGATGCGCAACAGCGTGACCACATTCCACGACAGACTTTTCCGGGCGGGTCTAACTCTTACAAAGCCAGACAGGTTTGTCCAGTTAATCCGATTTCTGGAATGCCAGGAGACAAAACAAAGTTATGAGTTCCGACCACAAATAAAACGCGATCGCTATCCGCATCACCACGCGCGAGTTACCGCACACATTGTTGCGGCCACACCGCCGCCCCCCAAGCCTCAGCGACACAGATAAATGGTCATTAACCCATTCACTGTGTGCACAAACGCTGAGTCTGGAGACCAGCGGAAGCTAGCGGAGCCAGCCGTCTTTTCGTCACCCAGAGCCAGCCGTCTCTCCGTCACCCGAAACCAACCGCATCGACAGCCACGCAAATATGCAAGATGTGCAAATTCCCCTCTTCCCGTTTTCCATTCCATTCTCATTCGCACTTATTTCATAAGTTAGTTCTTAGTTTCGAAGACAATAAAGAATCATTATAATTTTGACCGAAGACGAAAGAGGTTCTGATTTATTAAAACTTATCGAAACACCCATTGGACTCACTCGCAATATACCTGGACACTGAAAACACCCCTGGGACTCAACCCACAGTATACCTAGATACTGTAATTCGCGCGCACCTCAAGCCCAGTAGCCCCAAAACCAATATCGAAGGCAAAGAGCGAAACTTCTGTAGCCAGCCAAGCAGGCGACAAGAAGTTGTCTGTTCCTACGATCCATGAGAAACGATTGTCTCTAAATCCGCTCACGCCTAAGGTTAGGTCGCAAATCCAGACCAAGTCCGTAAAGTCGCTAGCAACTCGTTCTCAAGCAAAAATAAGCAACGACATCGCAATTGCAGCCCTTGCGCGGTTCATCACGGTGTCCGACCGTATGAGCCATTTCAGAGCGACCATAGAAACTCCAGGAGCTGCAGCTCCGTCCGTTCACACCTGCAAAGTCCGTAAAGAACAAGTCCGTTCACTCTGGGACAAATCCGAAAAAGAATTCGAAGCGTGTCTAGACACGATTTCCAGCATTACGACTGAAGGAGCGGAGGATATTCTAGCTAGATATATATATATATATATATATATGTATATATTCTTATGACACCCGCGGGCGCTATGACACCGGGCGTTATGACACGCACCCAATCCGTAGTAAGTATTTTTTATACTAATAACTATATTACAATGCACAATATTACAAAATCGTTTTTTTTACCCAGATAACCCAGAAGTTTTTCCAGTACGCCCAGGACAGGATATCTAAGAGTCAGAAGCAGATGCATGTAAAAGTTTAAGTACTCCAAAAGAATCTCAAACAAGAAAACAAGAAAACAAGAAAAACGTATTACTTAAAAGTGTTTTCTTAAAAGTGTTACCGACTTCAAGTGAGTTTTTCCAAAAACATATTAAATGGATACTTTGCTTAAAAGTCTAAAAGGAGAAGCGTTTGCTTCTATGTATATTCTCGGGTAAGTAGTTAAATTTAACTAACAATACCCACTTAGTGCTAATTATGAACGCATGCTAGATCTGAATTTTGGCTAAGAGATGTTATTATATTTCACAATAAGCAATAAAATATCCCATTTCAGGATACTCTGAAGCCAAAACATCACTTCCTCAATCACTGTCATAGAATTGTAATGGAATCTGGCCCGTTGAAACATTTGTGGACATTTCCTTTTGAGGCAAAGCACAAAACTCTTAAGTCTTAAGCTAAAAACATTTCGCTTAGAAAAAAACATAGTTTCTTCCATAGCAATTAACATGTCCATTAACTTCTATTATATCGTAAAAAATTTACAGTTGAGGAAATTCAGTTTAGCAAAACTAAATGCTTTGCCCAAAATTCTTTGTTCTGCAATAAAATAAAAAAGGCTATTGAAAATCACTGATTGATCACAAGTAACAGACTGTTACTTGTTTTGGACATGTAAAATTCCGCAATATCTTGTACAAAAAAGGATATGATTTGTATTCATATATACCAGATGAAAAGTTAAAGAAATATTTAAAAACAGTACATATAATACTTTCCTCATCTTGGCAGCTTTAAAAAGGTTAAATATAAAGAGCTTGAAGTGATTCCTTTAAGTATGTGCAAATTTTCTCCAATTGAATATCATCTGATTAATAATATTTATACCCTTGCAGAGAGTATTATGATTTGAGTCAGATGTTTGCAACTCAGTAAAGGAGACCCCATAAAGTGTATATATTCTTCATCAGCATCACTAGACGAGTCGATCTAGTCATGTCCGTCTGTCCGTCCGTTTCTACGCAAACTAGTCTCTCAGTTTTGAAGCTATCGGCTTGAAACTTTCCCAAAAGTCTTCTTTCTATTGCAGGTAGTATATAAGTCGGAACCGTCCGGATCGGACAACTATATCTTATAGCTTCCATAGGAAAGATCGAAAAAAGGTTAAAAAAATTCTAGCTTCGGGGTTTTTTGAAATATTACCTTCTACTCTTGGTGCTGTTATTATACCCTTGCAGAGGGTATTATGATTTCAGTCAGAAGTTTGCAACGCAGTGAAGGAGACGTTTCCGACCCCATAAATAATAAATATTTTGCCCACTGTATCAAACAGAAATGTAGGGACCGAAATTTGCAAACGAGCAGTTAAAAGTACCGCAAGAGCACCGACTCCGCACGCTTAAAATTTCGAAAGAGGGAAAAGTAGAGAGAGAATGCAAGAGTGCGGGAGAGCGGGAGCGTAATGCAGTTAATGCGAGTGCAGAAAACAACAACACAAACTGCACTGTACACCCAAAAAAAAAACCGAAAGTTTAAATTTAATAACGGTTGTGTTAATAATATACTACAGCTAGTATTAAGCTGCCAGTATTAATTCAATACTAAATAATATAAGGAGCAGACTCAATAGTATTAAGTTAAGACTAAATAGTATTAAGTTTATACCCTGAGTTTAATTTCTATACCGCAATTTCGATTTTTGTTCCTGGTGTGAAGCCAGGATGCTCTGGTGTGGAACCTGATAATTTCGAACAGAAAACGTGTTACCGCATTTTAATGTTATTCGACGCGTTAGTACTTTAAGGGTTTGACATTAGCGTATTTGGTGAACGACGCTGCGGTCTGTTTAAGGCAATTTTATTGTGAAAATGTTTATATTTGGTTTATTTCCGGTTTATTTAAAAAGTAAGTATATTTGAAATGCGTCTTAATGCTTAACTAATTACTAATTTCTGCCCTTTCACCGACACCAACTTGAAAGCCGCTCCAACTGCCCGGGAAGTAAGGATGTTGCTATCTGCGCATTTAGCATGGGCTTGGATTTTTTCTGGTCGTGGCCAGCGTAATGCTCCAATAACAGCGTCCTTAACCAAACTTTGGCGTTCACCTGATCGGCGTTCACTCTGGAGATGATCAGCCAAATTAGCGGCAGCATTTGCCCAAAATGCATACGTAAGCACATATTTTGTACGTGAAAAATTAAAAATTACCTTCAGTAATTTATAAAAATGTAAAAAATTCATAAAATAATAAATATAATGTAACAAATATATGTAAAAAAAAAACAATTTTAAATTTTGTGTTTTTAGTAGGGGGTATAATATTTTAACTGGCTTTGCTAAAATAGTATGAAATGTATACTACAGATTGCTAACATAGTATACTTTGTATACGGAATAGTATTAAATTAATACCAAATATCATAGCATTTATACCAAATAGTATACAAAATAAACTAGAATCCTGAATTTCAGTACACCAGTGAGTATACATTTTAAACTCGTTGGTTTCGAATTGATAACTTCGAAAGTTTCAATTTAATACTTTCGGAAGTAGTAAGCTAATACTCATCTTATTGATGCAAATTAGAAACTCAATAGTGTAGAATTCATGTAACAATAGTTTCGTTTCTATGACTATTTTTTTTTGGGTGTAGCTTTTACGGACAACGCACAAAGGAAAGGCAAAAGAAATCACAAAAACAAAAAACACAGAATACAATATTAAAATTGGAAATTGTTTTAAGGGGTTATATACCTTTTTTTCAAGAACTATTTGATCGATCTTCTTCAATTCCTTTTTAAATTATTCGTAATGATTGTGCCAAGTTCGTGAACGATTCAGTTTTTATGCGCCAATTTTCTTTTCGCAGATCAGAATTTTTTAATAAAAATTTTAGAACTCCAAAAACCTTTTTGAAAAATTGTTACAGTATGCAGAAAAAACCAAATATTCTTGAAAATAATCGTTCACGAACTGGAAATAATTCTATACTAATAAACATTTTTTGGTTTTTTGATTTTACTTGACCTGCTGGACTTCTATCGTGGTCACCGCAAGCCGCTATAAAAAAAGGGTTCCGAGAGAATTGCCATAACTTCGTAAATTATTCAGTGTCATAAAATAATGGCTACAACCTAAAAAAATCCAAAAGGTCCCTCAATTTTTTCGCTCAAAAAGATATATAACCCCTTAATGAGATTGTGCACAGAATAAATTTACATTTGTAAGTTGGCAAGAAAGAAGAAGAAAGAAAGCGAACAAAAATGCCATCTGCTCTATAGACTTGCGAAGGCATAAACTGCGAGAGGCTGGGACGCAGAGGAGATCCTTACAAGCGGTTTTGCATGGTAGTCCATGGGGATTTAAGTCATTGGCCAGGTCCTTTCAAGCAGTGGTCACAAGAATGCGGCCGCCCTGAGTAAATCCTTTAGCAATTTCGATATTATCCCGAATGAATCGCAAGAATATGGCGTCTTGCGCTGGTGACCTATGTTTACCCCTGAAAATTTTTATTAGTCTAAATTAATTATAAACAAAATATTTTTACCTTTTTACTCACATGTCTTCTTCTTCACAGCCGGCCGGCGTGTTATCCGGAAAAAATAGGACATTTTTCACGACAGCGATGCCACCATTTTGCAAAGGCGGCATGTTTTAATTAATTTCTCAATAAATACAACTTCTTTTACCATGCAATTTTTACCAGAAATAAGTTTCATTTTTAACTACAATACTAAGGGCCGGTTTCTCGAGTGCCGGCTAACATTTCTCGAACAGATAAAGTCCCTGCTAAGACATTTTGGCTTTCTCGAGCATCCATGTGAGAGCTAACTTTGACAGGGACTCGAAGTCCCTGTTAAGCGTTTTTGACTCGATAGAATGACAGCTGATTTCCCAAAGCCAACTAAGAAGAAGAAACGAAATCACAGCTGACATTTCCTTTGAACTATACCCAAACAGCTGATGAAATAATCGAAGCACGCCATTTTTTGCGCTTTACAGCACAATTCTGTGCGTTAACAGCACTCTGTAATTGTTTCTCGTTCATATAAATTAGAGCAGTCGAGAAAGCGGATTTGCTTTTACGAACAGTTTATCTGGTCTTTAAGTTTTTCGAACAGATAGCTATCAGGGACTTTGACAGGGACTCGAGAAACCGGCCCTAAGTACCTTTCATTACATTATATTTCGATAACTCTTTACGCCAGAACTCCGAAATTTGGTATTTTAAAGTTCGAGCTAATTGGTAACACTGTCAGGTAGACGGTTTGCCGACTGATTTTTTGTAGCTCATTTTTTCGATAGGTTTTATAAAAAGAATATTTTTAAATATAACTCGAAGTAAATATAAAAATCGTAGTATGCAGAAAGTTCATAAAATTCATTAGAGTTGTCTTAAATAAAGTTATATTTTTGGGAAACATTTGTAAGTTGGTTAATTTTATCAAAACGTCCGGCAAAATACGGGGGATTTAGAAACCGTCAACAATGACGTCTGTGACACCGAGATTTGCTATTCGGGGGAAACTCGGTTGGAATGGTTTTCTGTGACACCCCCGTGTAGCATTGTAGAAAGTAGCCGTTATTTTGTAACGATGAATTTGATGATCTCTTGGCGACGACTTCCCTTGGTGACAAAGTTCTGCTGTCAGCGACGTGGAGATGATTTTGTAGCCAGCAAGTTTTCTTCCCCGTTTTCTTCCCTATTTTATCCCAGTTTCGAGATATTAAAATTGCAATCTAGCACCATCCGGCTTATTTGCCAGTTTTAGGAAACTACATACGTATCCATAATCCAAATTATTGGAGTTGAATGCTTAATTGCAATTTAATTCAAGGCCCTTTTGCAATATTCCTCTTTATATTGCTGGTTTTTGTTAACCCTAGTCAAAGCTAATGATAATATTATTATTTCTTGTGCACTTTTTTTAATATTTACATTTTTACGAGTATTTTTGCTGGACTCGAGGTCATTCATAGTTGGTTATAAATAACTCAACAGTGTCTAGCATTTCAACACACTAGACTCGAACCGCTAAAATTGGCCCCCTACATATTTAAAATGCTATTCCTTCACTGTGTTTCCTCAGCTAAAA
The DNA here is from genome assembly GCF_030179915.1 of Drosophila takahashii. Taxonomy (NCBI): domain Eukaryota; kingdom Metazoa; phylum Arthropoda; class Insecta; order Diptera; family Drosophilidae; genus Drosophila; species Drosophila takahashii. The sequence continues at coordinate 22,978,594 of NC_091683.1, forward strand.
TACAAATTTAAAATTATAATACATATACTTTCTCCTACATATATTATATTACATACAGCATATCCTACAGCGAAAATATTCCAACTTCTAAAAGTTTTCCGTCGGTTAACCGAAATATAAAATAAATAAAATTACAAGACCTACGAAGAAACCTTGACATATTCCAAAAGTTGTTGCGTGCAAGTTATCTAAAGCGGTTCCACTTATTGAATTAATAAACAAATTTTTAAATTCAATCTCAGCTATGTTGCCCTTGCCTTCAGCGACTCTGCTATTGCCTTTGTTTAAGAGTCTGCCTTTGCATTTTCCATTAAGATAGATTAACCAATCGTAAAGTAAACACGAGCTTCCGTTTGAAGCCCAAGCTCTCACGTTCGACGCCAAAAGTATTGAGTTCCGATTTTCAATCAAAATTGCATCGGTCAGCATAATTTCATTTAAAACGAGATGCGAAAATTTTAGGATAAGCTTTCATTTTAAACAAAAATCAAAGTTTTAGAAGCTTAAGAAAAACAAGATAGAACGCTATAAAAAATACAAGGAAAAATATTTTGAAATTTTTTTTTTACAGTTATTATTAATTTTGATTGAGGAACAACTTTCCATTAAAACATTTTTGTCCCAGGAAAAAAGTTGAAAATTTGACTTTCACAAAATTTGCTAACTTTTCAAAGGGTGCTTAATGGGTTAAGAACATTTTCGTTTCATTTAAACGGAATTGAAGTGCTCTTTCTATAGGTGGCAAAAGTTTATTATATAAGTTTAAAATATGAGTACAGTTAACATTAAAATTTGTGAAAATACTTTTGACCACCCCTGTATATAAAAAAGACATAAAAAATAAAAAATTAAAAAAAAGAATACTAATTTTACACTTTAACAGGTAAATTTCCACAAGAGTGCTACACCTGAGGGACACTACACCAAAAGACGCATCAACACACTAATTGCTTAAGTATATTACAAATAATACATTTAAGCACACACATAGAACACAAGGCACTAAGAGCAGATTTGTTTCTCCAGAAGTAATAATAAACTAATTTTATGCCGAATATTTCAAAAGTCAAAAGCCTACTGCCAACTAATAAGATTACTACTAGAGGCGGTAGTAAGAGACAGATCCCTAGCGAACCAACACCAGGAAAATTCTCTATCCCTAAGACCAATTATTACACGCTCACCCATGACCATGGACACTAGTAACAATTCCACGCCAGACCTGCCTCAATGAGGATCCCAGACGTAATTACCTTCTTGCCTTCATACTCAGGGCACCCATTTACGCTGAACGAGTTTATCAACAACAAATAATTCTGATGATCAGGGGCACGGATCAGACTCCGTATGCCTAAATGTTGCTTAGAGTTATTAGACATACAATAGAAGGAAAGGCGAATGGGGCAGTCATCGCGTCAGGAGTGAACTTAATTTGGGACGACATTATGGACGCTCTAATTAGACACTGTAGGGATAGGAGAGACGAAAAGATTGATCAGATTCCCTGATTGTAACAGATCATCATTAATCAATAAGAAAATGGGAACGCAATGCCGGAGTTTTGGCAGCACACCGAGTCTCAAACACTTAAACCAATTCATTAAAATACACTTTAAAATAACATAATAAAAAAAATCTGCTTAGGATTAATAATTAAAAAACACTATTTTACTCTGACATCTTTTTTTTCAATTACTTTTTTTTCTTTCTTCCTTACGGCAAAGGAAATGTGAGGTTAAACGGCGTTTTTCGGCTGGTTTTTCGCGATGGGTTTTACTTCCCTTTCGGCCACACTTTAAAGGGTTTTTCTCTTCAAACTTCTTTCTCACATTTAACGGGGTCGGATACTGGGAAAATTTAGACCCTCACTCAAGGCGTTTCAGCACTTTTAAGCCCTTTGTCCTCCCGCGATTCTCTCGTGGTTCCGCGCCGATCGTAAGTCTCGCAGCAACTGGTAGCCCTTTCCGAAATAGAACTCCAATGAGAACTTCTGGCTCAGCTACTTGCAGTTTCAAGTGTTCCCGCCGGTATTGAATATCGTAGATTCTGGTCTTTTATCGCCGAGCCTATAAATCACATAAAGTGCTACTGATCGGACCCGTTGATTTTCTTCCACTTATTTTAAACTCACCCCCAATATTAGGACTCGGCCGAAATGTTTAAATTTGGTTGCCTTATCCCTTCGAAAATCTTCCCTATATAGGCTCGCTCAGCTCAAGACTTTTGGCACAGTTGGTCCACTGACTTTGACGATTCACTTCTTGATCGGTGGAAGGTTCAAATAGAAAAGAACGCTGCTGGCGGCAAGCCCCTTAACAGCCAAAATGGCAAACGCTCTCAGCAAAAATCAACTGACATTTCGCCCTGAACTATTACGCTTTCTCTTACCCCTAACCCTAGTTCGGCAACCACCCCACAGATGACGCCAGCTACGATCCGTTCCCACTTTACTACCAGCGGTACAGACAACACAGAATTTTTGAGAAAAGAAGTAGAGTATTTAGGCCACGTAGTCACTCAGCAGGGTATTAAACCGAACCCAGGGAAGATCGAATCGATAAAGAAGTTCGAGATTCCCAAGACCAGAAAGCAGATCAAGTCATTCCTGGGGCTGTTGGGATACTACAGAAAAATCATAAGGGACTTCGCGGCTATAACAAAGCCATTAATAAGACAACTAAAAGGAAAGAAGGCCGAACAAGTGGATCAGGAATACAAAGGAGCATTTGAGGTGTGCAACGATCCGATTTTACACCTGGCAACGGACAGACTAATAGCATACGCTAGTAGGACCTTATCGGAAACAGAAACAAACTATGCGACCATCGAAAATGAGATGCTTGCCATCATCTGGGCAATTAAGCATTTTAGGCATTCTGTTTTTGGCACGAAGTTTAAAATAGTCACTCATCATAGACCATTAACCTGGCTCATGAGTGTAAAGGATCCCGATTCCAAACTCATAATGTGGCGACTTCAGATGCTGAAGTACGATTATGAGATTGTATAAAAGAAAGGTTCTTTGGAGGAAGCCTCAGAGGTAGCGACTAACGGCGAAACCATTCATTCCGCGGGGGAAGATCTGCAATTGGGATTCCCAATATCAGAGAGACCATTGAATAAATATAACATTCAAGTGGTAATACAGGAGGGGAGAATACCCAGGGTAGTAAAGCTAATTCCATTTAGGAATAAGCTGGGAATAATCTGGACTGGCAATAACATTAATTAATAGCATTAAACAATTGGCCGTAAACTAAAGGAAATTCTAAAGCCAAATGAGTAGGTCAGAAAAGCAGTTAAATCATCACTAAAGTGATAATGCATCCCAAGACAATTATTTGCGCACTGTTCCGGGTTAGAATAGTATTTAAGCTTGTACCAAATTATCAATAAAGTTAGTTATCAACTCAACCACATTAAGTGTACCACTTCTTCTAGTGATTCAACTCCCGCGCAGTGCCGTACAAAGCCTAGTCTGCAAGTCCGTAGCTAACTCTACACCGTCGCGACTAGTTGTTCGTCCTGTCACTTCCGCCTATCCAACACGGTTCTTAGCCCGTCCCTCGAAGGCCTGCCCAACACGGTTCTCAGACCGTCAGCCACCTAACACACGGTTCCTAGCCCGTCAAGCAACAGCCACAAAATCCTACTCACAACCTTCTGGAACATAACTCAACGGTTCCAAGGCGTCTCCGTGCCAATAGTGCAAGTAGTACGATTAGGCAGAAGACCCATCTGTGTGCCATCAACTTCGCGTAGGCACAAACATTGGTGAACCCGACGTGATTACAAAAACGTGCTCCGAACTAGGAACAGATTTTCAGTTCATCCCGCCTAAAGCCCCTCATTTCGGGGGGCTCTGGGAAGCAGCTGTAAAATCAGCAAAACATTTACTAAAACGCACTGTGTCGACTGTGGACTTGACTTACGAGGAATTAGAAACAGTCATCATCGACATAGAGGCAATTGTAAAATGCATGTATTGTGTATCGAATACCCACTGTACCAATACTTACATTGTGCAACAGTGTACTAAAATATATAAAAAGTCCCGGCCATCAAACTCAAGTGGCCAGCCGAAATATGATCATGCCTCAGAGCTTAACATGGGAAATGCAAGTGTCAGCATATTCCCACTGCCTGAGTGCACATATATACAGTACATGTGTATACAACTTCTCTCGCGCTCTTAGCCTTATGTGTGAGCATAGATATTCACATATATTGTTCTTATATACATGTAGCCGCTGCTGACCGCTGCCGGCGTAAGCCGACAGCTCAGCCGCAAAATACTTATTGTAAGCGAGCACTCTCAATCTGAAACTCAAATAATAAAGAACAATATTGGCCTGTTGGTCATCGGATATATTTTGTGTTCATTTATACTTAAAACAACTAACTGAAATATCTCATGGCAACTTCAGATCGTACATGGCGACCGTGACAGGACAATATTGTTCTTTATTATTTGAGTTTCAGATTGAGAGTGCTCGCTTACAATAAGTACAACAATAAGTAACAACAAACTCAAAAGGATTAGTATCAATAGAACTTCTTTCAAATAAATACGCTATACCACACAATTTTCATTTAGTAGATGCACAATTTCCGATTCCATGTGATGGAATAATAGGAATAGATTTTATGAAAAAATATAATTGTCAAATAGACCTCACACCAGAAAGCGATTGGCTTATCTTGAGACCAAGCAATATTTGTAATACTATCAACATTCAAATACTTCATACACTTGAAAACAATTTAACAATTTTACCAGCTAGATCCGAAGTTGTCCGAAAAATTAATTTACAATCAGCAACCGGGTATATATTCATACCAAACCAAGAAATAGAAAATGGAATTTTTATTGGAAACTCCATCGCAGATTCTAAAAATACATTTATCCGAATTCTTAATACAACTAATAAAGACACAATAATTAAATTAGATGCAATAAAAATTGAACAACTCTCGACCGCTCACTCCCATCTCTTCCAGCCCTCGAGATTTGGCAGCCTTGACACCTGGACATTTTCTGATCGGGGGACCACTTACGGCGTCTCCAGATATCCATAAAAGAGAAGTTCGATCCGGACAAGTGACCAGGTGGAAGCAGATCGATAAAATCAGACAGGTCTTTTGGAAACGTTGGAGTCACGAGTACCTACACGAGCTGCAAAACCGAGCAAAATGGACCAGTGATCATAAAGGAAGACAATGCACCTCCTCTGCAATGGCAGCTGGGAAGAATTCGAATTCGAATTCGAAGAAAAATAAGTTAGAAATCATACATGAAGAGGTACTGGATGACGCATTTATAACCTATAATAACGCTGTTCATTCAGCTACTAAGTTAACACCACAAGAACTGTTCACAGGAAGAACACAAAAGTTCTTGAACAACGTGTCCTTCAACAACGCACACGACTACTTGCACTGATAACGTTCAGTGGGTGTAAGACCATGATAATGGACGTTATTTATCATGGTCTTAGAAAGGCAATAGAAAAATTCGGGTCGACAAAGCTGAACTTGGAAATACCCCAAATTGAAGCCATGCTGAAGAACTGAACCACCCAGGAATTGGGGAAACATGAGCTGAAGAGGAGGATATTTCCATGATATGAAATCGTGGCCCGATATACATCCGCTCCAATTACGGCCGTCCCGCAAGATCAGCACTTTTTGTAAACCATAAATAACACTATGCAGCATCAAAAATGAACCTCGATGAATGCTATATTTTTGGATTCGTTACGAATTCCCAAGTTAAACTGCGTTTTCCAAAAAGTTCCCCGACGCAAGGATTCTTAGCAAAAGGACCTCAAAGTTCGAAAAATGCTGTAATTGACCAACTTTGCGGAGCTCTTAGAGGCAAATGGATGCATGGCTTGGTTCGAAGTTAAAGTTTTTTAAAAGATACACCCTTTATCTTTCAAACCCCATACATAAAATAATTTTAGGATTTTTTTTAAGGCAGAAATAAATTCCAAAAAACATAGTCAAAAAACTGAAAATCATACAGCTGCGGTCAAAATAGTAGCAGTGTTGCCGCCTAGTGTTTTTAAAAGTTTGATGTTGTAATTTTTTCTTATCCAATTAGTCTAATAGTAAAATTATAATCAATACAATATTACCAGGAAAAGATCAATTACAACAACAAACTTTTAAATACACAGGGCGGCAACACTACTACCATTTTGACCGCAGCTGTATACTTTAATGTTTTTTAACTATGTTTTCTAGAATTTGTTTCTGCCTTAAAAAAAATCTTAAAAATTTTTTAAGTATAGGGTTTAAAAGATAAAGGGTGTATCTTCTAAAAAACTTTAACGTAGAATCAAACCATGCATCCATTTGCCTCTGAGAGCTCCGCAAAGTTGGCCAATTTCAGCATTTTTCGAACTTTCAGGTCCTTTTGCTAAGAATCCTTGCGTCGGGGAACTTTTTGGAAAACGCAGTTTAACTTGGGAATTCGTAACGAATCCAAAAATATAGCATCCATCGAGGTAAATTTAAAAAGCACTAAAAATGCTGCACAGTGTAATAGAGCTCGAAATAAAGCTTCCCTTTGAATTTTACCACTGAATTAAGCAGACGTCTTTATTGAACTAATCACTGGCATTCCCTGCAACATATTCAAGAACCTACTACATTTTGATAACACCGAACTCGAACGCCACGGTTCTAGGCTCTTCCATGTTTTTGATGTGTAGCTGCGTATCCTTGTGTTGTGTCCTTGTTGGTGTATCTTTTGAGGTTTATCCTTTACGGTATATCCTTTGTAGTATCCTTGGTGGTATGTTTTCCTTGTGATTGTATCCTTGTTGTGTATCCTTTGTGAATATCCTTGTTGCCTGGCGTTATCCTGGATGACTCTAGCTTCGGCCTGACGCATAGTCCAGTTGCCTCGCATATCCTTAATGTTGTCCCTCTGCCGAACAGTGGGGCGAAAAAGCCAAAAGTCTGCATTGCATCAGCAGAGCCCTATAGCGATTATCTTTTGATGAGGCAATGAAATATTCGGCTGGCCAAAGCTAGCTTCCTTTCTTGTTTTAAGCTCATAACACTTATTTGCAGTCCCTGCTGCGAAATGTGCAATCATCGATTTTCTTGCGACGTTTAAGGTGCGGTGAATTGCTGTCTGTTATTTGTGGGGAGTTATTCAATACCTCACAGTTAAGAAGTCAGCCTTTTCGGGTTGAAGCCGCGGTCATATTTAATAATAAAAAGTTAGTTAGTGAATTAAGGTTAATCACGAAAAAGTAAAATTTAAAAATAAAAATTTTTTTTTTAAATCAACGACGACGATTAAAATTTAACTTTTCCCTTCTTTTCAGCATCACATCATTCTGAGGAAAGCTCTATGTCGTTGGATTTTAAGCTGCCTTAGCAGTGAACAGCAACAGCAACGCGAGTGCCAGCTATGAAGATTCCCATTCGCCTTTCCAATTCATTCTTATATATTCCACTTAATCACACATGGTAGTTCTTTGTTTAGGAATGAATAAACATTCATTATAATTCTTACTATCATCGAACGATCTTCTTCTTTTATTCAAACGGAAAAATATATACTTTTACACCGAAGCTAAGAAAAATAAAATCTGAATAAATTAATTTATTAACAAAAAAATATAGATGGATTAATTAGTGCAAGTGTACAAATTCAAGTGTTTACTCAAGTTGCTACCGAATATGTGCACATTAAACGCTGATAAGGCACCCGGATCGCCTTGGCGCTCAACCGTGGAAAGTTCCGCGATTCCGAATTCAAAAAACCAATTAATGGACAATAATCCGTTAAAAACGTGCAAAATATACAAAATTGTTTAAACGCAAACAACAAAAAAACAAAACATTTTTCCACAAGTGTTTTTCAAAATAGTATTAAGTGCGAAAATTATTTTGCAACAAATTGGATCTAGCGGAATAAAATTCTTTTAAGCAGTAAATTTTTTGTTGAATGAAATAAATAAATAAATAATTAAAATAATAAAATAATTAATAATTAAATTAAATAATAAAATAAATAAATAAATAAAAATAAATCGAGTTTGGAAAAGAACTACTGGAGGATAAAGAATCAACGAGTAGCCAGCAACGGATTTCATCACAACGATTCGCCCCGCAGGAAAACAATACAAGATTAAAAAAAAAAAATTGGTAGAAGCAAACTTCAAAAAAACAAGAAAACAATGGAATGTTCCAGTTCGGGGATTATTCTAAATAAATTAAATGAACTATAGAGAATGAAAAGGCACAGACGATCGACTTCTAGAAAGCTATAGGAACCTTAAAATAAAGAAATCACAGACTAACGAATCCGCAGGGTATATTTGGAACCGCATCAGTATGTCGAATAGCGTTATTTCTGAATCTCCAAAAGTTAGTGGGCAAAATAGGTTCAATTTCATTGACAAATATAGGAGATCAAGGCCTATGAGGCCCTCAAAATCGAAAGCACTTTGCCTTTGGACATTGTAAAGTCCATTCCCGAACTCGATGGGAAACAGGAGAATAATGTTTCTTTGCGTCAAGCGGCTACTGCTGCATATACCGTCTTTAAGCCTCTTCATGGCAGTTCCAGACACTACCAGGCGGTAGCAATTATACGGAACAAAGTAAGGGGAAATACAAGTAGTATATAAGCTTGTACTAACTTCAGAATAAATCAGTTATCACTTCATCTTATAACTCCGTGGTTCTACTTTCTGACCTCCTGGAAGAGGCCTCGTAACTACAAGGACCGAGTTCCTTATTTATTGGTCTGCATTTATTGGTCTGCAAGCCACGCTTGAGATCAAACAGATACCATGAGACAAGGTGAATGCAGGATCATAAAAGTTTCTATGTTAAATTAAGAATAAAGTTCGAACAAATAAAATATATTAAAAGAATCAACCATTGCATTCTCCATAGACTAATCGGGGTCAATACATGGCGACCGTGACCGTGAAAAATGCTTTATTTATCTTTTTAATCAAATAAACCACCTTCTTTATGCATTACGGTCAGCTGATCGCGTAACCGCTTTCCACCACTGATTTCGTGTTTGCGAAAAAAAGAGCCTGTCCACCATGTATCTAATCTGATGTACAATACTTTTTTTTGTCCGTGTGTAACTGTTATTAAATAAGTGAAACCCAAATGTGTCTCAGTTCACTACTTTACAAGTTAATGTATTTGAAATTGATACTTGGGCAACAGTTTGTTTGTGCAAGCTAGCAAAATTAAGGGGTAACGTATAGGTCGGTAGAAATCTTGGGTGATCCTTGGATCACCCTAGTGATTTGATGTGCAGACTCAGCATATACGCCATTACGGGTCGAGCCTCGGCATGGTGAGTTATCCTCTTTTTGCTAGTGTCAGCATTTTTGGCTGACATGCGGTTGGCTTGCCGGTCGCGAATAGCTAGGGTACGACTTATAAGTATGTTTCGTTTATTAAGAAAAAGCGCATTTCTTCATTAAATTGACTCCAGCGAAAGCTGTATTATTATTGAATTGGTTATCGAGCCTTAAGGGCCATTAATAAGGGAGACAAGTTCTCACATCGTATTCTGCACCATCAAGGAACGGCGCTGAGCTCACCAACACAGGTGGTTAGCGCATTATTGGGTGAAGAAGACCAGCCGGCTTTCTGCCACCGATATCAACGCCGCCGCTGCCCCAACCCGCAGCGTAGATCAGGGTATTCTTAACTAAAACAAAATCATTTATATTGTATTTGGACATCAAGTAAAGTACAACGTGAAACTTAAATTTGGGTTTTAAACATCCTGGAAGTTAGCTGGCACCCAAACAGGGACTAGAGTGAGGACATCCGATTAAGTTCAATAAGTGAAAAAATTAATTCGCGCAACTCCAAGTGAGAAAATGTGATAAAGTTTGATCCGCGAAAATTAACAATTACTGTGCAACTCCGCTGACCCAATTTAAAGTCAAAATCAGAGGAACTCCTTCGCAAATTAATTTCGGAAGCTGAAGACGACAACCAGTCGGACTGTTTGGTACGCCTGCAGTACGCAGGATCCTCAGTAGGAAACAAACAAGAAGATATCCGGACTACCGGAAGGAGTAGCTACATCAAGGTAAAAAAAATTTTAATTCGTAAAAAGCTTAAGAGAATTTTCGGGTAATCCATTAGAATTCAGTTCGTCGAAAAGCTAACTTAAAATTCAAATTTATAACTCAAAGAAATTTTAAACTTTTTTCCAACTGCAAGTCGAACTGGGCAACATATAGCCATAATCATTGCAACTCATACAGCAACTCAACGGCTGACGGACTGGCTGACGCGTCAAATCAGCAATAGGCCAGGCACGTCAAAATAAGTGGGTCAGAAAGCAGTGAAGTCAGCACAACACCGATACATGCATTACCCATATAGTTATATACGCCCATATCCGGGTTAGAATAGTATTTAAGCTCGTATCAAAAGATAAATAAAGTTAGTTACAACCTCAACAGCTCAATCAAGGGTCTCAATTCACCGCACCACTTACTCCGTGCCAGCAGTGCGAACTATTACTGTTCGGCTACAAACCCGTCTGTGTATCCATATTCACGTAGGCAGGAACAATTATATTTATATTTGTAGTTTTCATGATATTATTAACATTTAAAATAATTATTAAGATGGACATTATTGTAAGACACACCCATAAGACCTTTTAGGACCTCCAATCCTTAATTGATATATATCAATTAATCCTTATAAATCAGGAACAACAAAGACAGGCTCAAAGACAGGAAATATTCTGTAGTATGCATTTAAGTTATTCAACCCGTGAAACGGTTACACTTATGGAATTAATAAACCAATTTTTAAATTCAATCTCAGCTACATTGCCTTTGCCTTTGTTTATGATTCGGCCCTCGCCTTTTTCGTTCTGCTAAGATAAATAAACCTATCGTAAAGTAAACAATAGCTTCTGTTCAAAGCCAAACTCTCACGTTCAAAGCGTTCAAAGTATTGCGTTCCAATTTTCAATCAAAATTGCATCGGTCAGCATAATTTAATTTCACAATGAGATGGTACAGTTTCAGCATAAGTTTTTATTTTAAACAAAAATCAAAGTTCTAGAAGCTTAAAAAAGAAAGCCTCTGGCCGAGGTTCGTTGAAGAAGATTTTTGAATTAAGGAGTCAGTCTTATTCGGATTGAAACCGGGATCTTTCATAACGAAATAAAAGTATTTCTGGGTTTAACATATAGTTATTAAATGAGAGATGAGATTAAATAATACATCCCTGTTTCTATTGACTTTATACCCATACAATTCCAAAGAAATCAAAAAACATGGCATTAAATGAATTACAAGGCCCTGATGGGCAGATACTCGCAGAACAACTCCAAATATTATTGCACCAGGAACAGAACACAGGATTAAATTTCGCACATGCTCCAAATCAGGAAATTGGTCCCGAAAATCGGGCTAGTCTCGATGTCCTAGATAGGGTACCAGATATAGTAAATAGCTTAAGAGAATTTTCGGGTTATCCATAAGAATTTAGTTCGTCGTATAACAAGAGAGAACGGCTATAGTCGGGTTGGTGTCCCGACTATCTAATACCCGTCACTCAGCTAAAGGGAGTGCGAACGCTGTACTCCGGTTTGGTGTCCCGACTAAAGGGAGCTAAACTAAACAATCGGATTGAGTCGCCGGTGCATTATCAATCAACAATCCAAAGGGCAATTAGAAAACTCACTCAATTAAAATTTTGTAAGTTAAGTTTTTTTAGGTAATACTATACATTAGCGGGCTCACCCCCGGAATTCGCGAAAAAATTATCCTCGATGGACCGCGATTTCTTAAGAATTTACGTGCAAAAAGAATTTGGCGGTCGGCCATGGTTCTCTTGTAATTGAATTTCAAAGTTCCCGGGTTTGCTATAAAAAACAAGGGTGCTTTTCTCATATTTTCAATCAAAGTAATTAAGTTTTAATGAGTTCCTATTAAATTAATATATTGTTTAAATGAGTTCCTATAAAACTATTTAATTGTTTAAATGAGTTCCTATAAAAAAATGTATAATTTTTTTAAATTAAAAGTTTTAATGAAACCTTTTCCGCACCACCATTGAGGTAAAGTTCCAGGTTTTTTCTTTAATAACCTTTTATGGCCTAGATATCTCTCTGCTGAAGTATTCCCGAATAGGAAGTATTTGAAAGAAGTGCGTTAAAAAAAAAAATTTAAAAAAAACTGCGCCGCAGTCAAAAAAAAATTTAAGAAAAAATCGCGCGATTTTTTCTTAAATTTTTTTTGCCTGCGGCGCAGTTTCTTTTGTTCAATATTAAGCTAGTAGTTTCAGCTGAATTAGGGTTGGTGTGTCGCTCAGAAAAAACAAATTCAATCTTTAAGTTTCGTTTTGGGTGGAAAAGACTAAAAGAAAGGTTAAAATATATAATCCTCCTTGGACCGCGATTTCTTCTGATTATCATAATAAAACAAGAGAGAACGCTATAGTCGGGTTGTTGTCCCGACTATTTAATACCCGTCACTCAGCTAAAGGGAGTGCGAACGCTGTGTCGGGTTGGTGTCCCGACTAATAATCGTAACTCAGCTAAAGGGAGTGCGAGGGAGATAGATATATAATTTTTGATTGCGTATAACTTTTTAATGAATGGTCCGATTTGAAAAATGTCTTCTACATTTTGATAGGTATAAATATAAACAACAAAATTGCATTTATACTTTTTTGAAATCTTTAAAGATGTGGGCGCAGGACCCATTTTAAAATCATTAGTGGGCGATTGTGGGCGTTAGAGGGGGCGTGGCGCTCGGCTAAAATAAACTTGCGCTGCGTAGGAAGCCAAAGAATATGTGTGGGAAATCTCAACCTTCTAGCTTTTGTAGTTTCTGAGATCTCAGCGTTCATACAGACGGACAGACGGACAGACAGACAGACAGACAGACGGACAGACGGACATGGCTAGATCGACTCGGCTAGTGACCCTGATCAAGAATATATATACTTTATGGGGTCGGAAACGCTTCCTTCTAGCTGTTACATACTTTTGCACGAATCTAATATACCCTTTTACTCTACGAGTAACGGGTATAAATACACATGTGGTCGTCCATGGTTATGGTTCTTAAGAACTCGCTGTCCATCGAGGATAATTTTTACGCGGTTGTGAGGACTAGTTCCCTATAATACCAATTACTCAGATGTTTGGAATTTTAAATTAGTCTTATTTTGACAAAAAAGGAAAAGCATACTTGTTTTTTATAGCAAACCCGGGAACTTTAAAATTCAATTACAAGAGAACCATGGCCGACCGCCAAATTCTTTTTGCACGTAAATTCTTAAGAAATCGCGGTCCATCGAGGATAATTTTTTCGCGAATTTCGGGGGTGAGCCCGCTAATGTATAGTATTACCTTTTTTTAAATTCAACGTCATTTATTTAATTTGTCTGCGGTTCATTCACACCAGTGGTGAAAACATTTCAATCAAAGGGATTCCTTTCTTCAACGAAGACACAAGGCTATGCTAGAGCTCACGCGACCCAAATCAAAGGAGCTGATGTATTAATTTTCCAGGCAATTGTTTATGAAGCCCTCCTCTGTGGGTTTTAGAAATTGGAGGAACATCATTTTTTTTTGTGGGGAAGTTTCGTGCCTAAGTAGCGCGAAGCATAAGAATAAAAGAAATAGAAAGGGCGAATCCCTGGATGCTGATGAAACTCCTGCAAAAGATTCAGGACTTCAGGACCCTAGAAAAAATTACCTTTTACTTCAGGGACCGAAAATAATGATTATTTTTTTTGAGTAAAAAATAAAAATCTCCATTTAATGATTATTTTGTAAACGAAAAAAATATCGCTCAGAAATAATGATTATTTTGTGAGCGATATATTTCGCTGAAAAATATCACTCAAAGTGTAATTGCATCCGACCTACGCGGAATTTTACAAAGATTTAAATGAGTTAACACCCATAATTACAAAAGTAAGACAATTATTGGCCAATGCATTACGTATTGTTCTTGTTGTATGCACTTGGCTGGGTTCGATCAACTTTGGGAATATGCCATTCTGCATTTCTGACCAATGCAATAAAATTTGTTCTTGTTGTATGCACTTGACTGGGTTCGATCAACTTTTAGAATATGCTATTCTGCATTCCCACGATCGCTGACCAAAAGGTGCAAGCTCAGCGCACGTGGCTAAGCCCGTGTGAACTTTATCGAGGTCATTGGTTGCACATCGGCGACATCGACAAAAAGTAATAACCAATCAGAAGAAGAAACGACAACAGAAGAAGCGGCAGAGACGGTGGCAGCGATGGATCGACGCGTAGTTGTAATCAATAATTGTTTAGCTTAAGTAGAATCATTTCTTAATACAACTCAATAAAAAAAAGATTGGTTTTTTTATAATCAAATTAACTACATTCTTTTAACTAATGTGCTCTTGTAGGTAGAACCACAGAGCACATATTCAGTTAAGAAAAAAATAAATTTTCTTTGAATAAACCGCTAAAAAAAAATATAAACAACTTTTTGTATAAAAAACACTTTCTGTGGGAATCGAACTCGTGCTTACAGCTCGGTGGACCAACACACTAACACCCAGCCCACATGTCGGGTTGGATCTAAGTGGAATAGTTCATAACATCTTGTTAAGTCGTTTTACTAATATATAAATGACATAAAGTCCTAAGGTTGATACAACTTTTTGTGTTTATGCATACCTCTTGTAAACTAAAAACCGCGTTTTAAACAGTTTATACAAAGAAATCTCCTTCTTTTGTTAACTCGATGTGTGCTCCGTGGTTCTACCTACAAGCAGAAATTTAAAACTTTGTAAAATTCCGTACAGAATGGCTGCAATCGCATTTTGAGTGATATTTTTGAGCGAAATAATATCGCTCATATAATAATCATTATTTCTGAGCGATATTTTTTTTCGCTTACAAAATAATTATTAAATGGAGATTTTTATTTTTTCACTTATAATAATTACGGTACCTGTTTTACTTTAAAATGCACCAGAAAATAATTAAACTAGCTTAAACATTAAGGAAAAGCAAAAAAATTTGTATGTGATTGTCGGCGATTAATATTTTGTGAACTTATTAAGAGCTATCTTTAAAAGCTGTGATTTGTTAAGCATTTGCAAGATTACAGTTTTCAAATAAGTTTTAAAAATAATATCGCTTTAATTTTGAATTCCTTACGAATTCCCAAGATAAGGTGTGTCACTTTAAAAAAACTTTAACAGCAAAACAAACCATGAATCCGTTTGCCTGAAAGTTGGCCAATTTCAGCATTTTTCGAACTTTGAGGCAAGATTTCTAGGTTTAAGAATGAAATTTTTATGAGTATAGCTAAATTATTAAAATAAAAATATCTTAAATAGGAAATCATAAGTGTTTATTCTTTCTATTGTTTATTTGCTTTTAATTTGGATACCATTCGAGGTAATTATTAGGATGGAATCCTAATTCGGCTAATTTAAGACGACCTTAATTTTGGCCTTTCGATGATTGGACGTCAGCAGGTAAAGTTTCGTCAGCATTTTATCCGCATCAGCCGTGTTCATGGCAAACACCTGGACCATTCCCGACTCGTGAAGTCGAGCTGACACTCCTGGCAATTCCTTATCCACATAGTAGACGTATTGCATCTCACTAAGAAATGGACCTGGAGAAAGGGCGCAGGTCCCACTAAATTCTGCCAAAGAAACTCTCCAGGGAAGGAAGGCAACGGAGAAGAGACGTAGATGCAAAAGATTGTGGTGGGGTTCGGCCTTGAAGTTCTCCTTTCCCAGAATTTTGGCCACGATATCGCGTTGGGTCTCGGACAGCATGGCCTTACCTCTTCCGTTTATAATCATCAAAGTGCCATTGGCCCAAATCCAGCCTATTTCGGTGGACCCATATCGCACCTCAATAACATCTCTGACGCTATTGTAAACAGCGTTATCGAGGCTCTTTGCAGCTATTTGAAGATTCAAATTTGTGTTCATTTGCACGGTGCAGAACACTTTGCAGTAGTTTATTACAATGGGCAAGCGCAGGCACTCGACATTTCGCTTTGTAGGACGTCTTAGGATCCTGATCTTCTGGAGGCACTTCTCCTGATGAACTGGTAAGGGCGGAAGCGGCAAAATTCTCTTCAGATTATCCGAGCCATATTTTAGTTTCCACTTGGAGTGGAGTACTTCGGCATGGAGATCCTTGTATTCTGTCATGTAGTGGTCGAGGATATCCTCAAAGTCCTGAAGGCGAACTGTGGAAGTCATTCCGTGATAATTTCGTGGCATCATTATATCCTTGTTTAGCTCGTTTTCGAAATCAATGGGTCCTGGTTCTGTAGAGGCTGGCTTTGAGCACTCCTCGTTGTAAATTAAATAAAATTGCTGGGAAACAGTCTCATTACATAGCTGTAGCCAGTCCTGGCTAGCAGCCTCGTCCTGGGGTTTTGGCGGTACTGATCCAATATCTTTAACCTCAAGAATAATCGGACGTTCTGGTACTTTGGCTTGGGGATCCTTGTATTCAGTCATGTTTTGGTCGAGAATGTTCTCGAAGTCGTCGAGGCGAATTGTGGAAGTCAATCCGTGATCATTTCGTGGCATCATAAGATCCTTGTTTAGCTCGTTTTCGAAATCAATGGGTCCTGGTTCTGTAGAGGCTGCCTTGGAGCACTCCTCGTTGTCAATTAAATGGAATTGCTGGGAAACGGTCTCATTACATAGCTGTAGCCAATCCTGGCTAGCTGCCTCGTCCTGGGGTTTTGGCGGTACTGCTCCAATATATTGAACCTCAAGAACAATCGGACGTTCTGGTCTAAGCTCATTCAGTGAAACTGCTTTAAATGGATCTTCAATATTTATTACAGGAATGTCTTCATCGGATACCAGCTCTATATCATCGTGCACTTGCTTCACTTGCGCGGTACGAACATTTTTGGGCTTCAACAGCTCCAAGATGATGTCCCGATTTTTTTCAAGGTCTCTGGCTAAGCTCAATAGCATATCATATTCCTCTATATCACTCAAAGGTTCGAGAAGTTTTTCCGATTCTATCCAATCCTTCATGGCCCGCTCTTCTTCAACACCGATAGTCATGTGCTCGAAGACGAAATCTTCATCGTGAGAATTTTGGTTCTGCTGGGTGTCATTATTAAATTTGCTGTCCATGTCCCAATAGATCAACCCTTCCGCAGGATTTTTTTCTTGAGACTCAACTATTTTCGACGGAGTCTCCGTGGACGTCAGACATTCCACAATTTTAGGAGGTGGAGTCTTGGGTCTTATCGGACTTATCATACAACACAAGGGCCACTCTGCTTCTGAGAGCGGAACCAAACCCTCCTTTAGGTCCTCGTACATTTTCCAGATATCCTCCGACGAGGGCAGATCAATAGGCGATATGGGTCGAAAGTTCTGGGCAATTAACGACTCTGGCTCCACTTTCGGTGGTGGCTCTATATCGACAGGAGATTTTTGCACTATCTTGCTACTTTTTGCCGACTCTTTCACCTTGTTCTTGGTGTGCAGTCGTCGCTTCCTTACTTTCCTAGATGCAATTGACGGTGGCACTGGTGTCACGTCGGAAATCGCGGGCATGGGCTCAGAACTCTCGTCGACATCGGCAACACACAACTTGGTGGGCAGCGGTTTTGAAATCGGGGCACTAAAATGGTTATCAAAATGTATAATTATTTACCACATTTATTTCACATAGCTTACCAGGATAAAGGAGGTCGGAAGGAGGTGTCTGTCTGTGTGGAAAAGTTTATTTCTGGTTTTTCTAAGGGCAGAGACTCGCTAAATAAAAGAAAAGAGGGATACATGTTATTAAAGTTGTTTGGACTTAAAATAAGTTTTTGATACCGCTTTTTTCTGGACGAAATATTCCGAGGGGTTTTCTGCTTTGGTCGCGCTGTCTTAGTAATCTTTCTCTTGCCTCTCTTGGTATCCATATATTCATGGCTGGTTGAGGGTTCTTCTTTTCTGGTTCCTAGTTTATTTTCTTGATTTCTGTCCTCCAACTCAAGTTCCTTGAGCATATCATCGCTAAACAAATGCTTCATAAACTCTTCATCCACTTCACTATCTGAATCTGATAAATTCATGATTATGACGGTCCTTCCCGATTCGACGAAAGTCCCAGGTCTGCTTTCGAGAAAATGAATTATCAGACGTCAGATTTCCTTATTTTTCAACAGTGTTGCTGCGTTACCAACTGTCAATTGATTAACTTAGGAAAACTTATCTTTGGAATAAAAAATCAACTTTTCGTTTTTTTTTTAACTAGTTAGATGGATTTAATTTAAAATTGTTGGATATTATTAAGTGTCATTTAAATAAGAGAGACTAATTTTTATAGCCGATACTATCGGCTAATATATCGGTGGCAAAGCAAACTCTATTCCATTTTGTTTTTACATTTCGCTTAAGAATTAAAACAACCCGTCCCCTGGGAATTTGGATTTTAAATTATATAAGACCATACTTCTCCCTTAAATGCAGTTGTTTTTTGAACATTTTTATTTATTATTAGGGGAGAAGTGGGCTCAAATAGTACAAGGGCAACAAAAATATGTGGCCCTAGCCGGCAATCGGCTCGTTTAAATTGCGCGCCGTGTTTACTGAAGGTTACTTAGAACGTTAGAGGGCTGCATTAAAAATTTGAGCTTAAATCCATCCGTCATCAGTTAAAGAAATTACGAACCAATTTCCATCAATGTCAAAGTTCTGAAAATCGTCTCATTCTGTTCGGGACTTTTTATTGGACATCGGTCTGTTATTATCCCAGTGTTGGGGCTAGACCAGTTTAAAAAGTATATAGACATTTTGCAACGTTCCTCGAAGACTTTTCTGAAAGTAAATTTAATGTCCAACGCGTTTCTCGTACTAAATATTTTGTTGGTCTTCAATCTTCGTGGTGTTTAGCAAAACTTTAAACATTCCTTCTGGGGTGAAAATAGTAGATGGTTCTATATGATAACACATGGTCTTTATTTTATTTTTTATGACTTCTGCCGGTTGGTAACACTATTGGTCATGGTCGCAGTATTGGTTGCGCTCATGGTCGAATTTGTAGGCAAGGGTTTGATGAGCTAGATTGCAATCAAACTGAGCAAAATGACCGAAGTAGCGGTTAGGGAAGGCAAAACAAAAATTTGACAACGCAAAATTTGTAAGGAATAATAAAATTCTAGACATCAAGTAAGAAAAATAAAAAAGAGCTATATTCGCATTCTTAATAGCAAAAGAAAGGTTAGAAAAAAACGACAACAAATGTACTCCATTTTAGATCAAAAGATTAGTGTCCAAAAAATCCAATAAAATTTTATGAAAATTATCTCTTTTTCTCTATACCGTTCGAAGCAAAAGTAAATTTCGGTCTGTTATTATCCCAGTGTTGGGGCAAAGAGTATAAATATATAGAGAGGACATGTCATACAAAGGAGTCTGTCGTATGGCGGGTTCTAGCGGTGGAACCCGCATTTTAACAGTAGAACCCGCACTGCTCGATTCTACTTGGAATCTAGTCGGCCCCAGCACTGCTTGCCATTTGGCCCAGTGGATAAGACATCTGACTACCAATCTAAGCGGTACGGGGATCGAATCCCGTTGTAGAATTTCAATTTCTTGCGGGGTTTTTTATACCCTTGTAGAGGGTATTATAATTTCAGTCAGATGTTTGCAACGCAGTGAAGGAGACGTTTCCGACCACATAAAGTATATATATTCTTGATCAGCACCAATAGCCGAGTCTATCTAGCCATGTCCGTCTGTCCGTCTGTCCGTCTGTCCGTCTGTCCGTTTCTATGCGAACTAGTCTCTCAGTTTTAAAGCTATCGCGATGAAACTTTCCCGAAAGCCTTCTTTCTATTGCAGGTAGTACATATGTCGAAGCCAGCCGGATCGGACCACTATATCTTAAGGCTCCCAAACAAATATAAGAAAATTCATTGTAACTTTGTAGGAAGTAGGCGTTTTGATTCTTGACTACTTAAAAACAAAATTGAAATAAATCGAAACGCTGAATCTGGAATCCCTGGAACTGCACCGAGTGAGTATTCTTTTATCTACAAGGGTATATAAGCTTCGGCTGGCCGAAGGTAGCTTCCTTTCTTGTTTTTTTTTGTTTTTTAAGAGTATTTTGTTTTTTTTCTATTTTGTAATTTTTTTGTTGATTTTTTCTATAAAAACTGTTAAGATGGATTTAATTCAAACCTTTTGTATATTATTGAGTGTTATTTAAATAACATCGAATAATTTCTTTACCACCGCCAAAAATTATTGGATTTCCATTTTTATATTTGTTTTTACATTTCGCTTAAAAATTAGGAAGCCCGTTCTTTACTTTTTTAATTTTAAGAATTTTTTTTTGATTTTCCAAAGTTAAGAATGCGTTTTTCAGCTCAAAAATTTGAATTTGGGCTTAACAAAAAAATTTTTAAAGTTTAAAAAAAAAACGATTCCCTGGGGGCGGGTTTTTTTATGCAGAAAAATATGCGACAAATTTAAAAACGATCGGTTGAGCCGTTTAGAAATGCCGATGAACACGGACTTTTATAAATGTGGTTTCGAGAAAAACATGTCATATGTAAAACACGTATAGAGCACTTTAAAAAGACGTTTTGCGGTGTTCACTGTATCTCCGCCAAAAATTACATTTCGTTTAAGAATAGAAAAAACCCGCCCTGGGAAGTTTTATTTTTTTTTTACTTTAAATATTTTATTAAGCCGTGCAAAATCAAAAATTATTTTTTTTTGAAAAATTTTACTAGTACTAATTACATCCTAGCTTCCAAAGTTCTTTTAGATTGACTTAAAACTTTTTTGTATAATCTTAAGATGTTAATCTACAAGAAAAGAAATATAAAAAAATTGTTTAGCTTTTAACTAAAATAATAAAAAAAAGTATATATATTTCGAGACATCAAAAAAAAAAACAATATTAGAAAACGTCTGCCCCTTGCGGGTATCGAACTCGCATCAACATCGCTGATCAACGCTTTAACCAGCACGACCATAGACTGAGTTGAAAATGTTGGACAGAAAACCCTTTTCGACTTTTAAATGTTGTTGGCCCTAGATTATAGAAATTACAAAAATGAAATTTTCTCGAAAATGTGTTGCCACGTTCTCGCACACATACACACAAAGCCCACTTACACTTATGCATTGTGTACTCAATAAACGAATTCTAAAAATAGAACAAGCCCTTTCCCCCTTTTCCCCTTGCCGACAACAGTTTGAACAGAAAGTCAGAGTTATGCCCTCTCTATATAATGTATACTCTTTGGTTGGGGCTAGACCAGTTTAAAAAGTATATAGACATTTTGCAACGTTCCTTGAAGACTTTGCAATTGATATAGCCAAAAGATATAGCCAAAAGAACAGCCTTTCCGGTGATACCAATCTCATTCCAATGGCTCTTTATTTATAGCTGCTATATAGCTAGCAAACTTTTTCTCCTACTAGTACCCCCTTCTCCCCTACTTTAATTTTAATATTAGCTTAAGTGCCCTATTCTTAATCTGGGAGATGTACTTTACCAGAAAACCAAAGTCGTAAGCTGGTAAGCTGGTAAAATTTGCAGATAATAAAGTATGAAGCACTTGCTTATTAGTTTTTTTTTTTGTCATTAGGTAAATATGAAATATATAAATATTGAATTGATAGGACCAATATTTTAGGGAATATAGTCTTAGAAAGTTATGTTTTTCTGGGCGTTCGGCCTGACACAAGGCATTTCAATTGAGTGTTTCTCGAAACCACTACTCGTCCACCGGCTTGGACACCATAACAATAAGGGCATTCTTATCGTTCCAATCAAAATCAGGGAAACTCAAGCGTAAAACGCAGCCCCAGCACTTCGTCTAATGTTAATCCCTTTCGAAAATCTCAGAGATTGTACCATTTGAACGCCTCTCCGTCATATCGAGTACGGGGAGAGGGCTACTGATAAAACTTATAGCGAAAGCGCGGACCCGGCCAACTGCCACACTGAAGGTGAAGTTAATAGGACCGACGAAGTGAATTTTATGGCCTACCTTACATAGAGTATGGCTCTCATAGACACTGGTGCGAATTAAAAACTTAATTAGCCCCCAGATAGCTAGGGGATGCACACCCTTGTTTAAGCCATTCCAAGTCCAATCCGCAGCAGGAGAAATAAAGATAACTCACCAATTAACCGGACCTTTCTTCAAGCCGATAGGCCACAATTCTCTTATAAAAGTCTTTGGTTTCCCTGGCCTAACCGCCTTCCATGGCGTTATCGGGGATGAATCACAAAAAAAAACTTAAAACGCAATAATCGACAGGAAAATGGATTCCCTGACTATAACTCCTGGAATCAAAATTCAATTATTGGCTAGGGAATCCCATAAAATTCATTCGCTGATCGACGATCAGCATCCAGAGGAGGCAAAAAAATCTCTTAACATGCTTATTAAAGAGTATTCGCCAATTTTCGAACCACTCTAACCTGGCGGAGCTGTGGATACGTGCGTAAGAGCCGAAATCCGTACCAGCACCCAAGAACCTATTTAAGCTACCCTTACCCCGCTAATATGAGGGGAGAAGTAGAAAGACAAGTCAAAGAACTGCTGCGCGAGGGTATAATCCGACCTTCAAAATATATTTCTCCTATATATGGGTGGTTCCAAAAAAACCAAAGCCGAATGGAGAGAAACAATACTGGATGGTGCTCGACTTTAAGCGTCTTAATGCCGTCACCATCTCAGACACCTATCCAATCCCAGATATAGCACCCACCCTTTCTAGTCAAGTTGACTTGACGTCGGTATTCCATCAGACGAGAAAAAGGTGAAAGCCATACGCGAAATGCAACCGCCTACCAATTAAAAGAACTCAAAAGCTTCCTAGTAATAATATTCGTATTATAAGAAGTTTATTTGCGATTATGCAAAAATCGCCATGCTCCTGACAAACCTTACAAGAGTGGAACATTCTAAAGCTAAGACCTCACATTCAAGGAGAATTCCAATCTTGGTTGATGATGATAGCCTGAAAGCTTTTAAAGAGCTGAAGAGTTTTCTAGCCTCTTCCGAAGTTTTGGTCTTCCCCGATTTTAAAAACCTTTTCATTTAAATACTGACGCGTCAAATTATGGAATCGGAGCCGTTCTCTCCCAGAATGACAATCGGATAGATCCCCCAGTTGCCTAAATCTCTCGATCATTGAATAAGCCAGAGGAAGTTGAAAAAAACGTCAGGGTCACGGACAAGACTAAATCAGGGAAAATCTTCCATAAGTCCCACAAAAGTCTCAGGGCATATAACATATGTGTGTACGTGAATATGATAAAGTTGCATTTACTTCGCCCGATGCTCAATCAATTCTAGCAGCTAAGAATGTTTGACGATTTGAATAAATTCACTCTCAAACTGGATGTCTTCGCGTGTATATACTTTTACCACAATCCCGTTATCACATGGCGACCGTGACAGGACCTTCACAATCCTGTGTAAAATAAAACATATAATCGTTACTGTGTATACGTTTATGACCCGTAAAGTAAAATAGAAATCTAAAAAAAAATAATAAACAAATCTATGGAGACAAAAAAGTTGAAGATACGTTCCCAAATGTGAATTACGAACGCACATACTGAGAAGAATTGGTTTGTTGTTGATTCGGTTGCTGTTTTTGCTGCTGGCTTGTCCCGGGCTATTAGTAGAGGTTAATCAGAGTTATTGGGGCTGGCCGTTGGAAGAGCTTCGACTCGTTCGGATGTCTCCATGTCCGATAGTTCTGAGAAACGGTTGGCAGAAATATTCGTTCTTCCTGAATTCCTTGGGATTTTGTAGCCCTTCCATCGTAATCTATCTAAATCAACATTGGGAGAGGGCTTTTTTAACCACCGTCGTTTAGACACTCCGATATAACGGTAGCTGCGCGGGACCACCCTAGGATGTAGAAGAGGCAGCGAGTACTGGAGACTGTCCATCAACCGTTATAGCACTCAACTACGTTATCCTATACATATATGTCCTCATGTCCACGCAAGAAGTAATTCAACAGGTTTATCAGAGGGTTGTCTTTAGGGAACATATTCAACAAATAGTCTTAACGACTCAACGAATTAGAATATATGTTCAGTCTCAGCAATAGTTATAGGTCAGCGCATTGAAGTGTCATACATCGGGTCAAGCCGTCAGCAACATTAGCAATGACCCACTTATTGGCACAAGCGTAATCTGCTGAATTTTGTACTGGGCATGCTCCCATTAGCGGATTTGCCAATAATCCAAAATAACCAACACTTTGCCTTATACCTATTCTGTTCGCCTAAGCACTTTTTACCTATAAATACCGTTAAGTTTATTCAACAAAATCAGTAACAATTCTGACTCTCACAATCAAGTTTTACTCATTTTGCATTCAATCCTCATATGCATACCTTAGTGCAACTGGTTCAAGTTCTAGTTGCGACGACTTAAGGCAGAAAGTATATGTGCTGAACAACGTTGGAGATATCTTCCATACCAGTTCTTTTGCCCAAGTCGTTAACAATGCGACAGATTAAGGACACCTGAGCAAAATCGACTCAGGAAGTTAGAAGACTGGCCAACAAGGCGACCAGCTCCGTTAACGATTCGATAAAATCGTTTGTGATCCCGGTAAACACAAGGTAATAAATGTGTGACATGGATGAGCAAGCAGTCACAGAAGCATTAGACGTGCAAGAAAATATCAGTCAAGAAATCTCAAAATATATCATCAACTTCAAAAAAGATTCATCGGAGAGAAAATCAGCTCCGAACTATTATCAAATTAGATTAACCGCACTTGATGACAAAGAATGATGATCAATTTACAAAGAATGATCTCAAGATTCCTCAAAACTATAGAACTACGGTATACATGAAGTTCTACAACGACTGTCGTGAGTCATACGACAAATTTCGAGCTATCATACGGGACGGCATGGAACAATCAACAGGCCAAGCCGAGGTACATCCAGACCCATTTGGTGACCCTGCAAGCATTCAGCAGCCCATGATAGAGTCGCAGAAACTTATATCAGCATGTTCTTGTGAATTCTGTAAAAGAGGAAGTCATCCTTTATTCAGATCGGATGAGTTCCGATCTAAGGCTGTATCCGAGAGATTAAATTGGGTACATTTCCAGGAAATGTGTGAAAATTGTTTTAGCACATACCTAGTCACATACCAAGTCAAAAGACTGTCAGAGACGGACATGTGAGAGTAGCTCACATAAAGTGGCTATTATCTAAAAACTAACCGCCACCCCCCTGGCCAATAGCCCAAACATTACAAGAAGAACTTGATCTTCTAAGTTCAAGTTTTATAAAAACAAAGCCAATAACTCCAGCTCACTAAGCAATTAAAAACCTGTTCCAAGAAAACAAAATAACAACTCCTCCCCCGAAGCAACTACCACAAAGGATCAAGGAGTGTACCAAGGATTGCCCGCGACCACTGGAGAGCCCACATTGCACATCGACTTGCACAAAAACCTGTGCCATGACCGGCACCGGTACCGCCTGAGCCCATAGGCCCAGGACAACTGCAGCTGAGACAATTATTTAATTTTTTTTTCTCGTTGACAAATTAAAATAACTAATTATAGTATACTTATACTTATACTATCA
Source organism: Drosophila takahashii (assembly GCF_030179915.1). Taxonomy (NCBI): domain Eukaryota; kingdom Metazoa; phylum Arthropoda; class Insecta; order Diptera; family Drosophilidae; genus Drosophila; species Drosophila takahashii. Next base: position 23,004,215 of record NC_091683.1, read on the forward strand.
AATATAAGTAAGACATTTTCTATTAATGAAAGAAAGTCATACATAATTGTCATAAGATTTAAAATAAAAGCATTGGAAAGATTACCCAAAATGGGTTTAATTGATACCAAAACTGTCGATTCCACAGCAAATGTAATAAATAAAATAGAGTCAGAAAGAATTGATATGGAAACGGTAACTATCCTATGAATAATAATAATCATTATATTGCCAGCAAACTTGTTTATGCAAGTGTACAAGTTGCACAAAAACTGTTTTCGCAAAAGATTCCAAAGTCAAGCCAATGACTTGGGCAAAATTTAAAAAACAAAAATACTGCTCTTCATAATCATGATTATTATTAAAAGTAATCAAAATTGAAAAACAAAATAAATAAAGTATATATCATATATGAAATAAAATACAAGACACAAAAGCAAAAAAAAAACCCTAAACCTTATTTTACTGAAAGAATTCAGCAATTATAGCGATTCCGGTTTAGACAACGGCATATTATAGGAGAACCTACTCTTAAATCCAAAGGTTTATCATTTATAGAGATACAAACAGGAAAATTTATAATCCCTTTTAACTTTTAAATATTTAATGATAACTTTCCGATATTCAACCATTTATTGCCACATTGACTTGCAGACAGGTCACGGTTGGTTAATAGCTACGAAAACTTCGATCAAGAGATCAACATTTCGTTTATACATTCAATAGATAACACTGTGCAGCGTTTTTAGTGCTTTTTAAATTTACCTCGATGGATGCTATATTTTTGGATTCGTTACGAATTCCCAAGTTAAACTGCTTTTTCCAAAAAGTTCCCCGACGCAACGATTCTTAGCAAAAGGACCTCAAAGTTCAAAAAATGCTGAAATTGGCCAACTTTGCGGAGCTCTCTGAGGCAAGTGGATGCATGGTTTGATTCGATGTTAAAGTTTTTTAAAAGATAAACCCTTTATCTTTCAAACCCCATACTTGAAATAATTTTAGGATTTTTTTTAAGGCAGAAAAAAATTCTAGAAAACATAGTCAAAAAACCTAAAAGTTTCCAGCCTATGGAAATGGACAAAAAATGTTATTGTTTTTAGAAAATTCTCCTTTACATTTAGAAATATGCCATATTTTATGGCAAGTTTTCCAAAAACAATACAAAATGTTTGTCTATTTCCAAAGGCAACAAACTTTTAAACAGTTTGTTTAAAATGCCCTTTAGATATTACTTACACAAATATTAAGTTGGGGAAATGGCTGTAGGTTACGACACCTTCTGTTTTTTCTCAGACATTTAGTCATTAACTTTTAAATAGAAAAAAGTGATTAAAGTCGTCTTACAGGTACGTCCTTATCACAAATCGAATTATATTTTAATCATAAAAAATACATTAAAAAAATATATAGGGGAGTGTAGGGTAATGTGACGAACTCGTCGAATCTCACATATGACGTCACGACAAAAATTCCAAATAAATGTAGTCGTCTCCTCTTATCGTGTCGACAATGTATTTACTGTAATATTAATAAGAAGTCCCGTAATTTTTTCATGAAGTAATTTTTTCTAAAAAAGTGGTGCGCAAATTAGAAAACCTATTCAAATTATTTGTGTTTCAGCAGTGCCAGAGCGAAGATGAGTGGAAAATAAAATCAGATAAATATATGCTCGTACAAATGAGATCTTAATCAACAGTTTTTGGTACTTGGCGTTTTTTTTGTTTGCGCCGTTTGAGAGTGACACCGTTTTTGCTCCAAGTGTACCTTGTAGGGTATTGTGACGAACCTTTTATATTGTATGGTGACAAATATTTTTTATTCACAAACTTTAATTTTTTTGCTTTTACACTTTTGAAAAATATTGATTTTTGGAAAATTAACATTCAAAAGTCGAATCGTTCGTCACCTTACCCTACACTCCCCTATTTATTTCCTTATTAAAAAAATCAAAAAGAATTGAATTTTCAGCATTTTACTTATTTTGCAGTATTATTTTGATTTTCAATGATTAAGTTATGATTGTATTTATTCATTTGATATTTGTTTTATTTATGTCTTTTAAGTACACAGTAATAGCATTGGCCTTATTTCAATCTTAAAATACTTTTATTTTTGTTTTTCGATAAAAACACGCGTTGTTAACAGGAAACTGAGCGATATATCAAGTCTGACGAATAGAACTCAAAAAATGTGTGCTGCCGCACTTAAAATCCGATACACACAAACAAATCCATTACAGAAATTGAAAAAAAGTTACTGTTCCATATAAATAAACATATACGTTTAAAATTTTGATTTTTTAAAGATCTTACTATTTTTTTCAGTAATATTAATATTATTATACTTCATTTGTGAAACATTTTTTTTTTTGTGTAGGCCATGGCTTTCGCTCCTTTGCAACAATACCCAGAAAAAGAATATTGTTAATGTTAATATAATGGTAATTCCTTTATATTCTTATGTATTCAAAGCGGCTTCTCCAGCCGTGGGTTTTGTTTTGAAATTGTAACGCCTATCAGATAGTCGGGCCAGTCGACTTTCAAGTCTGTTCATCTTTTTATTTTGATAAGTATGCCACCATGTAATAATATTTACAATTAAAATGTTTTGTAATTAAGTTTATTTTATTTATGGACCGTTTTTTTTACAAACCGAACGGATTTCCCCAAAAAATGTTTACATATTTAATAAGTACGAGTACCAGGACTTTGGAGAAATAAAATAATTTTTTGAATTTGAATTTTGTAAAGTTAGTCAAATTTGAAAAGGTACCCTCTGTTTGATAACATGTATAAACACAAAAAGGAATAAGGGCCTAAAGCCCAATTAGCTATGGCTGCCCAACCCTGGTCCTTTAGTTTTTAACTTTAAAAAGGAATAAACTATGTCTGAGTTTTGACTTTATTAATTTAAAATGTAATTTTGACCCTAGATTGCATTCGCAAATCTCAAATTCTTGTCTTGGTCGCAAAGCGAACATTAGACTGCGCTGTTCAAAAGAACAGAGCGCTTCATATATTCAGTGCCTTTGCAAATTTAAAATCAAAACAAAACTAAAGCATCTTCCGTAACTCCAAAAATTACCAGTAGTTTTGCTCTGATGCACTTTTTTTTTTGCTTGGAGTTCATTCTTATAGTTCTTTATTATCATTGGTAATAAATCATGCACAGACATAATAGATTTCTTTAAAAATTAAATTTTAAGGTACGTAAAGTTAAATAATAAAAAAAATTATACAACAAATTTAGTAAAGCTAAATAGGTACCTATTCATGGGGCAATAAATTGTCTTCTAATGTAATATTTAAAATATATTAACTCAACTTAAACAAAAATTAAACTTAAAAACACAAAACTCATCTAAAAGGATTTGTTAATTTATACAATGTTTTCTGAAGTTACTCTTTTATTAAAAGGCCTCTGAAATCATTGATGACATCAGTGTCCAAAACGAAACAAAATAAATCAATTCAAAAAATGTTTGAAGACCCCAGTTTTCCTCTAACACACATTGTTTCATAAATTAAATTATTATTTAATATTTTAACTTTTTTTTTGATTTTTTAGAAAAATCTTGGCTGCACGTTTGTCAACCAAGATTATTGAACACATTTTAAGGTATAGTTGCCCCGACCTCTGTCTCCGAAGTCCCATAAATGCAAAAGCGCTGAGTCCGAGGGTTTCTCCTATCATTTGACATTTGTATAATCAAGTTTATTTTTTTTGTTATGCATGTATTTTTGTTTTTTAATTTAATTGGGCTTTTTTGCGCTTTTAGTTCAAAGATTAATTAATTTCATAATATTTTTATCAATGGACCGTTATTTAATTTTTGTATAAAATTTTATTTATTTTATATTAAAGTTGTAATTGTATAGAAAAATTAAATTTTTTCCGAACCATTATTTCAGTTTTTTAATAGCAGTTATAAGCCGATTTTACTTTCTTAATACTGGAACGAAAATTAATGGTAATTATATCACTTTTTCCACTGCATAATATTGAAATATTAAAATTCATTAATTTTTGATTTTCGATGCGCACGCGCCCGCTCTTGAAAGAAAACTGAGCGAAATGAAATAAAGTCTGACGAATAGAACTCAAAAACTGTTTGCTGACGTACATAAAAGCCGATACACTGAAAAAAATCCGCAAATGAAATTGAAAAATAGTAACTGTTTTATATAAATAAAAATATGTATAAATATAGTTTATTTGTAGCTATAAATATATGTAAGTTTGTTTGCTTGTATATTAATAACATTGTTAATTCCATCCTTTTTAAATAAAGCCTTACAAAAAAAAAAGAATTTCTTAATCATTGCAAACGGGGGGGCTTTTGAGAAAAAAAATGGGAAAGCGCTGACTCCGCGAGTTTCAACCACAACTTATCATTTGTATTTGTGTAAGTCAAGTTATTATACCCTTGCAGAGGGTATTATGATTTCAGTCAGAAGTTTGCAACGCAGTGAAGGAGACATTTCCGACCCCATAAAGTATATATATTCTTGATCAGCATCACAAGACGAGTCGATCTAGCCATGTCCGTCTGTCCGTCTGTCCGTCTGTCCGTCCGTCTGTCCGTCCGTTTCTACGCAAACTAGTCTCTCAGTTTTAAAGCTATCGGGATGAAACTTTCGTAAAAGTCGTATTTCTATTGCAGGTAGTATATATGTCGGAACCAACCGGATCGGACAACTATATCTTATAGCTCCCATAGGAAGGATCAAAAACAAAAAACGTAAAAAAATTCTAGCTCCGGTGTTTTTAGAAATTTTACCTTCTACTCTTGGGAATATTTTTTTTTATATATTTCTGAATTTCGGTTTTTTTGTTTTTTAAATCGGATCACTATATCATATAGCTGCCATAGGAACGGTCGAAAAATTAAATGGAAATTAATGGGAAAAAAATTATATCTTTGTTGGTTTGTATTACATTCCCTTCTACTCTGGGATATGACTATTTTGAAATATTTCCAAATTTCGATTTTAGTTTTTAAAAGATCGAACTACTATATCATATAGCTGTGATAGAAACGATCGAAAAATTAATGTGAAATAATAAGAAATTTAACATTTTTGCGATTTGTAAATTAATAGAATGATCGGCAAGCCGAAGCTAGCTTCCTTTCTTGTTTTTATTTGTAATTAAAAATGTATTTTACGTATGTAATTTACCAACATATCTCTAGTTGAACTATGCGATTATTATTGATTGTGCAATATTATTTTAAATTTAAATGATTGAATTATATTAGTGTTTATTTATTGGATATTTTAATCAAATTGTTATATTAAGGCTAAACTTTACTGCACTGCCAATTTGTTTACCTATATAATAATTTTGCAGCCGATCGCTATAAGTCAGTTAACAAATATTCTTAAACTTGCACATATATGAATATACGTATCTAAGGAATAAGACATACACATAAGTACTCGGATAAACCCAAGTGTCTCCGCAACCAAGCGGGCAGCGGTTCAGTTATGTTGTGTCAGCATAAAATCCTTTCGCACACCATAGCGTCCGCTCGGCCGTACTTATGTATATCCGGCCGCTCTTGCACATAAACATAAGAATTCATTTTTTAAATTTGTGACCACGATACACCCAGAGAAAACTTGCAACACTAAATCAAATACGTTTACATTCAAATAAAATAGGGGAAAATCAAATATGAAAATACAAAAACTAAAAACTTTTAACTTTGTAACTAATATGAGTCACATTTGAATATGGTATGATTAAAACAAATTTTATTCAAATACAAAATACATAGGGGAGTGTACGGTAATGTGATCCAATCCAAAAGCGATTCAAAATACCAACGGAGCAAAATCCTACAGCTTTTGGCGCGAACCATTCTCTTTTTGCACTTTCAAAAGTTTTAGGGTAAAGTGAAAAATACGCTTTAAAACTCTATGCCGATGTGAAAATTTTTTATATACTCTTAAAGAATGTATGAAAAATTACAATAATAATTACTTTTGTATTTGGTATGATTTGGATAAAAATGTTTAACATAAAATTAAAAAAAATAACAACAAAAATTATTTATTTTAGGGAAAAGTTATTTTGAATAGGAAAAAGAATGAAGTTCACTATGGACGGCAGTCCATGTAGTGACGAAGCGCACGAGAAGAGTGTGCGAAGGCGACTACTATTATATAGCAGCAAAATTAAAAATCTGCTGTGATATTCCGATCGTAATGAGTAATACAGCAAATTAAAGGTATTGCTAAAACTTAAAGGATTGCATACCAAGACCTCAATAAAATCAATTGGTTTGGGAGAGAGAGCGGTGAAAGTGTAAAAGTGAAAATTTACAAATTCGGATCTGTTGGGGCCGGTGGGGATAATTGGCCCCTCGCACTACGTTAGTTGTATTCCTGCTAAAAATGCGCTTAATATGAGGGGTCATCGGACGCCCCGTTCAAAAGTTATAGGCAAAATAAGATTTTCTTCTTCTTACCAATATGAAAATTTAATTCTGTTTGTCAGTTTCCCACCGGGAAAGTGAGAAGGTGGTTCTTTGTGTGCTGAAAATCCTGTTCCTTTTAGCAGAAAGTGTTGGAAATCCTGTTTCTTTCAGCAGGCGACGGTGTAGGGAAAATGTAAATTCCCTAGGAAAACCACATAGAAACCTCATCTCCCCCTTACTTTTTGTGTCACCCCCGTGTATTTTGAAACCAGAGACGGAAGAAATGTAAGGGGTGAATGAGGTTTTGTCCCTTCCGCTTGTATGGAGAAACCTCTTGAAAATATGTTATTTTCCAGAGGAATGTTCCCGCTGGGTTGTCCAAAACATGGTTTTAAAGTCTTGAAAATTTGATATGTTCAACAGCTCGATATTAGAAACTTTAGTTCTACCAGATTCTAGATTAGCGGTAAAACAGCTATAAATAGGTAAAATACGGAAGGCCGTAACTTCTAAACTACTGAAAGTACAGACTTTTGCTGTATCTCTTTAAGCTTCTCCTATATGTAATTTGTATAAATGTAATATTTAAAATTATATGCACAAAACAAATATTTTTTAAACTTTTTTTTAGGCTTTTTTTATTTTTATCAAAAACGGCTCTAACGATTTCCTTTAAAACTTTAAACTGTATATCGTTGAGATTCCTTAAATTTTGGTATATATCGTGTTACTGTAAAAAATCACGTTTAAAAGTTATTCAGAAACGAAAATAGCCACTTTTGCCAGATCAAAACAACTTACGCTGCCTAAGCAGTGAATTTAGTATGTGCGTATCCAAACTGTATTTTAGGGTCATGGAATCAGTTAATTTGCATTTAACAGTGCCATATGGGCGGTTCTTTTACAAACCTAACGGATTTGGCCAAAAACAAATTTCACATATTTGATTTGTCTGAAACTTTTTTTACGTGTACTATTCGGAAAATAAGTAAACACGTGTATCACGATTTGGCCGAAAAAAAAATTATTTTTTTTTTTTTAGAATTTTTTTTAGTTTGCCAAAAATTGTGAATTTTGAAAAAGTGCCCTCTCATTGAAAATTTGTATCTCCGGTTGTAGTAATCCGATTGACTTCGTGTCTTTTGCATTAATTCCTCTACAACCTCTTCTTTAAAAAACAAATTAAAAAAAACACGAGTTCTTGATTTCTTAAAAATAAAAACAAATTAAGATTAAAAAAATTTTTTTAACGGGTTACCCAAAAAAAAATTTTTTTTTTAATTTAACATATGCGCTATATTGTTAGTTTTAATCGGTTTTTGTCAAAACAGTGGAGCCATGTTTAGTTTTTAAAATATCGGATTTCTTTTAACAAGGCCTCGGCTTTTTTCTATAAAAAAACGTCGCAGCATGTAGGTCTACTCTCTCACTCATATCGGATCCTTATGGAATTCATGTTTTCTCATCGTTTACTAGTCCTTTAACAATTTTTAATGATTTAAAGATAACTTTTAAGTTAAGTTTTAAGTAGCTGAGCGCCGACAATAGCCAAGGTCTACGCTAACACAAATACCAGTGCATACAATTTCATATGCTTATCATTAGGAATTTTTACAAATAAATAAATAGTGACTCGATTTTCGATTTCTGATTAAGATTTTTCTGAGTGCGTGGCAAAAAAATAAAAAAACATATATGGGACGTTCCATATCAACCCGGCCACCCCCTTTTTTGATTTTTTTTGTATGTGGACGGTACCACATTGTTTGCAAAGCCCCTTGCTTCCAATATTTTACCTCATACCCATTTTTTCAATGTTACCACTCTTTCGCCGCATATTCGCGCTGAAAAGAAAACACAAAATCATTTTTAACCTACGAACGAAAGGCACAATCAGCATAGTTCAAAAGCAGAAAAATCTGTCTTTCGATAGCCGATTACGAGAAAAATAATGGATTTTATTAGACCGTAGATGACCAAACGATAGCGTTTTTAAAGTCTAAAAGTAGGATTTCGTCTAAAGGGCCAGTCTGCAAAAATACCATTATATTTTTTTCAAAAGGCCCGAGTTTTAACGGATTTTATGCCACTGGTTTCAAAGTGGGATCTCTCTTGAGGAATTAGCTATGAATTCTTTTCATTGATTTGTTAATTTTTTCCAAAGCATATATGATTATTTTATATTACTTATTAGCTTTTTCTGACAGTTAACTACTACAAAAACGTACAAAAGAATTCATAGCTAATTCCTCAAGAGAGATCCCACTTTGAAATCAGTGGCATAAAATCCGTTAAATATGGGGCTTTCTGAGAAAAATATAATGGTATTTTTGCAGACTGGCCCTTTGGACGAAATCCCACTTTTAGACTTTAAAAACGCTATCGCTTGGTCATCTACGGTCCAATAAAATCTATTTTTTTCTCGTAATCGGCTATGGAAAGACAGGTTTTTCTGATTTCGAACCATGCCAATTGTTTCTTCCGTTCGCAGGATAAAAATGATTTTGTGTTTTCTTTTTAACGCGATTATACGGCGAAAGAGTGGTAACATAAAAAAAATGGGTATGAGGTAAAATATTGGAAGCAAGGGGCTTTGCAATCAATGTGGTACTGTCCACATAGAAAATTAAAAAAAAAGGGGGGTGGCCGGGTTGATATGGAGCGTCCCATATCTCAAATAACGCACACTGGTGCCAAGGCAATCAACATTTATATGAATTAATTATCCAAAGGAATATTTTATTTCTTTGTTAATGTTGGTCTCTATACGCATGCAGAGGCTGCCAGTCGTTTTTCTCCTTGTGTTTTGCTACAATTTTATCCACTGTTCTTATATTGAATTTTGTACTAAAGTTATCCAGTGTGTCTGTGCTAATAATACACTCAGTCGAATTGACCTATACTTGTTGTCGCCGTTCTGAATTTTAATTTTGTTTTTGAGACAAATTAATCCAACATTTTTGTGTTTTAGGGAACGATCAATTTTTCCGCAATTTTTGTTCTTCGCCTTTTATATCACCAAAGTGGCCCGTCGAAACCTTTTGTCTTGAGCCCCAATCGTCAAATACCTCGTATCTACCCAGCGCCCTTTAACTGCCAATGAGTTGGGAGTATAGGGAAATAAAGCAGGAAATTGATAGCGACATAGATCAACCAGAAATGAACGCAGAAATGATCCAAGCGCTTGTCGCAAATGCGGTCAGCGTCGCTCTTGACGAGCAGGAAGCACGCTTAAGAAACGATTTTGCCACAGAATTAGGAGCGGTTAGCGCGCTGTCAGTGCAAGCGCCGCAGGCAGTGTTGGGAAAGGTACTGTGTTTTTTTACCTAGGTAAGGTAAAAGGTATTGGGCAAAAATAAATACCTAGGTAAGGTAAAGGTACTTAAATTTCCCAGTACCTAGGTAAAGGTAAATGGTATTTATAAGGTATTTTTTATTTTTTATAATTTTTTTTGTTTTGTTCAATGTAATCATTTAAACTTAAAATAAGACTAGTTTTCAGTATTTAGTCGTCTTAATCAAACAATATCTTTTCATTTCATTTAAATTTAAATTTAATTTAAATGTTTTAATTTTGTGCATATATTTTTAAAACACGCGGCATGAATAATTGTATGCACGTATCACTTCATTAATGTATTTATGAAACCCTCATGTACATATTTGGCGCGCAAAAATTCCGTATGTAGAAACATTGACTATATATTGTGCATATGTATATGCCGTTTGTTTACTTACATACGGCATTTTTGCGCGCCAAATACACTTTGGTTTCATAAATAAATTGATGTAGTGATGGAAACATACATACGTGCACAAAATTATATAAAATAAAACTGCGATTAGTTTTAACTTCACAAAACAAACAATAGAACGGCTGAATTCCAATGACTTTTAATGCTGCGTTCCGACTATTACAATTTCGAAACGAAACGATACAATGAAACGATACTACAGTGTCGCAGTCAGATTTGGCTATTTTAAATCAGATCAATGTTTAATACCTATGTAAGTACCTTAATAATTCCAAAGGTATATACAAATCTGTATCTAGGTAAGGTAAAAGGTACTCAATTATTTTTATACCTAGGTAAGGTAAAAGGTACCACTAAATTGTACCTAGGTACGTACCTAGGTAAAAGTATCTAGGTATGTCCCAACACTGGCCGCAGGTGGAAGTCTATAAAAGAGTAGGTCCGGACCCTGCAGTAAGATGCGATGTCAAGTTGGACATAGTAAAATCCCTGCCGACGTTCAGTGGAAGGCACGACGAGTATGTTTCGTGGAGGCAGGCTGCATCAGATGCTTATAAAGTATTCAAGAAATACGACTTAAAGGCCGTTGTCATTATTAAAAACAAAAAAATTATTCTGAAAAGAATTAAGGTGTTTTCGACCTCTAACGAGGCGCTCACCTTTAACACATCAGTCATCGCTACTATTCGAACTACGAGTGACGAACCTGTCTACTCCAAGTTATACCCCTATCCTATGGGGGCAGCAGACTTTGTAAACAATGAGATCAAAAAGCTGCTGCGAAATGGCATAATCAGGCCGTCCAGATCCCCGTACAATAGCCCTGCCTGGGTGGTTGACAAAAACGGGACTGATCATAATGGCAGCAAGAAGAAGAGATTAGTAATCGACTTCAGGAAGCTGAACGAGCGAACAATCGCCGATCGCTACCCCATGCCGAGCATACCCATGATTCTAGCGAACTTGGGGAAAGCCAAATTCTTTACCACCCTTGACCTGAAGTCAGGGTACCACCAAATAGACCTGGCTGAAAAGGACCGAATGGTGGGAAATACGAATTCTGCCGACTACCCTTCGGCCTAAAAAACTAAAAAACGGGAAAAACTAAGTTCTTTAAAGAAAGCGTTGAGTTCCTAGGGTTCATTGTCACCAGAGGAGGAACAAAAACAGACCCAGAAAAAGTTAGGGCAATAAAAAGAGTTCCCAGAACCAAAAAATCTGTTTAGCCTCAGGTCCTTCCTAGGCCTGGCGAGCTATTATAGGAGCTTTGTAAAAAACTTTGCCTCCATTGCTAGACCTCTGACCGCCATCCTCAAAGGGGAAAACGGGACGGTCAGCAAGAATATGTCGAAAAAAGTAGCTGTCAAGTTTAAAGAAACCCAGCGAAGTGCATTCGATCATCTTCGTAACATTTTGGCATCGGAAGACGTCATTTTGACATACCCTGATTTTAAATTGCCGTTTGACTTAACCACCGACGCCTCAGCGAGTGGAAAAGGCGCGGTACTATCCCAAAATAAAAGACCTTTTAAAAAGACCTATTAAAAAGACCTATTAAAAAGACCTATTAAAAAGACCTATTAAAAAGACCTATTAAAAGACTGCGAGCTGAACTACGCCACCAACGAAAGAGAATTGTTGGCGATAGTCTGGGCAATAGGCAAACTCCAAAACTACCTATACGGTAACAATGAAATACGGATCTTTACAGACCACCAGCCTCTCACATATGCGGTATCCGACAAAAACACCAACGCTAAGATCAAGCGATGGAAAGCGTTCATTGATGAGAACAACGGGAAAGTGTTTTACACACCCGGAAAACAAAACCTGGCCAAATACGACCGCCATCCCAAAAAACAGGAATTAGGAACTACGCCTATCCCATCATACGTTGGGGAAATGTTGCATATTGACATTTTTTCGACCGACAAAAAAATCTTTTTAACTTGCATTGATAAATTTTCCAAATTCGCTATCGTACAGCCCTTAGTTTCTAGGGCAATAATAGATGTACGGGCACCCATTCTCCAACTGGTAAATTTTTACCCCAACACCAAGACCATATACTGCGACAATGAGGCCTCCTTTAACTCTGAGACAATCACATCATTGCTGCGAAACCAATACAGCATTGATGTTGTACACAGTACCCTGGCGGAAATTGCCAGATGCCTCAAGATTGATAAAAAAATCGCGGACACTGTGGAACTAATATTGAGGTCTACTATAGAATACAACAGGTCGCTACATTCGGTTACAGAGTTTAGGCCGGTAGAGGTCATCCACGCCAGCAGCGATGAGATGAAGCTGGCAATTAAAGCCAAGATTAACAAGGCACAACAATCAAACCTAGACAGAGTCTTCGAAGTCGGTGAAAGAGTGCACCTACGCAACAACAAAAGATTAGGGAACAAATTAACTCCGCTTTATTCAGAAGAGCGTGTAGAAGCAGGTCTGGGAACATCTGCTTTTATTAGGGGGAGGGTGGTCCACAAGGACAACATTAGATAGGCATTTCATCTGCCACAGTCGCCCTTATATTAAAACCCAATCGTTTCTATAATTCCCACAGGCTCGCCATTATATCCATCATACTGCTGTCCACCGCAAGCGCAAGAATCACCGATTTCTCGCACGCTAAATACATCCCGGTGCTAGACGGCAACGTTTTAGTATGGGAACAGTACGGCCTGGTCAGGCACTCGACAAATCTGTCCGAGTTTGCCAGCATAATTGACTCCACTTCCCACATTCCCACATGAGGAAGCTGCTGGAAGTGGACATTGAACATGCACAGAACCTTCTGGAGGAACTTAAGATACACCATAGAATGGCCAGGAGCCTTGATTTTTTGGGCTCAGTCCTTAAGGTCGTGGCGGGTACACCCGACGCGGATGATCTAAGTAGAATTAACACCAATCAAGCGTCGCTTATTGTAAGCGAGCACTCTCAATCTGAAACTCAAATAATAAAGAACAATATTGGCCTGTTGGTCATCGGATATATTTCGTGTTCATTTATACTTAAAACAACTAACTGAAATATCTCGGGGCAACTTCAGATCGTACACTAATAATAGACAGGTTATAATTAACACAGAGACACAGAAACACATCAATCTACTCACAGACACGGTAAACAAGATCCTAAGGGAGAAAAAGGACGGGCTTGATGACTCAGGTCATTTGTTCGAAACACTCCTTGCCAGAAATAGAATGTTAATATCCGAAATCCAAAATTGTATGTTCACTATCACGCTTGCTAAAAATAATATCATCAATCCTAGTATTTTCAATCATAATGACCTAAAGGCTATTTTTGACGAACAGCTCACAGAGGTCCCAATAGTTAGCCTTATGGATGTATCTAAGATTAAGATTTTTCAAAATAATGCTCTTGTCCACGTTATAGTCCAGTATCCTAGAGTTAAGCGTATTTGGAAAAAAGTCCTGCTCTTCCCTGTCGCACACTACCATACTATGCTACAAATAGAAGACAACATCGTGGCGGAATGTGATGACGGAATCCTAGCAGTCTCCGAATGCGCTTCTACCAACTTGGCCACATTTTGCAAAATGTGCACCAGGCAATTACATGCAGCCGGGGCGGCTACGTGCCGGACGCGGTCCAGCAATCTGGAACCCCTTACAATTGTGGACGATGGAGTAATAATCGTCAACGAGAAACTAACGAGGATTACCATCGATGACGGCCCCACAACAACCATAGTAGGGAGCCCGGGTATTGCGGCCTCCCCCTTAATTAACATCACGGGACACGATCACATGCTGAGCCTGCCAATGTTACAGCGGATGAACGAGCATAACCTGCGTTTAATGCAGGAGCTCAGAGATGACGTGTCGGCTGGAGGTTCTCCGAGGATATGGTTCGCCGCAGGAGTCGCGGGTTGGTCCTGCTCCAACAACACTGCAAGCGCAAACTAGAGGCAGCCCAGCTACAAAAGTCCATCGACGAATTGGCTGTCACCGAGGACGGCGTCCAATTTAAGGGGGGAGTAGTTAACAACCAACTCCCAGCTTAGGCTGAGCAGGCCAATTCTTATTATAGACGTTGTTAACGCCATTTACTGCGACCACTCCGCACTAGCATGCATCCAACAATCCTTGGTGACCGAATTCCCAGCAACCAAGTTCTGGCATTGCTAAGAATTCGTGAATGACATCACGGATGCAAATGAACAAAAAGAAATAATTATCTGCGAACACAACCGCGCTCACAGGGCAGCCCAGGAAAATGTTAAACAAGTCCTTCAGGATTACTACTTTTCAAATATGTCCAAACTCGCCAACGAAGTGGTTGTAAACTGCACGACATGCACCAAGCGGAAGTACAACAGACACCCCAAGAAGCTAGAGTTAGGTATCACATCAACCCCCTCATATGCTGGCGAAATGCTGCATATTGACATATACTCTACGGATAACAGATTTTTTTTAACCTGCATAGATAAATTAGTACAGCCATTACTTTCTGGGGCCATAGTCGATGTGCGCACCCCCACATTACAACTAACAAATTTTTTCCCAAACATTAAAACAATATATTGTGATACTGAGGCGTCTTTCAACTCGGAGACTATAACCTCATTATTAAAAAATCAATATGACATTGTTAATGCACCCCCTCTACACAGCGGCTCAAACGGGCAAGTGGAGCGATTCCACAGTACCCTAACTGAGATAGCTAGGTGCATGAAAATCGACCAAATGGTTGACGACACCGTTGAGCTTATTATGAGAGCCACGGTAGAATATAACAAGACAATACATTCAGTGACAGGACTGACACCTAAGCAGGCCTTGCACTTAGCTAATGCCGAACAAAATGGCAATAATAGGTAATATTGAAAAGGCACAACAGTCCAATCTAGACAGGTGCAACCCTACTAGGCAAAACTGAATTTTTGAGGTAGGAGAAAAAGTATACCTCAAAAATAACAAAAGGTTAGGAAATAAACTAACCGCACTGTACACAGAAGAGCGTGTACAAGCAGACATGGGAACGTGTGTCCGTATTATACCCTTGTAGAGGGTATTATAATTTCAGTCAGATGTTTGCAACGCAGTGAAGGAGACGCTTCCGACCACATAAAGTATATATATTCTTGATCAGCACCAATAGCCGAGTCTATCTAGCCATGTCCGTCTGTCCGTTTCTATGCGAACTAGTCTCTCAGTTTCAAAGCTATCGCGATGAAACTTTCCCGAAAGTCTTCTTTCTATTGCAGGTAGTACATATGTCGGAGCAAGCCGGATCGGACCACTATATCTTAAGGCTCCCATAGGAATATTCAAACATATATAAGAAAATTCATTGTTACTTTGTAGGAAGTAGGCGTTTTAATTCCTGACTACTTAAAAACAAAATTCAAAAATAGAAACGCTGAATCTGGAATCCCTGGAAGTGCACTGAGTGAGTATTACTTTATCTGCAAGGGTATATAAGCTTCGGCTGGCCGAAGGTAGCTTCCTTTCTTGTTTTCATATATACTGACACCTTAGCATAGTCACTCCATTTTATACACAGTAGATTTAACCTTTCGTCTTCTTACAGGATCGCGGGAATTTTATTGATAACGTTAACTGTAGTTAACGCTAGAGTAACGGATTATTCGCATGCTATAGCGCATATAGAGCAGTATATCCCAATTTCGGACGGAATTGCGTTGGTATGGGAAAGCAAAACAGCCAGTAATTGAGGGGTAGAGGTAAAGAAATACACATTACAAAACGCTAAGAAAAAATGTTTCGAGCGACTTGTCCCGAGCGACATGTCCCGAGTGAATGTGGTTGAAACTGCATAAAACAAAAACGGCAAACCATTTTTGAGTAAAACCAAAACCATTTCACAGCGACATATTTGGACATTCTAAAAAAAATCGCATTCAAATGTTCCATCAGAATTCGCTAAATTCTAGTGTTAAATGAACTTCCCCGAAAATCACTTCTATTTTTGTCCCAAGCGAATACGGCAGTTTTTTAACGATATCTTAAGTACTAAAAGTGGTACAAAATCAAGATTTTTACACAAAATAGAGCTTGAGAAGAGTGAAAAGGAAAGCCCGAGTATACTCGGCATCGTTTGACACGATTACATGATTACAAAAAATAATCGTGGCATCGCCAACTTGATTACTTTTACTCGTGGAATCGGCATCGTATCGTGCAGGTCTCTAGTATATATATGGGCACTTCCATACTGTCGCTCGGGACATTTGCACACCTTTAAAGTTGAAAAAAAAATGGAAAAAAAATGATTTTATTTTTAATAATGGGCTTTCCTTTTCACTCTTCTCAAGCTCTATTTTGTGTAAAAATCTTAATTTTGTACCACTTTTAGTACTTAAGATATCGTTAAAAAACTGCCGTATTCGCTTGGGACAAAAATAGAAGTGATTTTCGGGGAAGTTCATTTAACACTAGAATTTAGCGAATTCTGATGGAACATTTGAATGCGATTTTTTGAATGCGATTTTTTTTAGAATGTTGTCGGCATCGTAGAATCGTACGAGTAGCATCGTAGCATTGCCAACAAATTTCAAATTTGACATTTAAAAATAAATTTCAATAAAATTTCCTCTTCTTCTAAAGAATTCGCGGGTACATTTTTTTAGAATTCGTGAATAGAAAAACCTAGTTAAAGACAACAAATCCATACGTGTTTTGGACATGGTCCTTTATTGGTTCTTCTTCTTCCAAAGAATTCGCGGTCTCATTTTGGTTAAGATTCCGTGTATGTCGGGTTCAAAGACGGTAAAACACAAAAAAAAATTCTCTTGTGCCAAAGAATTCGCGGTCTCATATTGTCAAAGAGTTAATCTATGGTCATAAGTAGATAAGACTAACAATTGTGAAATCTTGGTTATATTGGTTCCTCTTGTTGATTTTGGTTGATTTTCTTTAATAAAAAACACGAGTCAGATATGAGTAAAACGATGCCGATGCCTACGATTCTACGATGCCACGATTCCAGATTTGACAGTTGGAATCGGCATCGCCGAGTAGTAATCGAGTATATTTTTACTTACTCGTGCAGGTCTCTAATATATACACAACAAAATTGCATTTATACTTCTCGGAAATCTTTCAAGACAGACAGACTCTACGAGTAACGGATATAAAAATATGTAAAATAGGAAATCATAAATGTTTATTCTTTCTATTGTTTATTTGCTTTTAATTTGGATACCCATCGAGGTAATTATTAGGATGGAATCCTAATTCGGCTAATTTAAGACGACCTTAATTTTGGCCTTTCGATGATTGGATGTCAGCAGGTAAAGTTTTGTCAGCATTTTATCCGCATCAGCCGTGTTCATGGCGAACACTTGGACCATTCCCGACTCGTGAAGTCGAGCTGACACTCCTGGCAATTCCTTATCCACATAGTAGACGTATTGCATCTCACTAAGAAATGGACCTGGAGAAAGGGCGCAGGTCCCACTAAATTCTGCCAAAGAAACTCTCCAGGGAAAGAAGGCAACGGAGAAGAGACGTAGATGCAAAAGATTGTGGTGGGGTTCGGCCTTGAAGTTCTCCTTTCCCAGAATTTTGGCCACGATATCGCGTTGGGTCTCGGACAGCATGGCTTTACCTCTTCCGTTTATAATCATCAAAGTGCCATTGGCCCAAATCCAGCCTATTTCGGTGGACCCATATCGCACCTCAATAACATCTTTGACGCTATTGTAAACAGCGTTATCGAGGCTCTTTGCAGCTATTTGAAGATTCAAATTCGTGTTCATTTGCACGGTGCAGAACACTTTGCAGTAGTTTATTACAATGGGCAAGCGCAGGCACTCGACATTTCGCTTTGTAGGACGTCTTAGGATTCTGATCTTCTGGAGGCACTTCTCCTGATGAACTGGTAAGGGCGGAAGCGGCAAAATTCTCTTCAGATTATCCGAGCCATATTTTAGTTTCCACTTGGAGTGGAGTACTTCGGCATGGAGATCCTTGTATTCTGTCATGTAGTGGTCGAGAATGTTCTCGAAGTCGTCGAGGCGAATTGTGGAAGTCATTCCGTGATAATTTCGTGGCATCATTATATCCTTGTTTAGCTCGTTTTCGAAATCAATGGGTCCTGGTTCTGTAGAGGCTGGCTTGGAGCACTCCTCGTTGTAAATTAAATGAAATTGCTGGGAAACAGTCTCATTACATAGCTGTAGCCAGTCCTGGCTAGCTGCCTCGTCCTGGGGTTTTGGCGGTACTGATCCAATATCTTTAACCTCAAGAATAATCGGACGTTCTGGTTCTTTGGCTTGGGGATCCTTGTATTCAGTCATGTTTTGTTCGAGAATGTTCTCGAAGTCCTCGAGGCGAACTGTGGAAGTCATTCCGTGATAACTTTGTGGCTTCATTAGAACCTTGTTTAGCTCGTTTTCGAAATCAATGGGTCCTGGTTCTGTAGAGACTGCCTTGGAGCACTCCTCGTTCTCAATTAAATGGAATTGCTGGGAAACGGTCTCATTACATAGCTGTAGCCAATCCTGGCTAGCTGCCTCGTCCTGGGGTTTTGGCGGTACTGATCCAATATATTGAACCTCAAGAATAATCGGACGTTCTGGTCTAAGCTCATTCAGTGAAACTGCTTTAAATGGATCTACAATATTTATCGCAGGAATGTCTTCATCGGATACCAGCTCTATATCATCGTGCACTTGCTTCACTTGCGCGGTACGAACATTTTTGGGCTTCAACAGCTCCAAGATGATGTCCCGATTTTTTTCAGGGTCTCTGGCTAAGCTCAATAGCATATCATATTCCTCTATATCACTCAAAGGTTCGAGAAGTTTTTCCGATTCTATCCAATCCTTCATGGCCCGCTCTTCTTCAGCACCGATAGTCATGTGCTCGAAGACGAAATCTTCATCGTGAGAATTTCGGTTCTGCTGGGTGTCATTATTAAATTTGCTGTCCATGTCCCAATAGATCAACCCCTCCGCAGGATTTTTTTCTTGAGACTCAACTATTTTCGACGGAGTCTCCATGGACGTCAGACATTCCACAATTTTAGGAGGTGGAGTCTTGGGTCTTATCGGACTTACCATACAACACAAGGGCCACTCTGCTTCTGAGGGCGGAACCAAACCCTTTTTAAGGTCCTCGTACATTTTCCAGATATCCTCCGACGAGGGCAGATCAATAGGCGATATGGGTCGAAAGTTCTGGGCAATTGACGACTCTGGCTCCACTTTCGGTGGTGGCTCTATATCGACAGGAGGTTTTTGCACTATCTTGCTACTTTTTGCCGACTCTTTCACCTTGTTCTTGGTGTGCAGTCGTCGCTTCCTTACTTTCCTAGATGCCATTGACGGTGGCACTGGTGTCACGTCGGAAATCGCGGGCATGGGCTCAGAACTCTCGTCGACATTGGCAACACACAACTTGGTGGGCAGCGGTTTTGAAATCGGGGCACTAAAATGGTTATCAAAATGTATACTTATTTACCACATTTATTTCACATAGCTTACCAGGATAAAGGAGGTCGGAAGGAGGTGTCTGTCTGTGTGGAAAAGTTTATTTCTGGTTTTTCTAAGGGCAGAGAGTCGCTAAATAAAAGAAAAGAGGGATACATGTTATTAAAGTTGTTTGGACTTAAAATAAGTTTTTGATACCGCTTTTTTCTGGACGAAATATTCCGAGGGGTTTTCTGCTTTGGTCGCGCTGTCTTAGTAATCTTTCTCTTGCCTCTCTTGGTATCCATATATTCATGGCTGGTTGAGGGTTCTTCTTTTCTGGTTCCTAATTTATTTTCTTGATTTCTGTCCTCCAACTCAAGTTTCTTGAGCATATCATCGCTAAACAAATGCTTCATAAACTCTTCATCCACATCACTATCAGAATCTGATAAATTCATGATTATAACGTTCCTTCCCGATTCGACGAAAGTCCCAGGTCTGCTTTCGAGAAAATGAATTATCAGACGTCAGATTTCCTTATTTTTCAACAGTGTTGCTGCGTTACCAACTGTCAATTGATTAACTTAGGTCCCAGGTCTGCTTTCGAGATAATGAATTATCAGACGTCAGATTTCCTTATTTTTCAACAGTGTTGCTGCGTTACCAACTGTCAATTGATTAACTTAGGAAAACTTATCTTTGGCATCAAAAAATCAACTTTTCGGTTTTTTTTAACTAGTTAGATGGATTTAATTTAAAATTGTTGGATATTATTAAGTGTCTTTTAAATAAGAGAGACTAATTTTTATAGCCGATACTATCGGCTAATATATCGGTGGCAAAGCAAACTCTATTCCATTTTGTTTTTACATTTCGCTTAAAAATTAAAACAACCCGTCCCCTGGGAATTTCGATTTTAAATTATATAAGACCATACTTCTCCCTTAAATGCAGTCCTTTATTTATTTATTTCTATTATACATTTAATTTCAATATTCGATTAAGTGCACTATTATTAATCAGGAAGATGTACCTTACCAGAAAACCAAGGTCTTCTTCGACGAGGATTTTGTCGACTTTATCTTGTAAGCTGGTTAAATTTGCAGATAATAAAGTATAAGGCACTTGCTTATTAATTTTTTTTTGTAATTACGTAAAGTAATTTAAAGCATACAATGAACAATAGATACAATGAATAGTTAAAATTAGTTCCATTCAAGATATAATTCGCAGAATTGTTTTTCCATCAGAAAAATCTCTACAATTTTGGGATTTTCAACATTGGCGTCGAATTCCAAAGACATGGGCAATGGTTCACAATGAGGACTATTTTTTAGGAATGCCGTGATGTATTGAGAGTAGATTTCAGCAAAAATAATTAAAGTAAGTCCAATTATATCGGCCACATAATTCGAAATGTCGGCAAACATCGGATTTTTATATTCTTAGCTATACCGCGGAACCTGTAGGTGATGGGATATAAGTTTGTAAGGGACTTTTACTCAGGAGCACCCAATTATCATGGAAAACTAGAAATGGTTCGTGGAAATTTTTTGCTGTGTACCTGTGTTATCTTTATTGATCATAAAAATTGTGACATCACCTAGCCAACTGTTGGAAATGAGTTCCGAATATACTCGTACATTGGGTACCGCGGCTACTATAATAGCTTTTCCCTATTTGTTGCAATGAATTAATGGAGAGAAATCTAGACAGAAGGTCTCAAGGTATAAATTCTCCAGTTCTGTTACGGATATTGGTAGATTGACTTTGGATAGCAAATATTTTACTTTAATAGCGAAATGGGGTTCTCTTGAAAGAGTAGTTAACATCGCCTGTGTTGTGATCATGGTGCAATTGTACATATATAAAACAGGGCTAAACAGGACCCATGAACCAGCTGAAAAGGCCTATAACACCCGCAACAAACCGGTGGAATTTTCCGTTGGACAAGTTGTCTACCGAAAAAACTACCGGCAGAGTAACAAAGCTAAGGGATACAAAGCCAAGCTTGGCCCGAATCGGGTTCGCTGTGTTGTACTTCAGCGCAAGGGCAAGGCGTTATACGAGCTGGGAAATGTCGTTGGGAAGAGTGTTGGCATATTCCATGCCAAAAACCTCTATTTCGCTTGAACTCCCTCTGGATGAAATTCGAGGATCGGTCCCACTTCAAGAGAGGGAAAAGCTCGGAACGTCGGAATTGAACAGTGAACATGGAACTGGGAGAGCGGGTCCGCTATATAAACCTCTACAAGGGACTGCTGTCATTCAGCATGATGAAGACCACTCTCGAACAGCTACAAGAAATTACCGAGACCGCTCGTAAGGTGCAAGCCTTACGGGGGTCTATCGAAGAATGGGACCACCGCGTGACGGTGGTCTCCACCAAAATAAAGGAGGCACATGACAGCATGCGTGCAGACTTCCACTGCATCCAGCAGCTGTGGACGGAAGTCCATTAATTCAGGAAAAAGGAGCCGGACCGGCGAAATAAGAGACGAATTCCCCGTTGTAAAAGCCTTATCCGGCAACGTTTGGACTACGAGGAGCGCCTCAAAGGTCTACTACAAGGACTGCAGGAGGACCTTGAGCAAGCCCGGATATCCTTGAACAAACAACAAAACAAGGAGCTGGAGTTGATCGCCGGCTTGCACAAGGCCACTCAGAAATTAAAAACCTGTGTAAAGAAAAAATTATAACAAATCCTCCTCCAGCAAAGAAGCTACCGAAGAAGATTAAGGAATGTCCCAAAGACTGCCCAGGCCCCCTGGAGAGCCCACACTGCGAATCAACGTGTGTTAAACCTGTGCGATGACCGGCACCGGTACCGCCTGAGCCCATAGGCCCAGGACAGCTGCAGCAGTTATCAAGCGTGGGAGGCACGACCGCCACCTGCGCCTTCGAAGGAACGTCAGCGTAGCCAAACCGGCGACGACCAGCTGACGTAGAAGGAAGAAAAAGAAACCAACCAAGCTGAAAACAAATTTTTTTTCACCCATGCACTGCGTTGCATAATTTTTTGGATTGCACTACGATGCATATTTTTTTTATATAATATAATATTTTGTAAAATTGAGCGGAACTTTTTCTGCCCGATTAGACGTGTAGCCCGTAAAGCTATGCAAAAAACTAGGCAGGTTTTCCATTGTTAAAACAATACCTACGGCCCAATACGGCAAATTTTTAATTAGATGAGCCAAATTAAATGGCAAATAAACTATAAATTAAATTATACGAATCATAAAAACAGTCCTTTAGCAACTAACAGAAAAACACCCAAAATGGGTTTAGTAGATGTAAAAGAAGTGGACTCCACTGCAAATGTCATAAATAAAATCGAGTCCAAAACAGTAAATACAGATCTAACGAACATTTTATTATCAATTATTGTCTTTATTCTGAGCGCATTTATTTTGTACAAGGCATATATTTTTCACAACAAATGTATTTCAAAAAGAGCCATACATAAAAGCCAGGCTAATGATCTGGACAAAATATAAAATATATAAAGCGCCAAAAATAATTATTAACAAGATGTTCGAAATAAACAAAAAAAAAAGAGAAATAATAGAAAACTATCTTATATAAATATGTATGACCATATATTAATATATTTAAAAATCTTATCTAATGTACAACGAAAACAAATGAATAAATAAAACAAAAAATAAATAAATAAAAACATATATATACAAAAATGAAAACTACAGAGTGTATTAGAATCACTCTTGATAAGGAGCCAAACTTTCAGAATAGGGTATTATCAATTATCGAAAAAGGAACTGAGGCTCTACTCATAAATGAATTAGAATATGAGTACATGAATAGGTACAACTTAGACTTTTCTCCACTAATACATTGCTCATATACGCAAAAAGCAATTATATTTACCACCATCCCAGGTGTAAAAGTAAAATCCGTCATAAAAGAACATTCCATACTTGGTAGAACACTAGATTTTGGTGTATATAAAACAACTTAGTATGGAATGGGATCAATTAGCAAAACAAATCAGGGAAATAAAAGAGAAATTCGAAAAATCTTACAAATGTGTAAGCCAGAATAGGTTAATCCAAAGAGAGACAATAAACAAACATGCGAGAATACTTGTCGAATCTTTTAACGAGGCAAGAATATTAGTGCATGAAAACAGGAGGACAATAAATGAAACAAACTGGTCAAAAATATCAAAATTATTGAACAAGTTACGTTCAAATTTAATAACAGTCAAAGAAAGGTATAAATTAGATATTTTTATACCTACAATCCTAAATACCCCTTTGACAATAGATACTAAGGAAAAACAAGAATTACCAGACCAAATAGAACTAGAATCAGCTGAGGAAGAAGATTCAGAATCAATCGAAAATGTTGATATAAAAGAAAAAGATCTACACGATCTAATAATTCCGGCGGTTATAAATTTACCGGAACAGGAAGAAGAAATTGAGGAGGAGAAAGAAGAAGAAGAATTAAACTCCTTAACAAGTGTAATTGAGACAACAGCATACATAATGACGGACGCAGCTGCCCAACGGGCCTACATAAAAGACATCTCAAATGCCATCCCAGAATTTAATGGGCAAAAACTTAATCTTCAAAGATTTATAACGGCCTTGAAGTTAGTCAACCTGACAAAAGGCACATTTGAGGACATAGCTGTTGAAGTAATAAAGTCCAAAATAATAGGATCTACCCTATACAAAATACAAAATGAAAACACTATAAGTGCCATTATAAAAAAATTGCAAGATACTATAGTCGGTAAAACATCTGACGTAGTAAAGGCAAAAATGGCAAAGACAACCCAAAAAGGAAAAACTGCTGAAAAGTTTACCTCAGAAATTGATAACTTACGAAAGCTTCTTGAAGCTTCGTATATCGATGAGGGCTTATCAGCCGAACATGCTGATAAATTCAGTACCAAAGAAGCCATCACAACAATGGTCAAAAATTGTGAACATGGTAGACTCAAAACCATTCTTGAAGCAGGAAACTTCAATACAATGAATGAAGCTGTCACAAAGTATATACAATGTAGTACTGAAATGACAGGAAATGCCAATTCAATCCTATACGCTCAAAGAAGCCAAAGCCAGCGTGGAAATTACAATAATAGAGGTAATTATCGCGGCAGAGGCAATGGTCGCGGTTATTATAATAATCATTATAATAATAATCATTATAATAATAATCATTATAATAATAATCATTATAATAATAATCATTATAATAATAATAATTATAACAATAATTATACACGCAACATGATAGGGATTCCTGTAATAAGGAAAACAACCTTCACGTTTGAGTTCTGTATTAAAACTGATTTTATTTTTCTAAGTCTTCGCTTATGTAACTAACATGAAATTCTTATAATATACTTATCTATGGTCTACGCAGAGACCACATCTGTTTGCCTGAGCGGGAGCCTTATCAACGGCCTCCTGCAATGCGACCCTTTTCTGCAGTGTGAGAACTATATTTATGGTCAGGCTCAAGTGGCCTGTACTTAAGATTACAAGTGTTAGCACTGCACCCTTGTAGGGTTTGAGTTACAGATCGTTATTTACGGCTCTAGATCAATTTACATATTGACATGTACTGAACTCGTAAAATATTAGATTTATTATAAAAGGTGTTCTTCTTGAACATTCTGCCAAGGGCGGCAAGATGCGGTGTAGAGGTTATCAATTACATAAATTCTTTTCGTTAACAATGCAAATATAAAATTAGTGGACTGTATATTTAATTCGATATATTGTATCTGCTTTTTAACTTATATGTTTAGACACCTTGCAACGGTCTTGGATTTTATTATCAAATTTATAAAATCTTTATATATTAAATCTTTAATTTTAACATGATACCTTTTCATGTACTCTTTTCCATTCTTCAACCGTTTAATATTTACTGTATAATTAAACAGACCTAGCTTTAATGGGCACCAAATCATTCTTAAATAGAACCTACTTTGCTTCACAAATTTGTAATTATATAACTTGGCCCGAAAGTATGCGTTGCAAATCCTAACTGTCATAGGACTTCCATTTATTAATTCTAAGTCTATTGACTCTTCTTCTACTAAATGAACGGTTGTAAGAACGTCATTTACTTCAAGTAACACGGATGGTGAACTAAAAATAACCTCACCTTCAAAGTGAGGTCCTGCCGGCGGAATATTACGGCAGTGTATTTCTTTATCCTTTATTTCTTTAGAAATCGTTAAGCTACCTAACTCTTTCTCTTTTAATGGACTCGATAATACAGTTTGTGAATCTATTTGATTTGATTCTAAAGTATTCTCTTTTTGTTTGAATTCATTACAACAAATTAATTCATCGAGGTAATTTGAAAACTGTTTCTCTGGCAGGGTAAGAAACTCTTCTTCCCTAAGAACCCAAGGACAATATCCTTCACGGCGGAATCTTTTCTCTATGGCCGTTACTATATTTTGAACATCGAATTCCAATTCATCAATAATGCGTTCAAATTCTCTGCGTTCAAAATAACATCTAGCCTGTTCCACCACATTAAACAAATTTGTAGCTAAATAGTTAATCTTATTTCTTCTTATGTTAAGGGAATCCTTGCAGCCACTCAAATTATTTACTGTCTCATCGAGATATTTGTTTAATTGCTCGACTTTCTCTAAGAAGGCCACCTTTGCACTAAAATAACTAATATCGGACATCGACATCGTGCTTTTTACAACTATATCAGTTACTCATATCGAACTTATCTGTTGATCACGTTGACTTAGCCCATTGATGACGATAGCGTTTTTTCAAAGATGTTGTCGACGACGTTCTTGTAGCGACGATTTTGGCGACGACTTCCCTTGGTGTCCAGGTCCTGCGGTCAGCCAGCAAGTCTTCTTCCTTCCAAAATGAAATTAAGTTATGGTGCCGAGATCGTCCTCTCGGTAGCTTGATGTATTATATTTATCCCAGTTTCGGGATGTTAAAATGCAATATTGCATCTGCAGGCTATTTGCCCAATGGTGTATATTTTCCCATAGTCCAAATTAATGGAGTTGAACGCTTAATTGCGATTCAATTCAAGGCCCTTTTACAATATTTACATTTATATTGCAGGCTCTTGTTAACCATAGTCGATGCTAATGGTAATATTATTATTTATTGTGCACTTTTTCTTTAATAATAATATTTTTATTTAGTCGGATTTTTCAATTTTATGCTTTATAGCTTCTTGGCTTGATAGCATTTGTAGGCACTTTTCACCCTTATTTTTCCAAATTTTTGGATTTTGCGCAATTTTCTCTTGTGGATTTTTTTTTTTTCCAATACAAGAGTATTTCATTTGCAATTAGGCACTTTTTGCAAATGTTATTTTGTGGGCACTTTTTTTTTTTTAATGCACTTTTCACAAAATTTTATATTTTTTATATCCGCTGTTTTGGCCACGGACACGCCTTACCAACTTATTGGTTTTAATATATATGAATCACTATATTTTTCTATATATTAATCCGATGTTAAGGCCTCGGAAACGCCCTACCGACTTTAGCAACCTGTAGCTGTTAAAAAACAGAATCTTTAAGGTGCTTAAAAACAAAAAAGACTCTTTACTTGTCTTTTTGCTTTTATTTTGTTCAACACTTTTGTCTCTTACCTCTGGTGGGGGAAAACAATCGTGTGAATCTGTTTGCAACCTGTAGCTGCAAGTGTCTAGCACTTGACAGAATCTTTAAGGTGCAGAATATCTCTGAGTCTCTTACCACTGGTGGGGGAAAACTGCAGAGTAGTCTGGCCAATTGTTCCGCAAGGAATCAAAGGCTCGAATGACCAAAATGATAGGGATTCCTGTAATAAGGAAAACAACCTTCACGTTTGAGTTCTGTATTAAAACTGATTTTATTTTTCTAAGTCTTCGCTTATGTAACTAACATGAAATTCTTATAATATACTTATCTATGGTCTACGCAGAGACCACATCTGTTTGCCTGAGCGGGAGCCTTATCAACGGCCTCCTGCAATGCGACCCTTTTCTGCAGTGTGAGAACTATATTTATGGTCAGGCTCAAGTGGCCTGTACTTAAGATTACAAGTGTTAGCACTGCACCCTTGTAGGGTTTGAGTTACAGATCGTTATTTACGGCTCTAGATCAATTTACATATTGACATGTACTGAACTCGTAAAATATTAGATTTATTATAAAAGGTGTTCTTCTTGAACATTCTGCCAAGGGCGGCAAGATGCGGTGTAGAGGTTATCAATTACATAAATTCTTTTCGTTAACAATGCAAATATAAAATTAGTGGACTGTATATTTAATTCGATATATTGTATCTGCTTTTTAACTTATATGTTTAGACACCTTGCAACGGTCTTGGATTTTATTATCAAATTTATAAAATCTTTATATATTAAATCTTTAATTTTAACATGATACCTTTTCATGTACTCTTTTCCATTCTTCAACCGTTTAATATTTACTGTATAATTAAACAGACCTAGCTTTAATGGGCACCAAATCATTCTTAAATAGAACCTACTTTGCTTCACAAATTTGTAATTATATAACTTGGCCCGAAAGTATGCGTTGCAAATCCTAACTGTCATAGGACTTCCATTTATTAATTCTAAGTCTATTGACTCTTCTTCTACTAAATGAACGGTTGTAAGAACGTCATTTACTTCAAGTAACACGGATGGTGAACTAAAAATAACCTCACCTTCAAAGTGAGGTCCTGCCGGCGGAATATTACGGCAGTGTATTTCTTTATCCTTTATTTCTTTAGAAATCGTTAAGCTACCTAACTCTTTCTCTTTTAATGGACTCGATAATACAGTTTGTGAATCTATTTGATTTGATTCTAAAGTATTCTCTTTTTGTTTGAATTCATTACAACAAATTAATTCATCGAGGTAATTTGAAAACTGTTTCTCTGGCAGGGTAAGAAACTCTTCTTCCCTAAGAACCCAAGGACAATATCCTTCACGGCGGAATCTTTTCTCTATGGCCGTTACTATATTTTGAACATCGAATTCCAATTCATCAATAATGCGTTCAAATTCTCTGCGTTCAAAATAACATCTAGCCTGTTCCACCACATTAAACAAATTTGTAGCTAAATAGTTAATCTTATTTCTTCTTATGTTAAGGGAATCCTTGCAGCCACTCAAATTATTTACTGTCTCATCGAGATATTTGTTTAATTGCTCGACTTTCTCTAAGAAGGCCACCTTTGCACTAAAATAACTAATATCGGACATCGACATCGTGCTTTTTACAACTATATCAGTTACTCATATCGAACTTATCTGTTGATCACGTTGACTTAGCCCATTGATGACGATAGCGTTTTTTCAAAGATGTTGTCGACGACGTTCTTGTAGCGACGATTTTGGCGACGACTTCCCTTGGTGTCCA
This sequence comes from Drosophila takahashii, assembly GCF_030179915.1. Classification (NCBI taxonomy): domain Eukaryota; kingdom Metazoa; phylum Arthropoda; class Insecta; order Diptera; family Drosophilidae; genus Drosophila; species Drosophila takahashii. Next base: position 23,033,194 of record NC_091683.1, read on the forward strand.
GGTCCTGCGGTCAGCCAGCAAGTCTTCTTCCTTCCAAAATGAAATTAAGTTATGGTGCCGAGATCGTCCTCTCGGTAGCTTGATGTATTATATTTATCCCAGTTTCGGGATGTTAAAATGCAATATTGCATCTGCAGGCTATTTGCCCAATGGTGTATATTTTCCCATAGTCCAAATTAATGGAGTTGAACGCTTAATTGCGATTCAATTCAAGGCCCTTTTAAAATATTTACATTTATATTGCAGGCTCTTGTTAACCATAGTCGATGCTAATGGTAATATTATTATTTATTGTGCACTTTTTCTTTAATAATAATATTTTTATTTAGTCGGATTTTTCAATTTTATGCTTTATAGCTTCTTGGCTTGATAGCATTTGTAGGCACTTTTCACCCTTATTTTTCCAAATTTTTGGATTTTGCGCAATTTTCTCTTGTGGATTTTTTTTTTTTTCCAATACAAGAGTATTTCATTTGCAATTAGGCACTTTTTGCAAATGTTATTTTGTGGGCACTTTTTTTTTTTTAATGCACTTTTCACAAAATTTTATATTTTTTATATCCGCTGTTTTGGCCACGGACACGCCTTACCAACTTATTGGTTTTAATATATATGAATCACTATATTTTTCTATATATTAATCCGATGTTAAGGCCTCGGAAACGCCCTACCGACTTTAGCAACCTGTAGCTGTTAAAAAACAGAATCTTTAAGGTGCTTAAAAACAAAAAAGACTCTTTACTTGTCTTTTTGCTTTTATTTTGTTCAACACTTTTGTCTCTTACCTCTGGTGGGGGAAAACAATCGTGTGAATCTGTTTGCAACCTGTAGCTGCAAGTGTCTAGCACTTGACAGAATCTTTAAGGTGCAGAATATCTCTGAGTCTCTTACCACTGGTGGGGGAAAACTGCAGAGTAGTCTGGCCAATTGTTCCGCAAGGAATCAAAGGCTCGAATGACCAAAATGATAGGGATTCCTGTAATAAGGAAAACAACCTTCACGTTTGAGTTCTGTATTAAAACTGATTTTATTTTTCTAAGTCTTCGCTTATGTAACTAACATGAAATTCTTATAATATACTTATCTATGGTCTACGCAGAGACCACATCTGTTTGCCTGAGCGGGAGCCTTATCAACGGCCTCCTGCAATGCGACCCTTTTCTGCAGTGTGAGAACTATATTTAGGGTCAGGCTCAAGTGGCCTGTACTTAAGATTACAAGTGTTAGCACTGCACCCTTGTAGGGTTTGAGTTACAGATCGTTATTTACGGCTCTAGATCAATTTACATATTGACATGTACTGAACTCGTAAAATATTAGATTTATTATAAAAGGTGTTCTTCTTGAACACAACAACGGACAGAATTACAACAACAATTATAGAGGAAACAACAGAGGAAACAATAGAGGAAATTATAGAGGGAATAACCATCAAAATGGAGGTTATAACTCTAGCAATAACAACAGCAATGTTAGGGTAGCCCAAACGGCTTCGGAAAACTCCCAACAACCTTTAGGTACACAGCAGTAGAAGATATTAAAGTTCATGCCATCAATCTCAGTCAAAGCACATTCGTCACATTTATAAATGTAGAAACAGGAAATGAATTATTATTGACGGCGGGAGAAAAAACATATTTTTACATAAATATCTTGGATGTATTTAAAACCATCGGAATTTTCTTTTAATATGGATATTTCCGCAATATTAATTCTCCTAGTTTTGGAAACTATATTATTTTGGCGTCATGCATGTTGCACAATTTTATTTTGATCAATGGTGATGAAGAAGACTGGGATATTTTCGAAGACAACGAGAAGGAAATAGTGATTTGTAATTGGTCAACAGAATCGGAAAGACAATTATCTGAGGCGTCTATAAAAAGAGATAATTTTAAAAATATGTTATAATAAGCTTTTTTAATAAAAAAACACATTATAAAGTATATTTTGTTTTCATTTAATAAGATCTCTTATAACTATAACTATGTATTTATTTTCACTTCTTCATTATGCTATAACCATGTTTTTATTTTTATTTATTTAAATGAACAAGTGTTCATTTTGCTTAAAAATTCTTTTAGGAGATCGTTCCGCCTGCAGCCTATTGCTTTCCTCCATTACGGCGGTCAACTTTTTAAGCTCCTCTACTTTTCCGCTCTCTACCTCCAGCGCCTTCTTCTTTTGGTAGTACTGGCCCTTCTGGACTCTGGCCTTTCCCTTGCGGCTCCAACCTTCCTTGTCGCCTTCACCAGACTCGAGCGTTTCTGCTCCGCAGGATTTTGTGGGAGTGGCGCAGGACGATTCCATTTCTTCATAGTACCCGTCCAAGTACTCTGTGTATCCCAACAGCTGCTCCTCGTTGTCCTCCTCGGTCATATTTGTTGCCAAGGTGCGGGCACCGTTAATGGCCAAATCATTCTCAAAAATGGCTTCCATTTCGGAGAAGAACTCCCACATTGAGGCACTTTGGCCCGTGCTGAGATTTTTCACCTTAATGTTGTCGTAAGTTTTTTTAAGGTTCCTAAACTTTCTATCCAACTTATCTGGGTCCAGGTCGGTTATACCGTGGCCTTCCATTGCTTGTTGTATGTCGCGACAGACATGTTTATTTTTATACCCGTTACTCGTAGAGTAAAAGGGTATACTAGATTCGTGCAAAAGTATGTAACAGGTAGAAGGAAGCGTTTCCGACCCTATAAACTATATATATTCTTGATCAGGATCACTAGCCGAGTCGATCTAGCCATGTCCGTCTGTCCGTCTGTCCGTCTGTCCGTCTGTCTGTCCGTCGGTCCGTCTGTCCGTCTGTCTGTCTGTATGAACGCTGAGATCTCGGAAACTATAAAAGCTAGAAGATTGACATTTTGCATGCAGATTCTAGGAGTTCCTACGCAGCGCAAGTTTGTTTCAAAAGGGTGCCACGCCCCCTCTAACGCCCACAATCGCTTATATACGATTTTAAAAATTTCAATATTTCAGAAAAGTAAAAATTCAGTTTTATGGTGTTTATCAATACCTATCGGAATGTAGAAGAAATTTTTTAAATCGGACCATTCGTTAAAAAGTTACGGCGGATCAAAGTTTTATCTCCATCTCCTTCGCACTTCCTTTAGCTGAGTAACGGGTATCTGATAGTCGGGGCACCCGACTATAGCGTTCTCTCTTGTTAATTTTGGGGTTCCTGAAGCCTTCTTTTTTTTCAAAATACAAAGCTAAAAGAAGCTTTGTGACCCCAGTTGTCCAGATTTTTATTTCCGCTGTGTAATATTAAAAAGGCTAATTAGATATTCCTTATTAAAGAAAATATACGTACTATCCATTTCAGTAAAGCAAAAGAACAGCTGTTCTACAAGAAAGACTGGCTAAGTTAGCAGAGACGACCTCTATTGAAATTTCGGAAACGTAACATTGAATATTGGTCTTCTGTTAAAGTATTCTAGAAAACACATTTTTTGTTTAACGACTTTAAAAAAAATTGGTTTTGGCCAAAAAAGTGGTCAAATTCCCCATAGTGCGATGGTTGAACACTTGTTCAAGGGTGGGGAGAATGTTCAGTCGCAGCACTGATGTATCATATATCGGGTCGAGCCGTCAGCAACATTTTGGAAAACACAGTTTAACTTGGGAATTCGTAACGAATCCAAAAATATAGCATCCATCGAGGTAAATTTAAAAAGCACTAAAAATGCTGCACAGTGTAATTTATAATTGGTCATTTATTTGATTGGTGCTTACAGAAATAATGTATTGAGACGCCATTTGCTTTGCCCGAACCTGTGCCCAAGCTCTGCTGAGAGCCAATTCAAGGCCAAGTTCGAAGCGAACTTCTATTTCTCACCGCATCCAACATGTGCGAAGCAACCGCAATAGTTTTGAGAATTCACATACAAAAACAAAACAGTGAGTGAAAGCGGTGCAGATATATGAAATCCCATAAAACTCACCATGGCACACTGGTCGAAATTAATAATTATACCCGTTACTCGTAGAGTAAAAGGGTATATTAGATTCGTGCAAAAGTATGTAACAGGTAGAAGGAAGCGTTTCCGACCCTATAAACTATATATATTCTTGATCAGGATCACCAGCCGAGTCGATCTAGCCATGTCCGTCTGTCCGTCTGTCTGTCCGTCTGTCTGTCTGTATGAACGCTGAGATCTCAGAAACTACAAAAGCTAGAAGGTTGAGATTTCCCACACATATTCTTTGGCTTCCTACGCAGCGCAAGTTTATTTTAGCCGAGCGCCACGCCCCCTCTAACGCCCACAATCGCCCACTAACGATTTTAAAATGGGTCCTGCGCCCACATCTTTAAAGATTTCCGAAAAGTAAAAATGCAATTTTGTTGTGTATATTTATTCCTATCGAAATGTAGAAGACATTTTTCAAATCGGACCATTCATTAAAAAGTTATACGCAATCAAAATTTATATATCTATCTCCCTCGCACTCCCTTTAGCTGAGTTACGATTATTAGTCGGGATACCAACCCGAGTACAGCGTTCGCACTCCCTTTAGCTGAGTGACGGGTATTAGATAGTCGGGACACCAACCCGACTATAGCGTTTTCTCTTGTTTTTTATCATATTTTCCAAAAATGTTCATAGAGCGCTGTAACTTAGCACATTTGATAGTAAGATAATTATAAAGATATATACAAACTATCAGTTTACCGCCCATATTTTGCGAAGCGTAGTGTTTACTGGATGAGTAAAAGAAAGGTTTTTTTTTAATATTAGAAAACAATTATACTTTAGTAAGTTACATAACAATATTTACATTTTTAATTTCTTTACTGAGCTTACTGCGATACCAAAAGTCGAGCAGCGTGGTATGGCTGAACTCAACCTTGTCTTTAGCTGGAACGGGCAGGAACGGGCAAATACAAATAATGAATTCGTATAAAATATATATTATTATATACTGTTGCAGACTTTCTTTTGTCTAGCGAGTCATAGCAGATTAGTTATATTCCACAAAACACGAACTCTTTGAATAAAAATATACTATTTTAAGACAATACAAAAACGATTAACAATATAAACACATAACACATATATTTAAATAACTGATTTAACCTATAATCTACATACCTTAAGCAATATTATCCACTTTTTTAAATTAAATTTATGCACAAAATTAAAAATAGAGAATTGTCAAACTTAATTAACTACACACAAAAGAAAACTTGGTAAAATCAACTGTAATAATAGTAAATAGTCATTTCACAACAACAAAATACACACAATTAGCAAAGACACAAACCCAAAGCAAAAACAAAATACACGTAACTATTTTAATAGTTAAGTATCTATCTTTTTTGTTTTCTGTATTTGTTTTCGTTTCTATTAGGGTGGAACTAAGTCTTAACATTTGTGGACTTGAGGAAATAACCTTGAATCTATTTTTCAATAATATTTAAAACTATAAAAATTAAAATTTCTGTTTTTAAATTTACAAAATTATAAAAATAAATTTTTTTTAAAAACAATTTTAAAAAAAATTTTATTTATAGGTACTAATTATATTTTTGAATATTAAACGTTTATTAAAAACATATTTTTTATAATGGCCGGACTTTCCCGATCTAATTTGCACCGTTTAGCTCAAAAATAAAAGAAGGAGTTTGAGCGATCGGTCGCTTTAGCTTTTAATTTAAACAGACAAACCGAAAATGTTTCTGTAATTGAGGACCAAAATATTTCTCTAGTTGGGGACCAAAATATGTCTGTAGTTGAGGAACAAAATATTTCTGATCATTCTTTTCAAACAGATATAGAATTTAATAATGCTTTCGTTGACGTTGAAACCAAACCCAGTCTTCGGGACAAATAAGTAAACTGGTATTATAATAATAGTGTTACTAGGGATCAACTTGATGCACTTTTAAAAATTTTACATTCAGAAAACTTAGACTTTCCGCGATCGGCTAATGGGCTTCTAAATTTAAATTTATCTAAGGCGGTTATCCGAAGCGTAAGATCAGGTCATTACACCCACATTGGCATCAAATCTTATTTGGAGTTTATAAATGATAAATTGATAGATAATTCTGAGTTAATTTTAGATGTCAATGTGGACGGACTACCGATTTTTAAAAGTTCGAGTACAAGTTTGTGGCCAGTTTTAGGATACTTTCAAAATGTTTCCAGTAGTGATGTGTTTTTAATCGGGTCTTATGTTGGCAATCGAAAGCCTGATAATGTAGATGATTACATGACCGATTTCGTTTCTGAGTTGGTTGAACTTTCTGCAAGTCCATTCAAAGTTGGTCATAAAACTGTAACAATAAAATTAAGATATTTTAATTGTGATGCCCCAGCAACGTCTTTTATGTGTGGGACTCAAGGGACAAATTTGTTCAGCGGTTGCATGAAATGCCTTCAAACTGGCAAGCGAATTAATAACGTAACTGTTTATAGCGAGTATTCAGGCTTGCCATTTACAAGTGAACATTTTCGGTGTAGAACTTTTCCATCACACCACTTGCCTTTTTATCAAAATAAACATCTTTTAATAGAACAAATTCCAGTAAACATTATTACAGCCTTTCCACTTGACCCAATGCACTTAATTGACTTCGGAGTTGCTAGAAAAATTATAAATTTAATTGTTGATAAAAAAAACTTGTAATTTCAAATTTAAAAAAAATGTATATAACTAACATGTCAGAAGAACTTTTAAATTTAAAACCTCATTGGCCCTCCGAGTTTGCAAGAAAACCCAGCTCCCTAGACGAGTTGGCACGATGGAAAGCAGTTGAGCATAGGCAATTTCTTATATACAGGGGACAAAGTTTCGGATGACTGTTATTATCACTTTCTTTTTCTAATGTGTGCTTACAGGGCATTATTGAGTCCAAATTATATTTTACTGCTCGACACTGCAAGCGAGCTAATCAATTTTTTTGTCAGCACCAATGTTTATCCGAAAGAAGTTTTAACTTATAATGTTCATAATATGCTCCACTTAGTATATTGCGTTCGAGATCTTGGGCACATTAATACATTTACAGCTTATCGTTTTGAAAATTTTTTGCAGCAAGTAGAGCGTAGTGTGAAAAACCCAAATAAAATTGTAGAACACGTAGAAAAGAAAATGTCAGTATACAGACATGGAAACATAATAAAGTATCATTTTAGTAGCTATACGTTGTCCACAAAAATGCCAAATAATATATGTGGTGTTAGGCCGAATATACCATTTAGAATAACACGATTTTTTCATACAGATAATAATTGTGTTATTAAGGGAAACAGATTTTCTAATGTTAACAGTTTTTTTTTAATCACCTGTATCTAGTTTATCCTTAGGAATTGTTCTCACCAGAGCTTGCAAGGTTCGGTCAACCTTTACAAAGTGTTGGAAAAAAACCTGTCATTTACAAACCCTACACACAAAAAAAAACATGGTAAAATCAACTGTAATAATTGTCAAACAGGCCCCAACCAGCAAAATTGTCATTTCTACTAAGTAAATAGTCATTCCACAACAGCAAAATACACACAACTAGCAAAGACACAATTAGCCGATATTTAAAATTGCATAAAATTCACCATGAGCCTAGAATGCATGTTTGAATCGAACATATGGAAAATTAGGGAAATTTTCGATTTTCGCCTAGGTGGTATCATTGGCGAATTCGCCGAAGAGAGCGGCAGAGCAAATGGTGCCTCTGTATAGTTTCTTACTCTATGCCCATGGTAAGTTTTATGGGATTTTATAGATCTGCACCGGGCTCACTCACTGTTTTTTTTTGTATGGGGACTCTCACCACTATTGCTGTTGCCTCGCACATGTTAGATGCGGTGATAAATCGATGTTCGCTTGGCTCTCAGCAGAGCTTGGGCACAGGTTCGGGCAAAGCAAATGGCGTCTCTATACAGTTTATTACTCTATGTCAGCGGTCGGCTGTGTGTTTTTATTTGTGTGAGTAATTTGCACTGCGCAGCTCATCGATGTGTGTGTGCAGACCGCTGTTCTACGTTATACGTGTGCGAGCAGCGCGCCGGCAGAACAAAACCATGTGCTCACTTAATAGGGCGCGGCCAACCGCTGCTCTATGTTTAACACTGACAACACCTATTTTTTCGGTTTTAAAGTTTGTTTTGGTGTCTGCAAAAATTTAATTTAGCAGCAATTTAAATTTGTACATGGGCAATTCTCTGAGGATGTCAACCAAGCCAAAAAGCGTAAAACTTGAAAAAAAAACATTTTTCAATATGATTTTGCACTTATATTTGATTCCAGGTAAATGGATCCTCAACTAAGCTAAGTAAATTGAGTATCCTTTAATAATTTCCCAGGACAATACCTTTTATAAGGACAAAAAAGTCATTTTTCAGGTTACAGAAAAACCACCTAAGAAAATGACGGAAATACTGTCGCGTGAGTTACCTACCAGTCGGTAGGCAACGAGCCTCCAGCCAAACCTCCCAGAGCTACCATAGAAATGGTACGCTGACTGTCCCAAAAAAATGTCCCAAAGTCAGCCCTAGCACATATATTAGTGCTAATCAGGACCTTTAATGTGTGCCAAAAGAAAAAAAATCCCGGAAGATGGTTTTTACACCTGCAAGGCGTACGAACGCCGCGTGCGACGGCAGAGAATTGCCCATATACATAGTATCTTGTTGAAAGCAAATTAATTTGACAGGTTGCGTTCTTACAGAAATCAGTGTTAATTGTGACCACGTATTTCACACATTGTCGCGGACACACCGCCTAAAACTGGGGTGAACAATATGATAAAAATTGGAAAAAAACTTGTATTGTACACACAAAAAAATTTGCTTGGTAAAATTGACCAACAAATATAGTCACGTAACTATTTAAATAGTTACGTGTATTTTGTTTTTGCTTTGGGTTTGTGTCTTTGCTAATTGTGTGTATTTTGTTGTTGTGACAATTTTGCTGGTTTGGGTCTGTTTGACAATTATTACAGTTGAAATACTGAAATACCATAATTTAAGTTCTCAGTAAAAATTGGCGTGTTTATCATCCGATCAATCTTTGGAACCACAAATAACAATCTCAGCCATTACTCTATCTATTTCTTCTTGTCAAACAAGCAGCTTGCTTTGGTACACAAGTCTTAAAGGTACAATTGATGTTATCAATACTGACGACTCTCTACATTCAGTACCGAAAAATGCTTGCTTGTGAGAGCTATGAGCCGAGCTTCCATCAAACCTCCATTTTAAAATGAGAGTAAGATTCTCATTATCGCATTCTGCATTATTGATAACACAATCTTGAAGTAAGATCAATCGTTCAGCAGTGATATCAAGAAGAGCTTGTAGCTTTATTGTGGATCTGCGTTTCGAATGATGCCTGGACCACTTTGCACCAACCAACGCAGCCAGGCAAAAAACAGCTACCCCACGGCTTCTGGAGATGCATGTGTCATGAAAATTTATTTAATGTTCTTTCGGGGGAAAATATATAGTGGGGGACACATACACCACTTCCACTTACAGCCACCGCAAGTTAAAGCGTTGTTCCTCGCTCTTGGGATGTCTTCTGGCCTGCATTACGAGTACCTCTTTTGGATAATCCATATTTCAGATGCGACTCGGCCAATAGGGAGTTTTCAAAACAGTTTCATATTTTCGAAAAATGGAAACAATACTTTCCTTTGATGATTTTATTCTTTCTTTTTATATTCCGCGTGTTCTCTTCTTCTTATTCAATAATAAAGTATCTTTGTTGTATATCGACAATCGAATTCACAATATAATCGATTTCAGTTGTCTATCGATATTTAATATTAAATTATATTACGCAGTGCAACATGAAACAATTAATTCAAACTTAAAATTCATATTTGTGTTTAAATGGCTTTAATACGCGAAATATGGCCGTATAACGGTAAAATTCCAAAAATTTTCGCTTATTTTTCGATTTTTAACGGGCAAAAGTTATTTGTCCTTAGCTACATAATCGATAAAAACATAAAAGTAAAATTTTAATCGGTTCACAAGATATGGCCGTTACAAATAAATTTGGTACTTAAAACTTTAACTCCCTATAATAGATAGACGCAAGATAAGCCAGAGAAACCCAAATGAGTTTTAGATAATTTCGATGAGTACTTTCCACCCATGAAATCAGAATTGCGGTTACATTTTATAGCCCTAAATATTTTACACAGTGCACTATGGGCAAAAAATTCGAAAGTGAGGCATTTTAAAATTTTTTTGTTCTTCAGTATTACATAAATGACCTTCTGTGGTTATTTACAATACTTAAAGGAACCTAAAATCCATTTTCAAAGAATTTTATTTGGCGTTTTTCGCTATTTTTTCCCTTAAGAAATTCGAAAGTTTGAAATAGGGTCACACGTTTACAAAAAGGGACGAAAAACTTTGTAGTTTTCACACCTCGATTTCTTTGGTTATTGTAAGCCAACCAAAAAAGTTTAAATATGGATACAAAGAGTGAAGGATTGTTAAATAAATTATAAACACTGAATGTTTATTATATGTGCTTTTTGTCCATTTGTTTGATGAGTTGTCGCTTAGTTTTTAGATGACAAATAAGAAATGTATTTTTGCTTTCTGTGGAGTGTAAGATGTGAGTATAGGAGAGTATAGGCAAGGTAAAAATAGGAAGTTATAAACAAAACAATTGCTAATTGAACCCTATCAATACTTTTTGCACGTTTTTGCACGTTATACGTAAAACCTCCATGTTGTAGTTGCATTCGAGTTCTGTCACTACACATTGCTTAATGTTTGTATCGGCAACAACCGGCAACAAACCGCTGTGATGGAATTTGTTTTGCAAACTATGAACGGAATCGAATTAAGCGATAGTCAGCACACAATAGTCAAAAAAAAATTAAGCAGATTGTTGCCTTTTTTAGTCGTAATTTGCCAAAATGTCATAGAATAATAGACCGATTCAAGGAAGAACATTTCCTGCGGCTTTCGTCGAACATGAAAATTTCATTTTTGGAAAAGGGCTTGCCAAGCGACAAACCTGGTCGCAAATGCCTAACTTCTAATGAGGCAGGACCACGATTAAAGCGTAAGGTGGCATCTCAATTGGCGAAAGAAAAAGAAAATTCGATGCCATTAATTTGGCATGGTGCTTCTTTTTGGCAAAAAATATCAAACAAGAAGATACTTCAGTTTTGTTGCGAAAGGCGTTAAATATGAAATATTTATTAACAAATTCATTTTTTTTATATCCTTGCCTTTAAAAGTAAATATGCGGCGTTGGCGGTTGATGGAGACTTGGTCCAATTCAAAATTTAACAAAAACAGAAATTGTATTACAGTTACCAACACAAACAACATTTTCTTTAAATCCTTGCCTTCAAATGTATATCTGCGGCGTGGGCGTAGGATGAAGATGTGGTCCGATTCAAAAAGCAACAAAAACCGAAATTACATCTTAGCCTTAAAAGTATATAACAAAAATTTTAGATTTGTATCTTTAAAACTGGAGTTTATGCCTCAAGGACTGAATATTTGCCCATAGTGCAGTGTATTACTGTAAAAACATTGTCGACACGATAAGGGGAGACGACAACATTTATTTGGAATTTTTGACGTGACGTCATATGTGAGATTCGACTAGTTAGTCACATAACCCTACTTGTCACATTACCCTACACTTTTCTACAATAAGGACAACCTTAAGAAATACCCAATTTCGGTGCTCCTCCAGATCTTCTTTTTAATATGCAAAAAAAGTTAAAGAATATTTTTTTATGTAATTTTTATACTCGTTACTCGTAGAGTAAAAGGGTATATTGTATTTGTGCAAAAGTATGTAACAGGGAGAAAGAAGCGAGTCGATCTAGCCACGTCCGTCTGTATAAACGCTGAGATCTCGGTAACTACAAAAGCTATAAAGTTGAGATTACCCACACATATTCTTGGGTTTCCTACGCGGCGCAAGTTTATTTCAGCCGAGCGCCACGCTTCGGCACGCGATAAAAGCTTCGTTTCTATTGAAATTTGTATGAAATTCATGCTGTACGCCAAAGAAATTATTTGACAAGATTTGTGGGGAATGAAGGTATAATGGTTCCGAAGCTTTGTAACAAATATCCGAAATTGGCATAGTATATGCAAACGCACATACTGCGGAGGATTTTGTCTATGAATTGTACATGACGAGGTCGCAATCCAAAAAATGTTGATTTGCCTATTATGGAATTAATATTAATTTAGATGCCCTTCAGAAAACATTGTATCCTTTTTTCCCTAGGACTGCACACTGATGTCATCCCTCGCATAAAACTACTGAGCTCCCTTTCATTAACAGCTTTAAGGCTTTGCTTTTTATTTTTTATTCTTTTCATGGGCGCGACATATTTCTTAAGTAAAGCCTTAATCAACATATGTATGTTTTCGTTCGACATCTGCAGGCAAAGCATTCTCTAATTTTTGTTAAGGTAAGCAAAGATTTTCTTTTTTCTGTACATTTCAATTCCTTTACTTTTTTCTAAGTTCTCTTTTTTTGTTCGCTCATATCTTTTTATTTCTTTAATTATTTTATCATATCCTTCAGCCATTTTCTTTCCTTTGCATAGCAATCTGATTTATTTCATTATTTTTAAGTTTAAATGTTTTTAATTTGACTTGATCCTCTTGAGCGTTTTTTTTCAGTTGGTGCCGTCTTTGCACACTGTATGTTCAATTACCCAAACCAGGGCAATGGCTATTTTTTGTTTAACTAAGTTCTGTAAAACATTATTTATATAAATACATGCTAAAGGCCAAAAGGGTAAAGACCATGCATTATCAGGTTTAAGCCTAGTATTTAGCTTAGCATAGAAGTAAGCGAGAGGCAAATTGGTAGCTAACGCCTTTAAGCCTAGTACTCAGTACGACGAAAACTGCTAGCTAAGCATAGGAGTAAGCGAGAGGCAAATAGGTAGCTAAAGCCCTTAGCCGGGGACTTTTTTCACCGCGGTACTCAGTTGAGCTAAGGAAATAGTAAGAAAATACCACTAAAATACTAGATTTAGCGGATGAATTCTGATGAACGCCTTTAGCCGCGGCCCAAAGAATAAAAAATTTGATCTTTGGCTGTGTTTGTGCAGAAGCGGTGTGCCAATAACATATTATAAATAGATTGAAAGCCCCAAAAACCAATGGAAAACTGCCTGTAGGAGTTGCAGCAATACATATCCTCATTCCAACAGCAAATTTAAAACTTGCGACCTAGGTCGGCTAATCATTTTATAATATTTCAAAATTGGCGCCAGTTGATTTGTTTGCAGAGAGTAAGACCATGCTACATGCATTGCGGATGAACTCCGAAAACTTCGGTCACACTAAATGATTAATATTTTTCGACTAGTGAAACTCTTAGCCGAACTGAGTACTAGGCTTTAGCCGAGGACCTTTTCCCACCTCGGTACTCAGTTGAGCTGAGGAAATAGTAATAAAATACCACAAAAATACTAGATTTAGCGGATGAACTCCGATGAACGCCTTTAAAGCCTAGTACTCAGTTCGGCTAAGAGTTTTACTAGTCGAAAAATATTAATATTTTAGGGTGACCGAAGTTTTCGGAGTTCATCCGCAATGCATGTAGAATGGTCTTACTCTCAGCAAGCAAATTAACTGGCGCCAATTTTGAAATATTACAAAATGATTAGCCGACCTAGGTCGCAAGCTTTAAATTTGCTGTTGGAATGAGGATATGTATTGCTGCAACTCCTATAGGCAGTTTTCCATTGGTTTTTGGGGTTTTCATTCTATTTATAATATGTTATTGGCACACCGCTTCTGCACAAACACAGCCAAAGATCAAATTTTTTATTCTTTGGGCCGCGGCTAAAGGCGTTCATCAGAATTCATCCGCTAAATCTAGTATTTTAGTGGTATTTTCTTACTATTTCCTTAGCTCAACTGAGTACCGCGGTGAAAAAAGTCCCCGGCTAAGGGCTTTAGCTACCTATTTGCCTCTCGCTTACTCCTATGCTTAGCTAGCAGTTTTCGTCGTACTGAGTACTAGGCTTAAGCCTAGTATTCAGTTCGGCTAAAGGCATTTTTCCACTATGCGGTTTTTTCGGTATTTTTGTGTATTTTCGATTGCCAACGCGATAGGCGGACGTGAGGTGTTTCCATTGGCAAACGCGTCTGAAAACAGCTGTTCTGCTATTGTCATTTGCGAGCTGAAGTAAAAAATGAATTTAAATAATATGTTATTGATAATTGTAAACGCAGAACAGCATTAGAATAGCGTGGAAACATTGCTGCAATGATAAAAGCAATACCTACATCCCACGATATGCTGCTTGAGTATTTTTTACGGCAGAAAGCAAAAGGATCTGATGCAGAAGGCGTTCATATATATAGATCTGAACAGTCATTTAAATAATTCTTTGACACGACCCGCGACAGCAGTAGCTGCATCTTCTGCGGTGGCACGTCCCTGAACAGAATCTGAGACGGGGCAGAAACGCCTACAAGGACATTGTGCGCAAAAAGGAGGGAGATGTGCCCTTTTCCAGCAGTCGCCTTTCAACGTGTGTGATTTGAATATGGAATGGCCATCTATGGTCAAAGCTGATTTTGCACCTGTGCTCAAATGCGACCAGGAGGTCGCCATAATGGACGAATGGAGCACGCGAAGCAAACGACAAGATCATGGAGACGGGGAAGCCCATGTGGCTGCGCTGCAATTCCATTGCATAAACGAACTGCTACTGCCCTTTATGCGCTTGGATCATCCTCGGAATACTGAAATATTGCCAGAACATTTGGCATATATGATATATCAAATACCAATCTATACGAAAGAAAGTTCATGTATATATCAACAATAAAAAGCAGGGATCGCAAGTAAGAGTTACTTTTTTAAAAAAATTGACAAATAAGTCTTATTTTTCAATTTTTATTATAAAAGTTGTCAAATAACTCTTATGCTTCAATTTTTATTATAAAAACAACAAATAAGAGTTATTTGTCAACTTTTATAATAAAAATTGAAAATAAAAATTGAATTGAAATAACTCTTGAACTGTGGGGTACATTGGTTTATAATTTATATATGTATAATCTACGCTTTAATACCTTTCTGTTGATATGCCATAAGTCCCCAACATATTTTTTTAGAATAATAATATTTGTTACATACTCATAGCAAATAAATCAACTAGCGCCAATTTTAAAATATTACAAAACGTTCGGCCGACCTGGCGGACGCCCTGTCACGGCAGCCGCTACCAGAAACGTGCCGAAGACTGAAAAATAAGGAAACCGTTCGGCAAAAACGAGCAAATGCCCCTGGATAAGGGAAATGCAAGGGAAGGTTACGCAGAATCCACAAAAATACCCCGATTATCTGATGGAAGCCAACCGGCTGTACCGACATATTCCACACAGGGCTGGCAACGAGGACGTAGTCGCCTGGAAGCTGTGCGTACCCATCGAGTCGAGAAAAAGGGTCATCTCGGAAAATCACGACATGCCAACGTACGGAGGTCAAGTCCCGTTACCGGTACAAGCCCTGCGAAACAACGGAACACGAGCGCGGCGGAAGAACAGAGGTTACGCGGAGAGTAGAGCGGAGCGGAACTGCCAATTCAAAAATGTCAAGCAGCAGCAGCAACATGCCCACCAAGAAGCAAAGCAGCGAATCCGAGGCACGTGGAGCCGGCGTCGGGGAACAGCCCGCAGCGATATGGAGGCAGGATCCCGAATCGTACCTTCAGCTGTGCGCGTTACCTTTGGCGTCGCGCTCTCCGTCGCCGTCGGAGGATGAGGACCGCGGCGAGATCCCGGACGTCGAGTTGGAGGACGACGCGGATGAGGAGGCACAGATGCCGGACGACGCCGGAGATGTGGTGTCGCTCTCGTCGGATGACGACGACGAGACCTGGGGGGGCTTGGACTCGGTCACCCCGGAGGTGTCCTCGGACGAGAAGGATCCCCTGCGACGAGAGGAGCGGGTGAGGCTTAAGTCCCACCGCCTCCAAATGGCAAGGCAAGGCAAGGGCTTCATCCCGCTCGGGATGGCGCCACCCACAAACCGGCCGAGGGACTGGCGGCAGATGTTTCTGGCGCGCCGAATAAGACACGGCCGGATGACAAGCCAGATGAGGCGCCAGGAGAAAGCCGAGGCCGCAATCCAAAGGCTGCTTAAGACGGCCGAGGAAGAGGACTCTTGACTCTGGTATCTTGATCTGGGCGTTGAGCACTCGGTTTCCATGGTACTCTCACGGCCACGCACTCGATTGAATCCTCGCACTTGTATTCTTGATATCTGGTTCACTTGTTGCACTTGTACTTCCGCTCGCTTTCAATATTTTAAAAAGTAAATTTCAAGAAAAATTTAATTTAATGAGGCGAAAGGGTGTACTCCCATATGACTTTTTAGACAGTTTAAAAAAACTTGAAGTTACAGCACTTCCACCCATTGAATATTTTTTTAATTCATTAACAGATCAAAAATGTTCTGATGATGACTATGCATTTGCACAGAATGTTTGGTCTACATTTATTTGTACAAATTTAAGAGATTACCTAGTTCTGTATTTAGAATAAGACGTAATGATACTAGCAGACGTCTTTGAGAATCTTAGAGAAATTTGTTTGAAGATATACAAGTTAGATCCTGTTAATTACGTAACAGCTTCCTCGATTTCATGGGATGCTATGCTAAAATTTTACATGAGTAGAGTTCGTGTTAATAAGTAACCCAGATATGTATAATTTTATTAAAAGGTCTATACGAAGATGGTTGACTCAGTGCACACAGAGAATTTCATTTGAGAACAATAAATATTTAAATGATTTTGATAGTAGTAAACCTACTTAGCATGCAAAGATGCTAACAATTTATATGGTTGGGCTATGAGTCAGCCCCTTCCTTTATCAGGTTTCAAATTTTTAAATGACCAGAAAATTAATAACTTAAACGTATTAGGCATATCAACAAATGAAGATATAGGCTTTATGCTCGAAGTAGACCTAGAATATCCTGACAAGGTACACATAGCACATAATTCACTTCCCTTTTGTCCTGAAAATAAATTACCCCCGGGATAAAAAACACCAAAATTAATAGCTGATTTAACAACAAAGAAAACTATATAATTCACTTTAAACCCTAAGGTTGTGTATCCAACATGGTATGAAATTATAAAAAATGCAAAGGGTACTTTCTTTTAGGCAATCTTGTTGGTTAAAACCATATATTGATTTAAATACTAATCATAGAAAATTAGCCAAAAATGAATTTGAAAACAAATTTTTAAGGTAATGAATAATGCCGTATACGGAAAAACGATGGAGAATGTGGCAAAGAGGGGGCATATAACTCTTCTAACTAATTATGACACAAGAAGCAACTCACCGGGATTTAGACAACGTGTAGGCTAGACATAATTTTCACAGTATAGAAATTTTTGGTCCGAATTTAGCAGCAGTTGAAGCCACGAAGACTAGAATACTTTATGAAAAACCAATCTATATTGGGTCAGGCGTCAAAATGGTTAATGTACGATTACTTTTATAATTTTCTTTCGGTTAAGTCCATTCTTAAGAATTATTTATATGGATACAGATTCATTTATATTATCATCTACCCAATATTTTTACAATTTAATAAATGAAAACCCTGACCGCTTTGATCCATTTAATTTTGTACAGAATAACCAATATAACATTATTCCTGCTAATAATAATGAATTAGGATTAATGAAGGATGAAAATGCAGGTCGAATTATGAAATCTTTTGCAGGGTTAAAAGCCAAGGCATACTCAATTGTAGTTGTGAAAAAGGGTATTGAAAATCAAATTGCATATGATTGCATTAAAAAGGTAAAGGGTGTTCAAAAGTCGGTCGTTGATAAATTATCACATACCGATTACATTAACTGTATAAAGCAAAAAAATATATTACGGTGAACAGAGAACAATACAAAGTAGAGCACATAACCTATATACAGAAATTGTTAATAAAATAAGTCTTAATTATAAGGATGATAAAAGATTTGTACTACCTGATACTATTAACACATTAGCCCATGGCCATAAGGAATTAAGAAATTTTGTCGATGATGATAATTTAATATAAAAATGTATAATGCATATACATAGGGGAGAGGTCTGTAGGTTGATAGTATCGCCCAGGAGGCGAGCTACTAGTTTCGAACGGTCGCTCTACATCCGTTTTGTTTCGGGAGCCGAAAACGTGACGTCTGGGGGAACTCACTGAGGTGGGCCTGAATTAGGTAAGCCGGGCCGCCTCAGTGATCACGACTGGATCTGGGCTGATTTCTAGGAAATCAAACCGGGACGCCAGTGATCCTCACCAGGTCGCAGAGCAGATTTAAAACCGAGATCTTACGGATCCCGCACCACAACCCGGATCTTCCTCCTCGCTGATGTTTCCTCGATGATCGTCGGAACGCAAGTCCCTGATCTGAGGATTTGCCTCTGCTTATATAGACGCCGTTTAGTGTGCCCAGAGTGGTCGATGCCGAGAATCCCGAAATCGATAACTCGTTATCGGGTCTCGATTCTAGTGATGCGTATTTAGTTGTTGTGACGATGGGTCGTGCCACATGTAACTATTTAATTCCGAAAAGATTACCAAAATTGGTTGACCACTCTTGAAGATATATCCTAACATCAATGAGTAGGTATATTCCAAAAGAGTTTTTTTCTTACTTCCTTCCCATTGACGATTCACAAACTGTGCCTTAATTTGACCATAAAATAGTCCGCCCTAATGTACATTTTAGCTGCTTTCGTATTATTTTGGCATTAGTTTTTTTATTCTCCAAATTTTGGTGTTTATAATTTTACTCGAAATTTTAAAATGTCAAAGAAAAGCTATATCCCAGAAAATAAGAGAATGTGATAAAAATCAAATCCTATTAATATATTCCTATATAGAAATGTAACAAATTACAAACCTATAACGTTCATTTTCGAACAGTGATGGCTCTTAAGACATCGATGGTCCAAAAAACATCGATGTTTTGAAAAATTGGATAAACATCGATGCATCGATGTATCTGCACCTCTAATATACATATGAATATGTACATGCATGCGAAACTATGTGTGTATGTGAAAAGCGACTGTGCTAAGAAAAATTGATACTACCGAAATATCGCTTTTTTCTTTCGACCATATCAAGCTAGAATTGATCTTAAAAAAGGTAAAACTGACCTACGTTTCATATCGATTTTTTTTTTGGGTGTAGTGCCTGTCAATAAGGGTCAAGTGTAAGCGGAACTTAATGCATACCGTTGTTCCATCTTCTAAAACTAATTTGGAAGACTGTAAACATGTAATTTGTTCTTCCAGGTTTTAATGCACATTAATTATGCATTCTTTGGTCTCCTTTACGAATTCCAACATTAAAGGTCTACAGAACCTGACAGATTGTGGGGCTTACGTAACTAACATGAAGTTCTTATAATATACTTATCTATGGTCTACGCAGAGACCACATCTGTTTGCCTGAGCGGGAGCCTTATCTACGGTCTCCTGCTAGGCGACCCTTTGAGCAGTGTGAGAACTATATTTATGGTCAGGCTCAAGTGGCCTGTACTTAAGATTACAAGTGTTAGCACTGTACCCTTGTAGGGTTTGAGTTACAGATCGTTATTTACGGCTCTAGATCAATTAACATATTGACAGGTACTGAACTCGTAAAATATTAGATTTATTATAAAAAGTGTTCTTCTTGAACAGGGCCTTTCTGGGCAGCATTTAAGCTTGTATTTTCACAATTTTTGTCTCCGAAAAATGGAAATAATGCCGGTCTTTGCTACGGAGGCTTTGCGGCGATATAGTCAGTTTTCCTTAAACACTTAACGCGTTGTGAGGCAGACTGATTCGTAGTTTCATAATTTATATCAACGCTTAGACATGGAGCAGGATGGTACAAATCTTCCGGTGTGGACACAGGATCGCATCTGGAAACGGTTGCCACAGACACATCACTGACAAAAATTAGGTCAAGGATCCTTTCTCTAAAATTGTTTTTAGAATTAACTTGTCCAAGTGACAAATTACTTAACCCATCTACAAATCCATGTTGATTTTCAGGGAATAAAATATTTGAGTCTGAGTTAGGAAGCCATGAAAGATGAGGTGAATTAAAATCACCCAGGACAATAATTTGATCGGCGTCACCAACAGCTAAAGAAACGGCAGAAATAGCTGAAAGGTGATGAAGATAAATAGCAGAGCCAGGGGGCATGTAGGAGCAAGTAAGAAATACATTACATTTATCGGTGGTAATTTTAACTGCTATAAATTCAATACTGTGAATATTATCGTAAGGAATAGGTTCGAAGAATGAGAGTTTAGTACCGCAATTAGAACGCCACCGCCACGAGTTGGGCGGTCTAATCTGTAAATAGCAAACTTGTTAACGAATATTTCTTGATCATAAACAGTTGATTTGAGCCAGGTTTCAGTTATAGGAATAATGTCAAAATCCAGCAAGGTGCTGTTAGAGTAAACTCTTTTTAGTTTCCCCAATAGACTACGAACATTCTGATAAGCAACAGATATTGAGCGATTTAGTTTTTTGCATCAACTGAATTGGGATCCTGAGATGCACCTTTGCGGATGTATTCGTCCATTATAGTGTGCTCCGGCCAAATTGTGGGATCTAAAGCTTTAGAAAACATAGATAGAATAATTTTAAAAGAAGAGATATCCCGTGGTTGTTTGAAATTAAATTTAAAGACACTTATACTATTAGGTTGTGCACCCAATTTTTGGCATAGGTAGTTTTTAACACAATCAGCAGTGGCTTCCGGATTGAGACGAGAAACAAAGACCGACCTATTAGGTGCAATGCCTCTGAGAGGTAGATCCCCCGCATTGGATCTGGGAGCCACGCCTGACAGTGGCATAGCACTGAGGGGTTGATTAGCAGCCGGTTAGCTCGAAGAAAGCGCGGCCGGTGCGATTGTGGTAGCATGATCTGGGCTTATATGTAGTGAGCCAGGGCCAGAGGAGTTGAAGAGCCTTCTGCAGTCGTAAGCCAACAATAAAAATAATTATCTCCAATGATAACACCATTGAACTCGCATTTCTTTGCGGAGCAGATGACGACACTCATTTTAGTGATTATTGGGACACTATGCAGTTAACAGGCAGGAAGATTAAAGAGACGTGCAGAACACCAGATAGTGGCAGATATGGTGACGGGAGAGCCGACGATTCGGAGAGCCATTTCGAAGATCCGCAGCAAGCAAGGCGATGAGAGAGGCGACCCACTCGAGGAAAACGGAGAGAGGACCGTTAGAATAGTTGATGGGAGAGCCGTCGATTCGAAGAGCCAATTCGATCCAGAGCAAGCAAGGCGATGAGAGAGACGCAGCGCTCAAAGTGAAGTGCACGGAGAGAGGACCGTTAGGACACTCGAGAGAGCAATTGGCGAGCGGGTGTAAAGAACAGACGCGACAAACGGCGATAGAGAACAAAAACAAAGCACCAGCGAAGCCCTTTGCGGCAACAGCAGACGAATTCAAGTGAATATGTTTATTGGCGTGATTTAATGTTTATATACGGTGCGTGAAGTGTTAAGCGGGGTTTTAGAATGATATTCTCCAATTTTAGGATTATATACGTTCGGTGTAACCACGATTGAAAGGTAATTTCAAGAGCTCAAATAAAACACAACCGGTCAGGATCGATGCTTTTTAAGGGGGGAGATACATATTCTTTTAATATTAAAAATTTTCTGATGATTATTTATGTGATTATAAATGTAACGAACCTTTTCGCTTCGTTGGTAATGGAAGTATTAAGGACGCACGAGTTACCGTACCGGTACCATCGACTACGCCACCGCCTAAACCTCCCCGTGTTAGCCTCTTCCAAGTGGACAGTGACCGGCAGCTAGCCGTTCGTTGTCCCACATAGGATTGACATAAGAAATTCAACATCAGCACAATGCAGGATGTTGCTAAACGACACCCACTCAGCAGAGCTCCAGAAAACACTTAGCAATTACTCACCCACACATACATAATTGTAAAACACATAAAATTCTTTGGCGGAGGTTTGATTTGAATCTCAAGCCACAATAAAAATTATTCCGTTTGGAACAACCAAAGCGAACACATCAACTCTTTATTAAAATCTTATCTGAATATTGGATGACTAAGGGGATCACTAATTATTAAATACTATAACTGGCGCAGCCGGACCTATCAGTCGGAAGGAGAAAAAGGATACACCATACCCGGAGAACTGAGAAGGACCGAAATGATGAAAACCATTATTTTTATAATTTATATACTACAATAAGTTAAAATAGTGATGTGATGGAAGTGAGGTGTGTGGTGTAAATAGAAAAAGAAAGGGTGCACATATATAATAACGATAAAATTGAAAGGCGTAAAATGAAACAACAACAAAGAACATTATCATAGTATGCACATATATAGAGTACACACTGTACCAACGGCAACAATGTCAATGCCGAATATGCAGGATCAGCACTCTTCAAGTGCAAACGCAATCCGATCGCGCACGCCTTCCGCGGGCGATAAGCGGCTGCGTCGGCAGTTCTCACAGCTTGGCGACAGCAACAAATTGATCCAAATGTAAGTGCACATTCCCTCTCTGAGAACCACTCTCAGATATGTATAAGATTTATATGAAATAAGGCTAATACATAAATCCGCTGCGCCGCTGCCGGCTTGACCGACAGCGCTGCCCCAGATTGAAAGCTAAGAAGGAGTTATGGAAATCAACAGGGAGCAGTCTAAAACTCCTAACCAAAAGATCAACAACTCCTACAAAGGGGGATGAACTATTTGAAATAATGTAATGTGTTAAGTGACAAGTTTATACGCAAATAAAATCATTAAAATTAGTATACCAGTATGTGTGTGTTATAACTTTGAACGGGATAATTATGGATCTACAAAATTAAGTAATGTGTTGACTGTAAATCTCGTGCAACGCAACCTGGCGATCTGCAACGTCATCGAACCATATATTTCGACGGATTGTGTTGCAATTTCGATAGGTATTGATAAACACAATAAAACTGCATTTTTACTTTTCCGAAATATTGAAATTTTTAAAATCGTATATAAGCGATTGTGGGCGTTTGAGGGGGCGTGGCACCCTTTTGAAACAAACTTGCGCTGCGTAGGAACTCCTAGAATCTGTATGCAAAATGTCAATCTTCTAGCTTTTATAGTTTCCGAGATCTCAGCGTTCATACGGACAGAAATACAGACAGACAGACGGACATGGCTAGATCGACTCGGCTAGTGATCCTGATCAATAATATATATACTTTATAGGGCCGGAAACGCTTCCTTCTAGCTGTTACATACTTTTGCACGAATACAATATACCCTTTTACTCTACTAGTAACGGGTATAAAAAGCGGCAGAAATGAAGCAATCAATGAAATGAAAGATGACGACCCGAAGCTACCAACTCACAACTAGGAATCACCAAGGATCGCGATCCAATTCCAAGATTATACTTCAAGAAGTATGAGGGTGAATTGGCTGGCTGCATCCTTGATATCGGACTGGACGAATTTTTTTTCATTTACTGCACAGGAGCCCAAATATAAACATATACCTCAAAGATACGGAGCATTAAACAAATTTCGGTCGAAGCAACTGGAAGCGTTGTGTTACCAATTGTAAAACCGAACGGAGAATCCAGTTACTCGTTTTTATACCAAATTGTAATAGAGGGAGACAACAGCATATTTCCTGTCTTCCAAATGCTGTCGGCGAACCATGATACTGCCAGCATCCAATTTTGGCTGAGCAGATTTATTAGTAAATCGGGACAATTTCCACTGGAGGTCGAATCGGATTTTTCCTTGGCGCTACTTAATGGAATAAGCTTGAGCTTTAATGAATGCCGCCTGAAGACGTATTTTTCGAATTGTTTCCAAAAACATTTAATCGGAGGAACCGACGGAACTGCCGCGTTGCTTTATTCGGCTTGACATAGCCCATCT
The DNA here is from genome assembly GCF_030179915.1 of Drosophila takahashii. Classification (NCBI taxonomy): domain Eukaryota; kingdom Metazoa; phylum Arthropoda; class Insecta; order Diptera; family Drosophilidae; genus Drosophila; species Drosophila takahashii. The sequence goes on from NC_091683.1 coordinate 23,057,143, forward strand.
TATAAAAATGATGTGCTACGTTTTTAGAGGAAAATTGCCGAACGTAAAGGATTTTTATATAAGATGCATTGGCGTAGCGACAACATGCGAAAGGAAGACCTTTGTAGAAATAATAAAAGGAGTGCGAAGATGAATCAAGAGATTATCTTTCGAGCCACCGGAATAAAAAGTATCTGCTCACCCATGAGGAAAAAGGGGATAACGTATATTTACAGGAAGAATCAGAAGAAACTGACGGAGATGTTTTGGATTTCATCTCCAGTATTAAAAACAATGCCGAAGATGAAGCGTCAAAGTGCAATTCTGCAAAGTGCCGGGCAAGCCCGTATTATTTGCCGGAATTAATGCCACCTCTTCTAAAATTGTGCCAGTACTTTGTGTTATGGACCAATGTGATGAAGGACAAATTCTCATCAAAAAATAATGTCGGCTCATCTGCACTGGTGGAAGCATACTTCATTAGTAAATCGATCTCAAAAACACGGACATGAGTATATTATACAGACCAGTGCGTGCAGATAAATTCGTAAATTAAAATTTCCTGAATTTATAAAAAAACATAAAACAAAAATACAACAAGAAAACGGAGTCCTGGAGGATAGTTCTGAAAAAATCGACGTGGAATTTATTTCAAAAGAAGAAAACTGGACGGTGAAGAAGAACACAAAAAAGTCTTCATATTAGAATGTCAAAGCAGACCATGGAAATGAATGCATTTCTCAGACAATGGATTTGAAAAACAATTATGAAGAAAGCAAAAACAAACAAGAGGAAAATATCTCAAGAATTTCCCTAACAACGAATTAATATGCAATCGACCTTATCGAAGAAAAAGGGATGAGATTCTACATAATGGAGAAGCAATGGGCTCAATATGGATTGGAAACCAATTAACACAATTTAAAAACACTTGTCCAATTGATTCTGTAGTGGAAATATTATCCATCGCATATATTGATAACTATATGACAGTGGCTTTGATCAAAAAATATGACGTCGAGGGAATTTATAAAAGAACAACCAATTAAAAAAAAATCCGATAAGAAAAAGAAGTCCTGGAGGATATTTCTGAAGAAAGCGACGTGGAATACCTTTTAAAAGAGGAAAACTGGAAAGTAAAGAAAAATACTAAAAATCCATCGGACTAGATGGAGAAGAAGACGAAGAAAATTAAAGCATTTCTTAGACGATGGATTTGGAAAACGAATATATAGAAAGCAAACATAGACCAAGGGGAAAATATCTAAATAAATGCCATAACGTCGAATTAATATACAATCGACCTCATCGAACACAAAGGAATGAGATCTTACATAATGGCGGAGCAATGGGCCCCTTATGGATTGGAAACAAATTAATACAATTTAAAAACACTTGTACAATGGATTCTTTAGTGGAAATATTATTGACCGGATATGGATAATTATCATTAAAAAAACAAATGGGATAATAATACGGATAACCTGACAGTGGCTTTAATAAAAAAATATGCCGACGAGGGAATTTCTGCCAGCCTTTATTGTGATAGAGTTCTGATTTTGATGTCATTTTTTCAAGAAAAAAACAACACCGTTCTGTGCGAAACAAATATTCGAGCATTTGTTGATCAAGCTCTAAACGGAATACCGAGTGTAACAAGACGCCGTTCACATAAGGAAGGTGCCAAACGAGTGCGAGAGCCACACATCAGTACACCAACGGATTGAGCTAGTGGATTCAGAAAAGGTCAAGGATCTCGGTGTTGCCAAGGCGTTGCACACCTTTGTTGGCGAAATTTTTGAAGAACCCGAAGATATATGCAGAAGATGCTACGGAGAAGAGATCCTTGAAAGAGATCCAAGACCTCATGTCATAATAGACATAGAATTTGCGACGGACAGTGCGTTCCATCAAAAAACCTCAGCCGGCTCAACTGGATCTGCAACCTTGCTCCAGAGACCACAGAAAATAAAAATAAACAAGAAAGGAAGCTACCTTCGGCCAGCCGAAGCTTATATACCCTTGCAGATAAAGTAATACTCACTCGGTGCAGTTCCAGGGATTCCAGATTCAGTGTTCCTATTTTTGAATTTTGTTTTTAAGTAGTCAAGAATTAAAACGCCTACTTCCTACAAATTAACAAGAATTTTCTTATATATGTTTGAATATTCCTATGGGTGCCTTAAGATATAGTGGTCCGATCCGGCTCGCTCCGACATATGTACTACCTGCAATAGAAAGAAGACTTTCGGGAAAGTTTTATCGCGATAGCTTTAAAACTGAGAGACTAGTTCGCATAGAAACGGACAGACGGACAGACGGACAGACGGACATGGCTAGATAGACTCGGCTATTGGTGCTGATCAAGAATATATATACTTTATGTGGTCGGAAACGTCTCCTTCACTGCGTTGCAAACATCTGACTAAAATTATAATACCCTCTACAAGGGTATAAAAATAGAAAATCCATTCTGAGCGGTGCCATTGAATACGTTCCGGCACAAGGATCTCGAATCGGACATTATATTTCATATTGCCGAAGAGTAACGGGATCTTGGGAAGTTCGCTATGATATGTGCAGACGATGGCGAAAATTCACTGCGTACACAACGAAAATGACATTCCATATTGTTATATATACGCAAGCCGAGTGATACATATTAAGTTTAAAAAATACGTGTGTTATAATTTTTATACCCTTGCAGAGGGTATTATGATTTCAGTCAGAAGTTTGCAACGCAGTGAAGGAGACGTTTCCGACCCCATAAAGTATATATATTCTTGATCAGCATCACAAGACGAGTCGATCTAGCCATGTCCGTCTGTCCGTCTGTCCGTCCGTCTGTCCGTCTGTCCGTCTGTCCGTCTGTCCGTCTGTCCGTCTGTCTGTTTCTACGCAAACTAGTCTCTCAGTTTTTGAGCTATCGGGACGAAACTTTCGCAAAAGTCTTCTTTCTATTGCAGGTAGTATATATGTCGGAGCCGACCGGATCGGACAACTATATCTTATAGCTCCCATAGGAAGGATCGGAAGAAAAAAACTTTAAAAAATTCTAGCTTCGGTGTTTTTTGAAATATTACCTTCTACTTTTGGGGATGTTATTTTTTAAATATTTCTGAATTTCGAATTAATTATTTAAAAAATCGGACTACTATATCATATAGCTGCCATAGGAACGATCGGAAAATTAATGGAAAAGTAATAGGAAATAAATTCTAGCTTCTTTGATTTTTATTGTATTATCTTCTACTCTAGGATATGACTCTTTTTAAATATTTCCGAATTTCAATTTTAATTTGATCAAAATCGGACGACTATATCATATAGCTGCCATAGGAACGATCGGAAAATTAATGAGAAATATCAGAAAATTAACATTTTTGCGATTTGTTAATTAATAGGAATGATCTGCAAGGGTATATAAGCTTCGGCTGGCCGAAGCTAGCTTCCTTTCTTGTTTTTTTTTTATATTATGAAAACCAATTTTTTTTTCACCCATGCACTGCGTTGCATATTTTTTTGGATTGCACTACGATGCATATTTTTTTTATATAATATAATATTTTGTAAAATTGAGCGGAACTTTTTCTGCCCGATTAGACGTGTAGCCCGTAAAGCTATGCAAAAAACTAGGTAGGAAGTTTGTTAATTTAAATGCGTAGTAATGCGATAAGTAAATTTTCAATAGAAGAGCATAATAATTTTAATACAACACTTTATACACATAAGATAAAAGTATTTGCAAAACCCATCAAAATGACTTTGGACATAAAAACAGTGGATTCCACTGCCAATGTCATCAATAAGGTAGAATCTAGCAACATCAATCTATATTGGGTACATATACTTCTGATAATCATTGTTGTTCTCATGTGCGCCACTTTATTTTCCAAAATTTACAAACTGCATTATAATTGTCACAGCACAAACAACAGTGATTACACATAAATGTTAACACCTAAAATCTAAGAAAATGAAATAACGAAAAAAAATAAATATAAAAATATTTCAATATATTCTTCTTACCATGTATGGCTAAACTAAAGGCATGGAATGGAACAAATTGTACGGGAAATTATCTGACATTAAAGGTAATTTTGACAGATCACACAAGTCACTAACCCAGAATAGACCTATCCAAAAGAACACGGTTAGGAAGCATGTTGAAATATTAGTAGAGTGCTTTAATGAAGCGCGAATTCTAATACATGAGCACAGGGAAAAATTAACTCAAGATCATTGGCCACAGGTATCGAGACTTTTAATGCATTTGGCCACAATAACAAAACACAAATACATTTATAATCCTAGCAGTTCCCGAGTGCCCGGTTATATGACCGCCCTCGAATGCGTGGGAACTGCAGTGTCAGCATATTTGATATGTGCGACCGCTCCGACGGCCAAGTGAACATAGTATCTCTCTCTCTCTCATATATAAGCACAATTATACATAAGCGTCGACCGCAGCTCTGCCGGCGTCTCTGCCGGCATAGCCGGCCGATCTTAGCTTTATGCAAACATGTAATAGAATTAAGAATTCAGATTGAAAAGAATAAAGCTTGGGGAGCGTACCACTGAGTCGCTCCCTAAATTCAACAAAAATTGAAGAAATATTAAATATTGTGTTTTGTTATTAAACATGGCGACCGTGACAATGTGATCGTGAGTGAATATATCCAACTATAAAAAATAAAATAAAAATAAATAAAATATAATAAAATAAAATGACAATGTGATCGTGAGTGAATATATCCAACTATAAAAAATAAAATAAAAATAAATAAAATAAAATAAAATAAAACAAGTGAAAAAAAAAACCAAACATTAAAAATGAAGATACATTCTACAAATCCAAACAAAACAAACAAAAAAAAAATCAAAAAAAAAAAAATATAAAATAAAACAAAAAACAATGGTATACCAAAACAAAAAACCATTAAATTCAAAAATCACGGACACGACAACCAGCAAAGATCACACAGTGAAAATTAAACACTAACCCTAAGTACATTATTGTGTGTCTGTGCAACAGCTAATATCAAATCAAAACAAATCGATACGAAAGCGATAGGGAAAATAAGAATGAACACGAAGAAACCCCTTAACACATATTCAATGTAAATTCAAACAAAATGCTGCAGAAAAACAATATCAAATTCAATCAATAAATGTCAATGAATAATTAAAAAAAAAATCTGATGAATAAAAATATAGTCCAAAGGGCCGAAAGGGAACACAAAAAAAAAAATCTTAATGAAACAATAAAAAATTATTAATCAAAAAATATTATAATGGCAAATCCTTCTACACCAACGATGGAAATATACAAGTGCGGAAGGCAATCCGCCTTCTTCACCTTCGTGGGCGACACATGCTCCTATTGAGCAAAGGGATAACGATAGATGAAATAGCCTGTGCAGCCAGCACCGGTCCCGTTCGGCGCGCCAAGCCGGACCACGGAAAAGTGAACCGACAGCGCTTCCAAGAGCGCCCAACATTACTTTTTTTTATATAAATTTAAGCATCTGCGATGCAACCAATAATATTAATAAAATTGTACAGACCAGGCAGATTCTAGCTGCGGGTCTTCATTTTTTTTACCTAGGTAGGGACACCTGTAACACATAAATATACATCCATAATACAAAAAAAAATATATATACCTAAATGCCTAAATCAAGAAAAACAAATAAAAAAAAAAAAGAGGAGGACAGAAAAATTTCCTAAACCTCAAGATTAAAGAATTAAATCGATTTACAACAGAGCTCATAACGTATTATATTTTACTTTTATTAGTGTTCGTCTGAACATTCTGGCAAGGGCCGGCAAGATTAGGTGTCTGTGTTAATTACAATTTATTTTATTTATTCTCAAAAATATTGCAATACCAAATTAGTGGACTGTATTAATTCGATATGTTTTATTTTGCATAATAATTTTGACACCCCTTCACGGCTTGCAATTATTGTGTTTTAATATTATAGTGAATTTATTTATTTTTTTAACGTAAAACATTTTTATATCATTGATTTATTGTATCTACAAATTTATATATTAAGCTAACCGATGCGATTCGAGGAGATAACTTAACATATTAACAGGGAACAGGTACTTATAAGCGACTTTATAAACTCGTATCAAAATAAAATTTTTAAAGGAATAGATGAAGAATATAAGAGCATCCAACTCATTCAATATATAGAGGGGATTAACTTCAATATAGACTTACTCTTCAATCACTTAAACAATATTGCAGAAAGCTTACTATTTGCTAAATTAAAGTTAGTTCCAAAATATTTGTTAAATTCGGTCGAATTTGAAAAAATTAGAAATGTACTATCGGAGCAAAAAATAGAAGTACAACTAGAACACGAACTATACAATGTGCTTTCTTTAGAATCAACCACTCTTAATAAAACACTCATATTCCACATCAAAGTTCCAATTTTTTCAAAGGAATCTTATAATTTGTACCGTCTTATTTCACTACCACTAAACAAAACTAAGTATGTAAATTTACCTAATGTTATAATTAAGAACGACCTAGAAATTAAGATAATTGAGACACCTTGTATAAAAGTGGGAAGTACATTCATTTGCGAGACTCCTTTGACACCCAATAATACAGAATGCCTTTACAACCTGCTGGACGATAAAGAAGCGACCTGCAGCACAACGAACAGAAGGCACCAACCACAAATCTTCGTTCATTTTAAAGGGTTGTTGGTTGTTGGTGATCCTCAACGTGGAGAATCTGAACATTACTTCCAACTGTATCCCGAGCAGGATCTTTAACGGTTCCATGCTTATAAAATACGATAATTGTTCTATCTACGCTAATGGGACAAAATACGTCGAGGCCGCCACCACAATAATCGATAAGATCGAGATAAACCTTCCCCATGTCCAGAATTTAACAACAATCCCAACGAACGAACTTATAAACCTCCAGGTATTACACCTTAGTAATCTGGAAAATGGATTGGCAGTCACCAACATAGAGGAAAGAACCACCACTCACCTGTCGATTATCTACATCCTCATTGCACTATCGATCCTGATTACGGTGATTGCCTGGATCTTTAAAAGGAAGGAGATAATTTTCTCACCCACTCCGGCGGACCCCATTGTCACTCCCACCATACCTTCGTTATGGCCATCGTTCCTTACTAAGGGGGGAGGAGTTACCGCTGATGTCTTCCTCATGACATCACCTCCACCTAAACCCCCTCGGGCATTGTCCCCCTAGCGAAGATGCCATTCAACCCGGACGCAAAACCACCGACACTGCAGAAGGGATACCGAACCGAGTAAACAACTCGGCCACAGGCATCCGGCCGGGAACTGCTGACCTAAGGAGTTTCGCAACATCTACATGTGTACCCCACTCCCAAGCTAGGTCTCAATTTTGTATACTCAGAAGAGAATAAAGGTAGTCGAAGAGTGACACTCAAGCGGAGCAGTTTATCTTTATTCTATTGGAATATAATATCATATCACTTAAATCTATATCACCGTAACCAGCCGACTCCGGACCACAGACATAGTTCGCTCACAGAAAGTGCAAGTGTCAGCATTCTGTTACACACGCCGGCCGAACTCAAGTGCATGCATATACCCAATATACATATAACATATAGATATACATACATAGCCGTCTCTCTGCCGTCAAAACGTAGGCAGCGAAGCTACGAGGCTTAGGCTTACTTAGCACCTAAGGGAAATTGTAAAGAACCAAAAGCTATTATGGCGTCAGCACCTGTATTTGTCACCTCTTTAAGAGAACACACATATATAATTGTAATACACACATATATTTTCTGGGCTGAGGTTCCATTCGGACCATCACGCCACAATAAATTTAATCTGATTTCGCACTCAAAGGGAGAAAGAAGTGCAGTTCTTATTTGGAATCACTTAAAAGCTATTACCATACTGGAGACATAATTCTATCTGGATAACCGCTCCTGGATCATCTAGTTAACTCGCGCAATTCGCAATTACGAGGAGCACCTGGCGGCAAATGTAAAGGAACTCTTAGCCATAGTATGGGCACTAAAGAGTTTGAGAAACTATTTATATGGGGTAAAAAATTTGACGATCTACACAGATCACAAGCCCCTGACATCAGCTGTCACCAAAAGACACAAACGACAAAATAATACGTTGGAAGGCGTTTGTCGACGAGCACAATGCCACCGTCGTTTAAATGTAAACGCACTTGAAGATAGTGGTGGCTCTGATGCCGCCACTATTCACAGTGAAGAGTCCCTGACATATACAATTGAAACAACGGACAGACCGATAAATATACCAAATTGTGATTGAAGAATCGCTGCATCCAGCAACCAAAAACTATGTTCTGTTCCAAAATAAAATGAGAATAAAATGCTCAAGAAAACGTTTAGCAAATACTTTTAGACTACTTCTTTCCCAAAATGACAAGAATTGTTACTGAAGTAGTAACGAATTGTAGTGTATGTTTGAAAGGGAAATACAATCGCCATCCCGAAAAACAGACTATTGCTAAAGCACACTGCTCGTGAACATTACTCCGGCCATCGCCGTCAATATCTCTTGTTATTTTTGCACTGCCTGAGTCTCTAGGCCAGCAGGCGAAGGAGGCAGTTACCTCCCAACGTAAATCAACCTAATCATCAATTGTAAAAGGTACAGCCATCCGGCTCTGACTGCAGCGGGGGATCACCAATCTCTACGAGAATCAAATTAAGGCACCATCTTCCCCCGCACTACCGAGCGGGATTCAGCAGATCTACATCCAGCAAGCACCCCTTCGGTGCCCCCTCGCTCTATATCCAGCAACCACCTTACTGGTGCCCTTCCAACCCCGGCCCGTGCAGGAACTATACCGCCACTGGGCCGCATACTAAAAGTATAATTGGCGCTCAACTACCGGGAGAATTATATTAGTGGAAGTTAACAGAAAATGTAAGTGGGCCCTTCGGCCAAAAATATTTTTTACGTCTTCCACAAAATTTTGTAAATTCGGACCTCTAAATATATAAACAGGCATTCAATTTTGTGACCTATATAAAAAATATATAACATAACAAGGAAATACGATCCCCAAGCTTTTTGCCTTCGTCTTTGTGTCTTTGTGTGTGTAGAGCTTTGCTTACGCGCGCGAATTTCTGTGCGGTTAAATCCAGCTGCACATGAGTAATCCGTTTCTCGAATATAGGAACAATAGGCAAGACTCCAGCGACTCAGAGATGAGGAGGTTTTTGGGCATGACAGGATGGTACAGGAGGCACAGGAGAGACTGATGCAGACGCTAACCAAACATATTGATTTGGTACAAGCAGAGCTTGACCAAATGCTGGAGATCAATCGATGGACCCGGTATTTGCGGGCACGACGACAGGATTTCACTCGCTGTGCAGGACATCGCCAGCCATAAAGAAACGCTGGAATGCCCTCCGGCAAATGAAAAGTTTGAAGGAGGAACAGGCGTTAATAAGGGAGCTCGTCCATGAGGCGAGGGCTCTCGTGGACGAATTCGACGATAAAAGGAGTGCCCTTAACAAACGGAGTCTACTCCTGGCTCGGCTAAAGAGAGAAGAAGAACGGATGTTGGCGAGACGGCTACACACCCTTCCGGTGCCCCCTCACCACTGGCCCGAACAGGAACGGTACCGTCGCCGGGCCAACAAAAATAAAAGTATAATTGGCGCTCAACGCAAATTAATTTTGGAATAAATTTGAGGGAACACACCACACATATTATTTAAATATTTTCTAATCTGCACAGGCCCCGCCTTGAAGTGGTATTGGCAACTGTTAGAAGACAAAGCTGATGAGTACGAATTCGGCTACTTTTGCAGAATCAGACCTGGTGGAGATTTTGAAAGAGAATTTGAGCTCCCAACTCGGAGCATTTATGTTGTCTTCTCCAATAGATTCGTTAGCAGAGTTCAAAAAAAAGGGAAGACGCTTGGAGAAGTGGATAAGAGAGCACGGCCGCGACACGTCAGCGAGATTTTCAACGAGTCGGAAGAAGACGGCGAAGAGGCGTTCCAAAAAGACCGGCCATCACAAGGAGCTAAGGCGGAAAAACCGAGCAGGATGAGGAGGATGGAGAACACGATCGCGAGCCCGGCGCAGATTTCTCCGCATAAATCATTTCAGCAGCGGAAGACGGAGTATGAGGCGGCTCGCGCATGAATCTTTAACCCGGACGATAAAAAAGAGGACGAGAGCAAGCGCCAACTGCATTGGAAAAGGAAAAAGCTAACAAAGCAGAACGTCCAAACCTAGAGCTAGGGCTTATTATTTTTTCCCCCAATCTTTATTCATTTATTCTAAATTTGAACGTTAAAAATGAAGCTTGCTCCGACTGTAAAACTGAACAATGGCTACGAAATGCCTGTTTTGGGTCTGGGAACCTACAATTCCAAGGACAATGAAGGCGAGGCCGCCGTAAAGCACGCGATCGATGTGGGCTACCGTCATATAGACACGGCCTTTTTGGATACCTACAAGGCCATGGAAAAGCTGGTGAAACTGGGGCTGGTCCGCAGTATCGGAGTGTCGAACTTCAATAGCGAGCAGCTGGCACTAGTTTTGGCCAACTGCGAGATCACGCCGGTCACCAACCAGGTGGAGTGCTCTCCTGCCCTCAATCAGAAGGCTTTGACTGCCTTTTATAAGGAGAACGGCGTTACTTTGACGGGCTATACGCCTTTGGGAAAGCCGAAGCCCGATATCCAGAAGCCAGACTTTATCTACTCGACGGAGGTGGCCGTTATTGCCAAGAAGTACGGCAAAACTGCCCCGCAGATTGTCCTGCGCTATCTGGTTGGCCTCGGCGTCATCCCCATCCTCAAGTCATCGAATACTAACCGAATTTCCGAAAACTTTGATATCTTCGATTCTGAACTGACCGCCGAGGAAATGGCTGTTCTCGATGGCTTTCACACTGGCGAGGGTGTTGTTCCATTGAACTTGATCAAGGGCCTTAGCCACAAGTATTATCCGTTTGCAATTGAGTTCTAAACCAGGTGTAGGCAGAATACAGTCCAGTTTGCCGTAGGACAGGTAGTATACCGAAAAAACTAACGGCAAAGTAACCGAGCGGAAGGGTATAATGCAAAGTTAGGGCCAAACCGAGTTCGGTGTGTCATACTTAAACGACAAGGGAATTCGTTGTACGAATTAGGCAATGGAGTTGGCAAAAGTGTTGGTGTATACCATGCCAAAGACCTGTATATATAGCCTGACCCCCTGAATGAAATCCGAAGAATCCCCGCCGGTCAAGAGAGTTTGTAAGAATTACGAAATCAGGCCAGGAGAGACCTGCTATATAAACCCGACAACACTACAAATCCGAATCAGACAGCAATGACAATGAGGCCCCAAAAGCGTCGTTTGAATGGAGTCGCGTGGGATATACGCGAGACCAAGAAGGAGATAGCAGAGAAAATCTCCTTTCTTGAGATATCACTCGAGCTGCTAGATTGCTACCAACATATAATACCATGGAAGGAGGACCAAATCCGCCAAAAACTAATACAAATTCAGAAAGAGGAGGACAAGGAGGAAATAGACCGACTCCAGGAACAGATTAACGTGTTCAAGAGGGAGATAGAAGATGACCAGCTACAGAGGGTCTATGGAAATGTGGACTGGAACATCCTGTCCGTCTACCGGTCGCGAATGGAGCTGCGGTGGCTGGAAGGATGGGTGACGCGACCCGCACCCAAGAGCCGGATCAGATTATAAAAAAATAAAAACAAAAAAAAAATAAATAATAAATAATAATAATTGGCCTATTAACGCCCGCTCGCCATTAAAATTAGAATACAAAATACTCTTGTATAATGCAGTCCTAAAACCAATTTGGACATATGGGTCCGAGCTATGGGGAAACGCATGTGCCAGCAACTTAGAAATAATCCAGAGAGCTCAATCAAAGATACTGAGAACTATAACAGGAGCGCCGTGGTATATACGGAATGAAAATATTCATAAAGATCTAAACATAGGCTTAGTTAAAGACGAACTCGACAAAGCGAAAACAAAGTATAATCCCAAGCTCCAGGCCCATCCTAATGACCTTGCGCGGTCTCTAATCTGGACCACAAGCTATACACGACTCCGGCGAAGAGACCTCCCCACCCAGCAGCAATAGTTAGGGCCGTTATTCTAAAAAAAAAAATTAATTTGTAATTAATTAAAATATATAAACTAGATTAAGATTTGCAAACTTGTCGTTAGTCTCTAAGAGAGAAGATTCAATAAATTAAATACCGTTTAAAAAAAAAAATAAATAAAATAAATAAATAAAAATATAGATAAAAATACTAAAGAAAAAACTCTCTTTCAAAAAAAAAAATATAAATAAATAAATAAAGTAAAATGAAATATCCAAGAAAAAAAACAATAGTCCAATTTTTTCACAATCTTATTTAAAAAAAAAAAAAAAAAGCCCGGCTAGCTTAGTCAATAGAGCACGAGGCTCTGTATCCCAGGGTATGGGTCGAGGCCACACGTTGGGCTAAACTCAAGCCCAAAAAAAAAAGGATCCTTTTTGCGAGGTCGTTCCATACGGAATCCGCATCGACGACATCGAGCCTGTTACGAGCGCCGGTTATGGCGGGAAACGAGGCAAAAAGGGGGACAGCAGAAGCCACAATCTCTGAAGTTGCGAAAGAAGAAAGAAAGACCAGCTTTGCACAATGCAATATAATGCACCAATTGGGCAATTCAATGGAATAATATATCGGTCAGTAAAAGCAACGAGAGACTGAAATGAACCCGAAAGCTGACGCTAGCTAAATCCAAAGCGGGCCAGTTAGCTAGAGCAAGGGGAAATGAGTACCTAGATCCAAAGTTTCAAAAGCGGAAGGCAACGTTATAAACAATGTGGAAGTGATAGACCACAAGGACGAAATCGTGAAAGTCTTTAATGTCTTGTGTCTAATTGCCGGGTTACTAGTGCTCCTTATAGTCCTCCGAGGACTCCGAATGTACAAGAAAACAGTACAACACCGTCGGGATCATGGACACGAACTAGAGAGGATCGTAGCCGCCGCCTCTAACTGGCCCGAAAGAAGCCGGGATTAAGTGCGGAACAAAAAAAGAAAAAAAAAATGAATTAAATCAAATCATTGTCAGCCACTGCAATGAAAAAACTACAACAAAGGCCGCAACGCTAACAATAAAATAAATTAAAACAAATAATTATCAGTAACAGAACAGAAAACCCAAAACAAAATCAGCCACCACACAAACGTGCATGTGTAATAAGAAGCACATTGAGAAGTTCCCGCAGTAAAGTTCACCTGGATGACCGAGTGCCGCTTCTTTCATTCCCTCCATATGCTTATAGTTTTTATTTGTCTGTTAAGAGTTTTAAAATAGTTACACGAAAGGCACGATGTTCCAAAATATATATTACCCATAAATACTATTTTTAAGTGCACTAATTCTCATCACTCATCACTCATCATCACTTAAAAGCTATTACCATACTGGAGACATATTTCTATCTGGATAACCGCTCCTGGATCATCTAGTTAACTCGCGCAATTCGCAATTACGAGGAGCACCTGGCGGCAAATGTAAAGGAACTCTTAGCCATAGTATGGGCACTAAAGAGTTTGAGAAACTATTTATATGGGGTAAAAAATTTGACGATCTACACAGATCACAAGCCCCTGACATCAGCTGTCAGGGCTGTCAGCTGTCACCAAAAAACACAAACGACAAAATAATACGTTGGAAGGCGTTTGTCGACGAGCACAATGCCACCGTCGTTTATACCTCTGGCAAACAAAGCCAAGTGGCGGATGCTCTTTCCGGTCAAAATGTAAACGCGCTTGAAGATAGTGGTGGCTCTGACGCCGCCACTATTCACAGTGAAGAGTCCCTGACATATACAATTGAAACAACGGACAGACCGATAAATATACCAAATTGTGATTGAAGAATCGCTGCATCCAGCAAACAAAAACTATGTTCTGTTCCAAAATAAAATGAGACATATTATCCAATTCAGGGGCAAGGACTCTTTACTACATCTTCTAAGAGATGTTGTGAAGCCAGAAGTCGTCAACGCAATACATTGCGAACTCCCCATTCTTGCATTTATTCAACACGCTTTGATTCAGGAATTGCCCTCGACAGTCTTTAGATATTCAAAATCTCTCGTAATTGACGTGTCGACATTTTTTCAACAGACGGAACATGTTTTTTAAACGCTGTGGATAAGTTCTCTAAGTTTGCCTCCGTTCAACCCATAGGCTCGCGAGGAATTATAGACATTAAAACACCTTTACTCCAACTTGTCAATCTGTTTCCAAAACTCTCTTAATTCAGAGACTATAAAATCAATCTTACCAGGAAACTTTGGAAGTAGTATTGTATATTAGCACCTGTACTTGTCACCCCTGACTTTAAAAAGCCCTTCACCATTCAGTGCGATGCGTCAACGACTGGAGTAGGAGGAGTTTTGTTTCAGACGGATGACTCAGGCAGCAAACACCCGATCGCCTACATGTCAGCCAAACTGAACAAGGCGCAGCGGAATTATAGCATAACAGAGCTCGAATGCTATGCCGCCCTTCTCAGCATCACCAAATTCCGCGCTTACGTAGAAGGCATGCCGTTCAAAGTGATCACCGATCATGCTAGTCTAAAATGGTTGATGGGTCAAAAGGATTTATTCGGCAGATTAGCACGATGGAGTCTGAAGCTGCAAGCGTTCGACTTTCGTAAATGAGCACTTAACGTCGTACCAGATGCCCTCTCACGAGTGTAAGTTAACTGTGGTCAATCTAACCAAGATCATTGACCGCAGTTACTCCGGCCGAAATTGCTGACGGTCGGTGCTCCCTCGCTCTATATCCAGCAACCACCTTACTGGTGCCCTTCCAACCCCGGCCCGTGCAGGAACTATACCGCCACTGGGCCGCATACTAAAAGTATAATTGGCTCTCAACTACCGGGAGAATTATATTAGTGGAAGCTAACAGAAAATGTAAGTGGGCCCTTCGGCCAAAAATATTTTTTACGTCTTCCACAACATTTTGTAAATTCGGACCTCTAAATATATAAACAGGCATTAAATTTTGTGACCTATATAAAAAATATATAACACAGGCATTCAATTTTGTCGCTCCACTTATCGCAAGGAAATACGATCCCCAAGCTTTTTGCCTTCGTCTTTGTGTCTTTGTGTGTGTAGAGCTTTGCTTACGCGCGCGAATTTCTGTGCGGTTAAATCCAGCTGCACATGAGTAATCCGTTTCTCGAATATAGAAACAATTGGCAAGACTCCAGCGACTCAGAGTCTGAGAGTGAAGGGAGGTCGTTGCAAATGCCCTTGCAGAACAGACCGCTCAAAGCCAAGCGAGGGAGCAAGCGCTTATGCAACAAATTGAGGAATTGGCCAGGCGAGTAACGGCAATCAACGTTCCGCCAGCTTCAGCCCAGACCCCCCAGATAGTAACATATAAAGCCATAGAGATAGTAGACACTGTTCAATGTAATGAACCTCTAGATGCTGTAAAATGCTTGCCCGAAGGCTTTACCTTACAACACATCGGTGGTAGCCACCAACAGAACTGTTGATGAGGAGCCCTGTTACGAGCGCCGCTTATGGCGGGAAGCGAGGCAAAGGCAGAAGCCACAATCTCTGAAGTTGCGAAAGAAGAAAGAAAGACCAGATTTGCACAATGCAATATAATGCACCAATTGGGCAATTGAATGGAATAATATATCGGTCAGTAAAAACGAGAGACTCAAATGAACCCGAAAGCTGACGCTAGCTAAATCCAAAGCGGGCCAGTTAGCTAGAGCAAGGGGAAATGAGTACCTAGATGGGAACACTCAGGGACGAAAATAAGAACCCGGAAGCAAAAAGAAAAGCTCTATCTACGGTATAAAAGAACTATGACTCTACGGAGAAGGCAGTCAGATTCGCAGGTACGGCCGGCAATAATACCAATCGAGCGCAAAGAACAAAAATAATCCGTTCGACGGAAAGTTCAACACAGTGAACATGAATCCTTGTTTCGCGTTTCACGGAGATTCCGTTTAAGGACCAAAGATAAAAAAAAAATGGGGTCCAAAGTTTCAAAAGCGGAAGGCAACACTGCCAACGTTATAAACAATGTGGAAGTGATCGACCACAAGGACGAAATCGTGAAAGTCTTTAATGTCTTGTGTCTAATTGCCGGGTTACTAGTGCTCCTTATAGTCCTCCGAGGACTCCGAATGTACAAGAAAACAGTACAACGCCGTCGGGATCATGGACACGAACTAGAGAGGATCGTAGCCGCCGCCTCTAACTGGCCCGAAAGAAGCCGGGATTAAGTGCGGAACAAAAAAAGAAAAAAAAATGAATTAAATCAAATCATTGTCAGCCACTGCAATGAAAAAACTACAACAAAGGCCGCAACGCTAACAATAAAATAAATTAAAACAAATAATTATCAGTAACAGAACAGAAAACCCAAAACAAAATCAGCCACCACACAAACGTGCATGTGTAATAAGAAGCACATTGAGAAGTTCCCGCAGTAAAGTTCACCTGGATGACCGAGTGCCGCTTCTTTCATTCCCTCCATATGCTTATAGTTTTTATTTGTCTGTTAAGAGTTTTATAATAGTTACACGAAAGGCGCGATGTTCCAAAATATATATTACCCATAAATATCTATCCACTTAAGTCAGTGGATTCCACTGCTAACGTAATAAATAAAATTGAATCGCAAAATATCGATTTCAAATTAACAAATATTTTATTATCAATAATTGTTTTTTTATGAGCGCATTTATTTTATATAAGGCCTATATGTTCCACAATAAATGTGTATCAAAAAGAGCTATTAACAGAAGCCAGGCTAATGATCTGGATAAAATCTAATTTAAGAAGCGCAAAACAATTGCTATAATAAAATATAACAAAAATTTTTCAATTAAAAGAAAAAATTAAATTTTAAACAAAAATTGTATATGTATGAGAATTAAAATACCCGTTTATATATATGAGAAATAAAATACCCGTTTAAATAAACAAATAAATAAAAATCATTAAAAAAAAAATTTGTCAAAATGAATACAACAAAGTGCCTTAGAGTTACATTGACCAACGAGCCAAATTTTGAGAATAGGGTATTAGCCTTAATTAGGAGCAGAGCAGAGCCTCTATTAATTGCAGATTATAAGTACGAATATATGAATAGGTACGATCTTGAATTCTCTCCACTTGTTTATTGCGGCAGAACGCAAAAGGCAATAGTACTGACTACCATGAGAAACTGTAAAGTATTCTCCGAAATTTACATACACCCAGTCTTAGGACATATTAACGTGCTAAAAATTATGCACAAGTAAATAGTAAAAAAAATGACTAAAAATTGAATATGGAATGGGAGCAATTTATACTCCATATCCGAGAATTAAAAGAAACATTTGAAGAGTCTTACAAATGTGTAAGCCAAAAAAGGCAAACCCAAAAAGAAACAGTAGATAAACATGCAACAATTCTTGTAGATTCGTACAATCAGGCAAGAACCCTAGTGCATGAAAATAGGGTAATAATTTACAAAACAAAGTTATCAAAATTATCCAAAATATTGATAAGGTTGCGGGCAAACCTAATAATTGTCAAGGATAAGTATGATTTAAAAATATATATCCCGACAATTTGGAATACGCCTTTAACATTAGACCAACAAAAAGGAACTTCGTTGTACGAATTAGGCAACGGAGTTGCAGGAGATAAGAAGACGCCTGACGGAGCCGATGAGAGAGTGGAGGGAGCAAGGGGAGCCCTTCGCAAACCAGGATTTTGCCAACGAGTTGGCATACGCCCTGCGAACCGAAGCGGCGAGCGTGGAGTGGAAGAAGGTGGAGTTGCTGAACGTCCTCCGGATCAACGTCTTGTTGCTCGATAAAGTCTTGGCGGAACCGGAGCCACAGCTGTTTTGGCTCATGATCTTGATGGAGCGTCAGGAGCAGGACCTGCTGCACTGGCAGGAGTGGGACGAGACCCACCTACAGATAAAGGATGAGGCCGAACGGGACGCGGCCGTATTCGAGGGCTTGTTCCGGGAGCCTGTGTTCCCGAACTTCGCCGTCACCAGGCGGAGAAGTATCGACCGGGGAATGGTCTGGTACCGGACGGAGGAGCGGTGGCGGGAGCAAGCTGAACGTAAAGCTAAGGAACCCATCTGGCCGGAATTCGGGTTAAGACGGCGATATTCCGCTTCGTATTAAATTTTAATATCTAGCAATACGCGCATTTGTAACACAAAAACCAAAAAAAAAAATATATATATATATAAATAAATAAATAAAATAAAATAAAATATCCAAGAGAGAGAGAAAAAAAAACAATAGTTTAATTTTTTCACAATTATATTTACAAAAAAAAAAAAAAAATAGCCCGGCTAGCTTAGTCGATAGAGCATGAGAGCATGGGTACCTAGATGGGAACATTTAGGTACGAAAATAGGAACCCGGAAGCAAAAAGAAAAGCTCAGTTACTGTATAAAAGAACTAAAACTCCACGGAGAAGGGAGTCAGATTCCATGGCTCGGATGCTCGTACATAGCCGGCAAACACAGCATATTTGCGTGGCCGCTATGAATTTCATTTTCTGTCAACTTTAGTTTTAGTTTGCTTCAAGCTTTGTACGAATAAAGAACACAAGTTCTATAGCATTGCAAAACTCCGGCAACCGTCGTTAAATATCTCTCTAACAGTGCGAAAAAATAAAACCACAGCCACACACACATCCACCTACCCTGTAATTCAAAAAATTGCCAAAAATAAAAAAAAATTGCGACATTAAAGTTGCCCAATCCATATGCAAACATGTAATAGAATTAACAATTCAGATCGAAAATAATAAAACTTGGGGAGCGTACCACTGAGTCGCTCCCAAATTCAACCAAAAATACAAGTCTACAAAAATAAACTTTAAACAGTGGTATACAGAAATAATTCATATCCATATTGTAATGGAATGGAGTGAATTATATAAAGTTCTACATAACTTAAAAAGCGATTTTGATAAATCATATAAATCATTAACGCAAAATAGAACAACACAACAAACCACTATAAATAAACATGTAGAATTATTAGTACCTCGCTTCAACAATGCGCGTATACTAATACATGAGCAAAGAGATCGACTAAATAAAAATCGTTGGTCTGAGGTATCGAAATTTCTGACCAGACTTCCGACAAATCTAATAACTATAAAAGAAAGAATCATCATATCCATCAGAAATCAACCAGGTACAGATAGAAGAATCTACAATTGATAGCCCACAAATAGAAGAGAAAGATTTGAATAATCTTACAATTTCAGCTGTACTTATTCAATCTGATTAATCTGATCAATCTGATTCCGATTGTGAAATCGAACAAAGATTAACAATGCCGGACGATACTGTTGCCCAACGTGCATATATTAAAGATATAGCAAATGCTATCCCCGAATTCAACGGACAAAAAATTAACCTTCAAAGATTTGTCACAGCCTTAAAATTAGTAAACCTAACTAAAGGCACATTTGAATAGATAGCTGTCATAAAATTCAACTTTGGTCAACTTTGTATAAAGTGCAAAATGAATTATAAAAAAATTACAAGACACAATTATTGGCGATACATCCGACGTAGTTAAAGCCAAAATGTCAAAAACTAATTAAAAAGGAAAAAAAAAGCAGAAAAATTCACAACTGAAAACTAACGAAAGCTCCTTGAAGCTTCGTATATTGATGAAGGATTGACCGCTGAACACGCGGACAAATTCAGCACACAATGATAAAAAATTGTGAACATGGCCGACTCAAAAAAATCCTTGAGGCAGGCAACTTTTCATCAATGAATGAGGCTGTGACAAAGTACATTCAATGTACTTCTGAAATGACGGGTAATACCAACGCAATACTATTTGCAAACACAAGACAGGCCTATAGAGGTTACAACTTCAGAGGTAACTACCGTGGTAGAGGTAGAGGAAATGGTCGTGGTAACTACTAAAATAATGGGTATTACCAAAACAACGGCTACAACCAAAATAGCGGCTACAATCAAAATAATGACTATAAACGAAACTATAATAACCAGACCTATAACTATAATACAGGTCGTGGAAATTATAGAGGAAACAACAACAACCAAAATAGCACCAACCACACACAACAAAACAATAATGTCCACGTTACCCAGCCAGTTTCAAGAAACTCGCAGACCCCTTTAGATCCGAGAAATTAAAAATACCAACGGTTTATACAATCAACCTCGATCTCAATATATTCGTACCATTTATTAATTCAGAAACAGGGAAGCAGCTTTCGTTCCTTGTGGATACGGGAGCATATATATTTCACTTAACCCTACAGAGGATTGGTTTATAATAAGACCAAATAATGTAGACATTCACCTTTATATTCCAATAACATATACTTCTGGTAATAAAAATAATTTTTAACCGATTAATTTGGAGAATTAATCATTATAATATCCTGATTATGTGTTTGTATCGACTGTACAAATATTCTTCAACTCCGCTCATGGGGTCGGAGGTAAGGGCACTTGAGATTAATAAAACAATAGAGGTTCCAAGATAACACTCTAAACTCTGAATATCTAGGAAATACAATTATTCACGGTTTTTAGTTATTTCAAAGAGATTCTAATTCAATAATTCGCCATGGACAGAAAATATAAATATGTGTTCCTTTTGTTGAAACTCGGAGCCTCGTAGTGTGTTCCAATCAATATTTTGAGAGTTACTCTATTATTATAGGAGCGACACAATAAAGCCGAACTTACTACTTACATATATCTTAATTATTTTCTAAATCTATCGATCCCGTGAGGCAGTCGATAGCAGCTAGTTTGATTTACAATCTCATCAATTAATTTGTTTTATACGAGGGTACTTTCGATAGCCTCGTACGTCCCATTATCCAAAGGAAACAGTTAAGCACCCATTGCTTTGCCAGCAGCCATTAATTCCATGATTGCAATCGCGCTTACAACGGTCTCACTTGCCGTAGTCGGCATCACACATTGTTGTTGGTCGATTCTTCTTCTTCTTGCTTCTGAGCTGCTGATACTAATGTAAAAATAATGTGGAAAATTAACAAGTATATCAGGTCAGAAAATTATGACAACTTTGACGACGACGACGTGGTCGTCAAATTCCTGGAAGCGAGCATTTCGTATTTGTATGGAGTACCAGAATTCATACACTCTGAAAACCGAAAATAATTTTTGCTACCAGTGGCTAAGGGGGTGGTCCAAATTTTGTCACAGATCAGTGAAATTTGGATTAAAATTAAAATATTAGAAAAACAAGAAGCTCCAGTCCCATGACCCCTGTATAAACGCACTTCAGCGAGGAGAAATTATTTAAGCCACTGACCGAAGCCTAATCACCATGAATGATGAACCATGAATAATCACCAGCCACAATGAGAAGGAGTCAAGGGAAACCCCGCTATATAAACCACGGTAACCATCTGGCAACCGGAACACCAAAGCAGAGTCGTAAACAAGATGTAAGCCGTAATGTAATGCTTATTACTTTGAGACCTCTTTTATTTTTTGTACTAGATTTGCTTCACTTTTTATGAAATACGAGAGGGGAAACATTGAACGCCTTGAATGGTATCTTCATCAATGATGGAAAACTGCGCGACAAGATCACTCGTTAGCTTGGGGGTCACAGGAGTAGCACTTAGTGTTTTAAAAAATGAAGACCGTGGTGTATCCTAATGGAAATATAAACCAAACTCAGTAGAGTTTAATGTCAGACGGCAAATACAATTTCTAAGGAAACGAAAATGATTTGGAATACAAGATTTGAAAAGAAATACAAAACCGACTAGTACTTAAGACTATATCTGCGACGATCTTTCTATACTGAAACTTAAAGGCGTCCAGACATTAAAAACGTAAAATAGGGAGTGATATAATAAAGTATTCCCGACTACAAACATCAGAAGTGGGAAAATCAGCGAAAATCTTATCGAGTGGAGCATACCGAAATTCACTAAGACAGTTATATATGGTAAATTGACTGGAAAGTGGAAGGTGTTGGGTATGTGTGAAGTGTGTGCAAAAATGAAACGTGCAAGAAGAATGAAGCAATCGATTCCAAAAATAATGATCGCAAAATTCGTGATCGTGAAATAAAATGAGAAATGCCAACCCGCTGCGGTGATCTGCTATACAGCACATTCACGAGCGCAAAGGTCATATAAAATAAAAAAGAAACCTACTTGAGGAAATTAGACATTTAAAAAATGGAAGAGATGAAAGAAACCCTGACCAAATTTGAGGCTACACTGTCGACCCTACTTGGCCAAATGGCCAACGTAAAGGAAGACATAAAAAGCGTTGGAGAAAAGGTGACCGGATTGGAGGGTGACCGGGAGAAGGACAATCGGGTTGTTTCACAACCCAAGCCTTTGACCGCCGCTCGCACCGAGTATGAGTTGAAGGAAATTTCGAGATTACCAGACTGCGTGAAAGAATTACAGACCTTTGAGGGGGAGTCCGGTAGTTATGAATCATGGATTGGAAGGGCTGAGGCGGTCTTGAAAGATTACGAAGTAATCAGGGATAGACCCTTATACCGTTCCATAGTACTCAGAGTCAGGCAGAAGATTAGGGGTAATGCTGAGACGACCCTGTTGTCGTATAATGTTCCGGACGACGATTGGCCAAATGACCCAGGGTGCGAAGTCCATCGATACATTTTATTCAAGTGTTAACTTGTATATATATGTATATCCAACCCGCGAATTCTTAGGAACATGAGGATCCTAAAATAAGAAACATTTTTTGTAGTTTTAGGGCGATCTCTGTTTTAGGGAGACTTTTTTATATATTGATTCTTCAAACCCGCAAATTCTTCAGAACAGAATAATCTTCAGATTGTTTGGACCGTTCTCTTCTAAGCTAAAGCACCCTTTTTTATACTTGGCTCTATAATTATCGATTCTTAAAAACCGCGAGTTCGTAGGAACAAGATGATTAGCTTGAGTGGATTAAACACCGTTAAGCTAAAGAAATATTCTACATCGACTTTTCTTTTTTTTTAATTCATAACACTTATTTGCAGTCTTCGATTTATACCTTGCGAAACTTTCTCAAAGTTTGCTAAAAAATTACTCATTCGACACGTATTAGAGTTCGAATTTGGTCAAAAAATATCGTTCTTCCATTTCTAGCCTTGAAATTTTGAATTTCGTTGAATTAATTGGTTTTAAAAAGGAACAGCAAAACATCAAATGAAAGGTGGAAATCTATGCCACGTAGACTAAAAAAATTTGTTGATTGAAGGCAACAGTGCGTATGAGTAATAACATTTTTAAAAATTTATTTTGGTATTCCTTAAATACCTCAATGAGCCCCGTATAGACGGGTGAGAGTATAATTTTTATAATTTTCTTCCAAAAAAGGATACAAATTTAACTGGCGCCCGAACAGGGACCAGACAAAGTGAACGAAGTTCGCAAAAAACGGCAATAAATAATTTGCAGTCCGTCTGGTTCAACAAGCATTATCGGTTCGACTCGAAGCCATTAATTTGAGTTCCCGGTAAAGCGAAAAAAAGTGGTTTAAAAACCTAAACAATTTAACTTCCTGCAAGTTCAGCACGCAAGAAACCAACAAAAAAAGGAGCAGCTTTCAGGAACCTCAGTAAGTTCGAAGGATCTAAACAGGATTAATTCCGAATCGCCCGTTGGAGTAGCCATATCTTACTGTAAGTCTTTACTAAATAAAAACCTAAACTCTCCGCAAAAGGAAGAAAAATCTCCAGAATATCGCGGAAATATAAATGAGCTAGACATTGTGAAAAGTTTTCTGGAGATAGATCCGAATTTAGTTCATGGAAAAAGGGCGTTGAGCGACATATTAAAAAAGTGGTCTGTAAGTTGGGACACTTTTAAAAGTCAATAAAACTCACACCAAAAGTACTCCAAGCCTTCAGAAAATATTTATTTATTTTATTTTAATCAACTTTAGTTCGTTTAAACTTATTTCCCGTCCATTTTTTAAGAACTTAGACCAATTAATAATTAAAACCAAAAGACTCTTTGAACGATCACATTTTCCCTGTCGGGCTGAAGTTGTCTCAACTTGCACGCTCAAAGTGTCCCAACTTACACACAATGCGTAGTTTCTACAAAAATTAATAATTATTTTTCTGACAGTCAAATTAATAAAATGTTTTGTATATTTGTTAAGAGATTGCGATTCAGCGAGGAGAAATTATTTAAGCCACTGACCGAAGCCTAATCACCATGAATCATGAACCATGAATAATCACCAGCCACAATGAGAAGGAGTCAAGGGAAACCCCGCTATATAAACCACGGTAACCATCTGGCAACCGGAACACCAAAGCAGAGTCGTGAACAAGATGTAAGCCGTAATGTAATGCTTATTACTTTGAGACCTCTTTTATTTTTTGTACTAGATTTGCTTCACTTTTTATGAAATACGAGAGGGGAAACATTGAACGCCTTGAATGGTATCTTCATCAATGATGGAAAACTGCGCGACAAGATCACTCGTTAGCTTGGGGGTCACAGGAGTAGCACTTAGTGTTTTAAAAAATGAAGACCGTGGTGTATCCTAATGGAAATATAAACCAAACTCAGTAGAGTTTAATGTCAGACAGCAAATACAATTTCTAAGGAAACGAAAATGATTTGGAATACAAGATTTGAAAAGAAATACAAAACCTACTAGTACTAAGGTTCCTTATGTATACGAAGAGTTGTAACGATAGTCCTTAAGACTATATCTGCGACGATCTTTCTATACTGAAACTTAAAGGCGTCCAGACATTAAAAACGTAAAATAGGGAGTGATATAATAAAGTATTCCCGACTACAAACATCAGAAGAAGGAAAATCAGCGAAAATCTTATCGAGTGGAGCATACCGAAATTCACTAAGACAGTTATATAAGTTAACTATGGTCAACCCGATCAAGATCGTTGACCGCAGTTACTTCGAAAATAAGCTCCGGCCGAAATTGCTGACCTAGCAATGGGCCGGAAGCTCGTGCACAGCGGCAGACACTGCATATTTGCGTGGCCGCTGTGAGCTTTTGTTAGCTCTAAGTTTTGTCTTTAAGAACAGGACTGTTTCATGTCTTAAATAAAGAGCACGCTGCTCGTTGACTTTACTCCGGCATCGCCGTCAAACTTATTTACATTCGTCCACTGAGCTTAAGGCCAGGGGCATAGGGGGACAGTCATCCCCTCACCATAATCTTCAGTTGACTCATCGGTGGCCATAGTTGCCCAGCAGCCAACCCCCAACCACTCGGAAGAGAGTTACGCAGCGGCTGCCCCCATCCAGTACGTCAGCGATTATAGTTGCCAGCAGCCAGCTCCCAACCACCTGAACGACAGCCACGCAGTGGTTACTCTTCGTCCAGCACATCAGCGATCATAGTTGTCTAGCAGACAGCTATAACCCTTACTTACAACCAGCACCCCGCCGGTGCCCCGTCTACCACTGGCCCGTCCAGGAGCGGCACCGCCGCCGGGCCAGTCACCGAAGAGATTAATTGGCGCCCAACGACCAGGAGATTTACATTAGTGGGAGCTAACATAAAATGTAAGTGGGCCCTTCGGCCAAAACTATTTTTAAAGTCTTCCAAAAAAATTGTAAATTCGGACCTTTAAAATTAAAATTTTGTGACCCATATAAAAGATATTAATTGGCACAGGCATTCAGTTTTGAAATACGATCCCCAAGCTTTTTGTCTTCGTCTTTGTGTCTTTGTGTGTGTAGAGCTTTGCTTACGCGCGCGAATTTCTGCGCACAGCTGCACATGAGTAATCCGTTTCTCGAGTATAGGAACAATAGGCAAGACTCCAGCGACTCAGAGTCTGAGAGTGCAGGGCGGATCCACAATTCAACTCCGATACTCAGACCCCCAGCCCCCCCTACAGAAATGGACCCCGATCAGCTCCGAAATGTTATACAGGCTGTCGTTGCAAATGCCCTTGCAGAACAGACCGCTCAAAGCCAAGCAAGGGAGCAAGCGCTTATGCAACAAATTGAGGAATTGGCCAGGCGAGTAACGGCAATCAACGTTCCGCCAGCTTCAGCCCAGACCCCCCAGATAGTAACATATAAAGCCATAGAGATAGTAGACACTGTTCAATGTAATGAACCTCTAGATGCTGTAAAATGCTTGCCCGAATTTTCGGGAGCACAGGAGGCATATGTCTCCTGGCGGCAGGCGGCCGTAGCGGCCTATCACATTTTTAGGCGATTCGATGGCAGCTCTCGCCATTACCAAGCTGTAATAATCATTAGAAGCAAGGTTAGGGGACCCGCCGACGCGGTATTATCGTCGTTCGGGACAGTACTCAACTTCGATGCGATTATAAGTCGTCTCGATTTTACCTATAGCGATAAGCGCCCAATGCATGTCATAGAACAGGAAATGGGCACCCTAAGGCAGGGAAATCTCTCACTGTTACAGTATTATGATGAGGTTGAAAAGAAACTGACCCTTCTCACAAACAAGGCCACCATGTCGCACGACGCTTCGGCGGCCGAAGTCCTGTGCGTAAAATTCCGGGATGATGCACTTCGAGTGTTCATCACGGGATTAAAACGCAGCCTCACAGATGTCCTCTTCTCGGCGAAGCCCAAGGACATGCCAACAGCACTTGCTTTAGCTCAGGAGGTGGAGGCAAATCACGAGAGATATTCTTTCGCGGCCTCTTTTGCAAGGAGCCAGGAGGAAAAGGATAAAAAACAATATCCAAAGGCGCAAGAGCGTCAACAAACCCCTCCTCAAAATAATACCCAATCAGGTGCTGCCAAAAATCCCTATTTCACGAAGCAGCACAAAGCTCAAGTTCACCCTGCCCCATGCAGTGGCTCGTCTCGTGAAAATACTGCCGAACCCATGGAAATTGACCCTTCGTTTTCTAAAATACTCAAGCCTTCTCAGGCACCGGCTTACCAAAACGGAAATCCGATCGATCGGGCCCGCAAAAAAGGTAGAGGGTCAACCACGTCATGCAGAGCGCGGGCGAAACTGACGAAGAATACACCACTGCAGCCTCCAGTGCAGCGGCCAAAATTGATGATGACGCCATCTTAGAGTACGACTCAGATGCAATAAATTTTTTAGGGGAAGATCCCTGCTACATTTTCGCAGTCGAGGAGCGACGGGAAATCATTACTGCCGAGCACAATAGGGCACACAGATCGGCACAGGAGAATGTCAAACAGGTGCTCTCCGAATATTATTTTCCTAAAATGACTAAATTGGCCAACGAAGTTGTCCAAAATTGCAAGACCTGCGCAAGGGCCAAGTATGATAGGCACCCAAAAAAACAGGAAATCGGCGAATCACCGATTCCATCCCACGCAGGGGAAATATTACACATTGATATTTTCTCAACAGATAGGAAATACTTCCTGACGTGCATTGACAAATTTTCAAAGTTCGCAGTCGTGCAACCCATTCCCTCTAGAACAATTGAGGACCTAAAACCAGCGGTGCTACAGCTAATGAACTATTTTCCAAAGGCCAAAACGATCTATTGCGACAATGAGCCTTCACTAAATTTCGCATACGATCTCGGCCATGCTGACTAACCACTTCGGGGTTGGCATCGCAAACGCACAACCCTTACACAGTGTATCTAACGGACAGGTTGAACGCTTTCACAGCACCCTGATAGAACTCGCTAGATGCATTAAAATTGACAAAGGTATAGCTGATACCATAGAGTTGATTTTATTAGCCACCGCCAAATACAACAAATCAATTCACTCGGTCATTAACAAAAGACCAGCTGATGTTGTACAGACGAACTCGGAAGACTTACAGATGGAAATCCAAGAAAAAATAAAAAGCGCCCAGGACGTTAAGAAAACGGGAAAACACATCCCGGCAGAATAGGGTCTTCGAGGTTGGGGAAAAGGTATTGGTAAAATCCAACAGAAGGCTAGGAAATAAACTCACACCCTGTGTGAGGAGAAAGCCGTAGAAGCGGACCTGGGGACCACGGTCCTCATTAAGGGGAGGGTGGTCCACAAGGACAATCTCAAGTAATATCACCAACGATGTCCTCCATGTTTTTTTTTATTTTTTACACTTTCAAGCCACTTGGCGCATATTTTTTCTAACTTTAAGATTCAAGCCACTTGGCGCATATTTTTTCTAACTTTAAGATTCAAGCCACTTGGCGCATATTTTGCCTAACTTTAAGTTCATTTTTTCGGTGGTGGGAAAACCCTCTATAAGCATAGAAATAGCTAAAAGTTTAATTTCACAGGTTCGGACCCATACTTTGCATATTCCTGTCCTTGACGTCGGCCCACATTACCGATTACTCGCAGGCCAAATACATTCCCATCGTGGATGGTGAAATCCTAGTATGGGAGGAGTTCGCTTACGTCACACATACAGCGAACCTCTCAGAATATGGGCGTGTAATAGAGGAGACAAACAGCATGATTGATATGTTTCCACTATCCCACATGCAGAAGCTTCTAAGCGTGGATACCGCTCATCTCCAAGACTTGTTAGAGTCGTTGGGCGTTCATCACAGAGTAGCTAGGAGTTTGGATTTCTTGGGATCAATGCTAAAGGTCGTGGCAGGGACACCGGATGCCGGTGACTTAGAGAAAATCAGATTTACCGAAATGAAGTTAGTCGAGTCAAGCAATAGACAAATTCAAATTAACACTAAAATCCAAAACCAAATTAATCAGTTAACCTCTACCGTCAATTCAATTTTGAAATCAGCCAAAAACTCACAAGTAGACACCGGACATTTATACGAGACACTGCTTGCTAGAAACCGAATGCTGATGACGGAGCTACAAAATTTAATGCTTGCCGTAACCCTTGCTAAAATTAATATTGTTAGTCCGAACATTTTAGATCATGAAGACTTAAAAACAGTTTGGCTTTGTCCGTCTCGTCTGTAAAAATTCTGCACTCCACTAACATTTTACATTTTATCATAAAATTTCCGAAAATTAAACTAGCCTGCAAAAAGATTACAGTTTTTCCAGTCGCCCATGGTGAGACAATGTTGCAGATAATAGACAACGTCATTGCCGAATGCAGCGGAGAAATTTACGCCATCAAAAACTGCTCCGTATCCCCGGGGGCCACGTTCTGCCGCCTGGCTTCAGAGAGTTCATGCGCCAAGGAGTTGCATGCCGGTGGGGTAGCACACTGCCGAGTCCAAGAGAGTGATCTGCACCCGATAACCTATGTGGACGAGGGAATTATAATCATCAATGACGGATCGGCCAAAGTTCGAGTTGACAACGGCACAGAGACCTGGACTCATGGCACACACCTCATAACCTTTGACAAACAAGCCACGATAAATGACACTCTCTTCATCAACCACGATAACACCCGGAAGAGAGCTCCAGGGACAGCAAGTCTCCCCTTGTTGAACATCACCGCTAGCAGAGATGTCCTCAGCCTCCCGTATCTTCACCGCCTAAGTGAACGAAACTTGGAGTTCATCAAAGAGTTTAGAGAAGAGATCGACAACAACCAGACAAGTCTCGCAGCAATTATTGCAGGAGCAATAAGCTGCGCACTCATCTGCATCGGGCTCACTTTTAAGCGACTTATTAGGGCAAGAAAATCCGCAGACCAAATTAGACAGGTTATCGCTGAATTACAAACGGCCGAGGGCGGCCTTAACTTAGAAGGGGGAGCAGTTAACTGTGGTCAACCCGATCAAGATCATTGACCGCAGTTACTTCGAAAATAAGCTCCGGCCGAAATTGCTGACCTAGCAATGGGCCGGAAGCTCGTGCACAGCGGCAGACACTGCATATTTGCGTGGTCGCTGTGAGCTTTTGTTAGCTCTAAGTTTTGTCTTTAAGAACAGTACTGTTTCATGTCTTAAATAAAGAGCACGCTGCTCGTTGACTTTACTCCGGCATCGCCGTCAAACTTATTTACATTCGTCCACTGAGCTTAAGGCCAGGGGCATAGGGGGACAGTCATCCCCTCACCTCTTCAGTTGACTCATCGGTGGCCATAGTTGCCCAGCAGCCAACCCCCAACCACTCGGAAGAGAGTTACGCAGCGGCTGCCCCCATCCAGTACGTCAGCGATTATAGTTGCCAGCAGCCAGCTCCCAACCACCTGAACGACAGCCACGCAGTGGTTACTCTTCGTCCAGCACATCAGCGATCATAGTTGTCTAGCAGACAGCTATAACCCTTACTTACAACCAGCACCCCGCCGGTGCCCCGTCTACCACTGGCCCGTCCAGGAGCGGCACCGCCGCCGGGCCAGTCACCGAAGAGATTAATTTATATGGTAACCTTTTATACTGCACAGACCTTCAATTCAATTCGTTTTTTTCTTAAGAATTCGCGGTTTTTGAAAAGTCGATATACAATATATATTACGGTTTTTTTGATTTAACTACGTATGATCCACACAATTTAATCCACTTGTTCCTAAGAACTCGCGGTTTTAAAAAATCGATTAATATAGGGAGCTCATATAGATTATATATTGACTATATATATATATGTATATATACCGCAATTTCTTAAGAACGAGGATATTAAAATAAGAAACATTTTTGTAGTTTTAGGGCGATCTCTGTTTTAGGGCAACTTTTTTAAATATAGATTTTTCAAACCCGCGAATTCTTCAGAACAGAAGGATCTTTAGATTGTTTGGCCCGTTCTCTTCTTAGCTAAAGCATCAGCACCTGTACTTGTCACCCCTGACTTTAAAAAGCCCTTCACCGTTCAGTGCGATGCGTCAACGACTGGAGTAGGAGGAGTTTTGTTTCAGACGGATGACTCAGGCGGCGAACATCTGATCGCCTACATGTCAGCCAAACTGAACAAGGCGCAGCGGAATTATAGCATAACAGAGCTCGAATGCTATGCCGCCCTTCTCAGCATCACCAAATTCCGCGCTTACGTAGAAGGCATGCCGTTCAAAGTGATCACCGATCATGCTAGTCTAAAATGGCTGATGAGTCAAAAGGATTTATCCGGCAGATTAGCACGATGGAGTCTGAAGCTGCAAGCGTTCGACTTTCGTAAAGGAGCACTTTACGTCGTACCAGATGCCCTCTCACGAGTGTATATGGACGAGCTACAGAAAGAGAAAGCAGAGGGTTTATCCAGATAAACTTAGACTCACCAGCGTTCCAATCCCCGGAATACGTAAAATTGGTGCACGCAGTAACCCAGAATAAGGGGAAAATCCCGGACATGCAAACAGCGGACGGCTTCGTATACCAGCGGATAGGGTTCAGTTCGGGGGATGCCGTCGATGAAACTCGAGCATGGAAGCTCTGGGTACCCGTCGAACTGCGATCTGACTTAGTATGGAGAGCACATCATGCCACGACCGCAGGGCATGGGGGTTTGCACAAATCCCTAGCCAAATTGAGGCTGTTTTACTACTGGCCAGGGATGGCTGTATCTGTGCAAAAGGTAGTGAAAGAGTGCGAGGTCTGTAAGATCAGCAAGACCACCAACAAAAATAACCGAGCACCCATGGGTGAACAAAGGGTCAAGGAACGGGCCGGTCAAAGGTTGTTTATCGACTTTACGGGGCCGTATCCAAGAACCAAAATTGGGATCTCGGTGATTTTTGTATGCCTCGACCATTTCTCCAAATTTGTCTGGCTGCAGCCTATGAGACATGCCGTGGCGTCAGAGGTTGTCAAATTCCTCGAGACCCGAATTTTCCATCGGATTACCCGAGTAAATGCACTCTGACAATGGAAAACAGTTTGTGTCTCAAATGCCGAGCTAATGACCCGCTACGGTATTCGACATGTGAGAACAGGGCTTTACTCCCCGCAAGCGAATGCAGCAGAGAGGGTAAACCGATCGGTGCTATAAATTTTGCGAGCAACAATTGCATCGGATCAGCGAAATTGGGATACCCAGCTAAGCCGAATAGAATGTACCCTTAGGAGTGGCCGACACGAGTCGATAGGCATGGAACCCTACTATGCCATGTTTGGGACACAAATGGTGACACACGGTACTGCATACCCTATCTTAAGGAAGCTGGGTGGAATCCAGACTGGAGACCCAGAGATAAGCCTACCGGATAAAATGGATCTTATCCGACAAAAAGTGAGCCAGTGGTTAAACAGGACCCACGTACGGGCAGAAAAGGCCTATAACATCCGCAGCAAATCGGTTGAGTTTTCCGTAGGACAAGTTGTCTATCGAAAAACTACCGGCAGAGTAACAAAGCGGAGGGATACAATGCCAAGCTTAGTCGTTGGAAAGACTGTTGGCATATTCCATGCCAAAGACCTCTATAGCGCTTGACCCACTGGGTGAAATCCGAGGATCGTCCAAAGTGCAAGAGAGGGAAAAGCTCGGAACGTCGGAATTAGACCAGGGAACATGGAATCCGGGAGAGCGGCTCCGCTATATAACCCTCGACAAGGGGACTGCTGTCATACAGAACAATGACAACTACAAAAGAGCAACAACTGGAGATTGTCGAGACCGCCCGTCAGGTGCAAGCCTTACGGGGGTCTATTCAAGAGTGGGACCACCGCGTGACGGTAGTCTCCCTCAAAATCAAGGAGTCGCACGACAGTTTGCGTGCAGACTTCCACTGCGTACAGCGGTTATGGGTAGAAATCCTAGAACTGAGGATGGTGGAGCCGACCCGAAGGAATAAGCAGAAAATTGGGCGCTGTAAAAGTTAGATCCGTCAGCGGCTCAACTATGAGGAGCGCCTCAAAGGATTACTACAGGGACTACAACAGGACCTTGAGCAAGCCCGGTCAACATTGCTTAAGCGACAGACCCAAGAGATGGAGCTGCTGGCTTGGTTGCACAAGGCAATCCTGAAGTTGGCGAGGACCAGTCCGGAGCGGGCTTTGCAGGCCAGAAGGGCCCTGCTGGTAATTTTTGTAAATTATAACAAACAAAAAAAAAAAAAAAAATTGAGAAATAATAAATAAATAATAAAAAATAAGCCAGGGGTTAAACTGGACCCATGAACGGGCAGAAAAGGCCTATAACACCCGCAGCAAACCGGTTGAGTTTTCCGTTGGACAAGTTGTCTATCGAAAAACTACCGGCAGAGTAACAAAGCTGAGGGATACAATGCCAAGCTTGGCCCGAATCGGATTCGATGTGTTGCACTCCATCGTAAAGGCAAGGCGTTATATGAGCTGGAAAATGTCGGTGGAAAGAGCGTTGGCATATTCCATGCCAAAGACCTCTATAGCGCTTGACCCACTGGGTGAAATCCGGGGATCGTCCAAAGTGCAAGAGAGTGAAAAGCTCAGATCGTCGGAATTGGACTAGGGAACATGGAATCCGGGAGAGCGGGTCCGCTATATAAACCCCGACAAAGCAACGACACCTTACCAGAAACAATCATGCAGGCTAATGGATGGTACCGCCAAATTGTGAACACAGCTCGCTATGTATCCACACTCAGGCGTACGATCCAACGGGAGCTAACGGAACTATGTTCCACCATGGAGTGTCTCTTTGGGCCCGAGAGGAGCCTAGAGTTGACAGAGGATCGGGTGCAGCAGCTCGAGATACAAATACTCCGAGAGCCCGAGGAATGGGAGAGGAACGCACCTCTGCACCACGAGTTAAAAGAACTCAAACAAAGCAATAAACGTGACCAGGATTTGCGCAGCAGGATTCATTGACAGATGGCAACAGTTCGAACTGGTGTCCATAGGCGGCAGCGGGAGGAGCAGCAGCTCCTCCGACATATGAACCGCGCAGCAGACAAGCTCGCAAAGCGTGACCCGGAGAGTCAAAAAGTAAAATAAATAAATGAATAGATAAATAATAAAAAATATATATATATATATATATCTAAAAACAGTTTCCTATCTTTGGGGGGTTAAGTTTCGCTAAGTAGAAACAGCGATGTTTCTTTTTCAGATTAATCAAGGCAAAGTAGAACACATTGGCTATTATATTCCTCCTACTATAATTAAATTCCACAAAGAACTAAGAATTATATAACCCCATATTAAATTCACGCGAAAGTAAAGTACTTAGCACTATGGTAAAAGCAAACGCAACCCCCCACAAAATTAACAACAATGAAGGTTACAGCCGGCTAGTTCAGTCAAATGAACATGAGACTCCTTGTTCACAGGCGTGGGTCGAAGCCACACGGTTAAGGGCGCCTAAATAATAAAAAAATAAAAAGGAGAAAGACTCACCGAAACAAGCAAAGGAATGTGCAATTTGACGATCTTTTCGGTCAGAACAACGACCGCGATCGACCTACTGGTAACCATAACTGGTATAAAACACCGTAGCCAGGTAGAAAAGACAGACAGAGTTCACTCTTATCTCACGGCACTATAGTGTGAGCACTATATTCCCGAAGCCGCCAATGACTACAGCCAAGACCAGAAATCCTGAAGATAGTCCTGTTTGCCGTCGATGAACAGCAAACATATCCTTGAAGGAAGTCCATTGAAGCCAGCAAACATATCCTGGGAAGAAGTCCTACTACACCCTCGTCCTAAAGAAGAATTATATTTAATTATCAAGGACTTCATCATGGGAGGAACTAATTCCAAAGTGGACCATAGCACGGCCAATATGATCAACACCGTCAAAATAATCGATCACAAGGACGACATTCAGGACGTGAACCATAATCTGAAGATCGTCATCGCTATGTTTGTTTTTTTAATCATCCTGAAAGTGGTCAAGATGTACAAGCGATCCGTGCAAGGACTCCGGGACCAAAAGCACGCCCTGGAACGGGCGATATGCCGCCAGGTCTAGAAAGGCAATAAAGTGCAAGAAGCATACACAAAAATCATAGCAAAGTGACAGAAAAATAAAGGCAATTAAATGCCTTAATTACAGACAAACGTGAATTAACGTGCATAAACATACATACCTATCTATATATATATATACAATAAGTGATTGTGTTTAAGAACCAACTTATTTTTGTGTCTTTCAACGAAAGTGTTTTGCACGTATATATATATATATGTTTCTAATTTCTTCAAAAAGCCCAGGATCCAGCGCGTCGAGATCTCATCGCCCAGGACCAGTAAAGGGGTAGGTTTGTCGGAACACGGTTCCTTTTCATATACCAAATATATATATATATCCGTGCACCATGATTAACCATCAGGCCCTAGCGGTCACTCTTAGAAAGGAACCCCATTTTCATATTAAAGTCCAGTATCTATTGTCTAAAGTAAATTCGCCTATAACTATAAATGATTTAGAACTTCTATACATTGAGACCTTCAGTCTGGATTTTTCCCCACTTTTACATTGTACTAAAGTAAAAAAAGCCATAGTTTGTGCCACGGTACCCAAGACTAGCCAGGACTAATGTGCCCACGTAACATATATTTTCAACAAAAAAAAGAAGAGGACCATGTCGCCGGAAAACCTTCAACTATTCGAAAATGAGATCCAGGAGATCTACCAGGAGTCCACGCGGATCCGGGACGGAAATCGCGAGGCACAGGAGAGGTTTATGCAGACGCCAACAAAGCATATTGATTTGGTACAAGCAGAGCTTGACCAAATGCTGGAGATCAATCGATGGACCCGTCGTCAGGATTTCGCTCGCTGTATAGGACAAAATGAAAAGTTTGAAGGAGGACCAGGCGTTAATAAGGGAGCTCGTCCATGAGGCCGACGAACTCCACGATAAAAGGAGTGCTCTTAACCAACGGAGTCTACTCCTGACTCGGCTAAAGAGCGAAGAGGAACGGTTGTTGGCGAGACGGCCACATGATGAAGCGCCAGCATAAGGATGACAGCAATATAAATAGTTTGTAATATAGATAAGAACATAAATAAAAAAAAAAAAAAACTCATGTTTCAAATAATGCAATAGCCCGGCTAGCTCAGTCGGTAGAGCAGGAGACGCTCAGGGTATGGGCCACACAATGAAGGACGCCAACTCGCAGATTTTTGTTTTTCTTTTTATGAAGCATCGATGCTTTCGAGCCTGTTACATATATTGAGTGTGATAGCTTCGGCATTATTTCAAAGAGATTCTGATTCAATATATAGTCGCCATGGACATTACTCTATATTTATATAAATTATATTAATAATTACTACTTACCTATGTATATCTTAATTATTTTCTGAATCCATCGATCCCGTGAGGCAGTCGATAGCAGCTAGTTTGATCCACAATCTCATCAATTAATTCATTTTATACGAGGGTACTTCCGATAGCCTCGTGCGTCCCAGTATCCAAAGGAAACAGTTAAGCACAAATTGCTTTGCAAGCAGCCATTAATTCCATGATTGCATTCGCGCTTACAACGGATGCCTTAGTCGGCATCATACATTGTTGTTGGTCGATTCGATTAGGTTCTGAGCTGCTGATACTAATGTAAAAAGATTGTGGCAAAAGATTATGGCAAGTGAATCAGGTCAAAAAATTATGACAATTATTATGATTGGAACATTTTCTATTTGTATGGAATACCCGAATTCATACACTCTGAAAGCCGAAAATAATTTTTGCTTCCAGTGGTTGAGGGGGTGGTCCAAATTTTGTTACAGATTGTAGCGAACTACGTTTTGAGAGCTGATGGAATTGTAGCCTACGTTAAGCACGCGCTGGATCCGGCATGAGTTACCAGTAGAGGGGTAAGTTTTTAATTTTGTAAAGAGTTAAATTTTAATATTTGTTTTCTTTTAAGACTTCAATTCGCTTAGACTGCTTGATTCGACTTTTGTTTTATTTTAAAAAAGGTAGTTGAGATTCTAATGACTTAAACTTAAACTAAATTTCTGCTTCCGATCTGTTTCTAGCGGCGTAAAATGTCGCGTAAAATTCGTTGCTTTTAAGTTTTAAATGGGATTAAAGTTGATTTGGTATTTCAGGGGATGATTATTTCATTTTTTCCTTGGGGCTTTGTTTCCCTACGGCTTATGGAAGGTATTGCCGGTAAATTGTCCCTAGCCTAAATTTTGTTGGCTACTGGGCTACTCTACAACATATAAGTGTATGTAGAAAAATTATATGGATGTGAAAATGTAAATGTAAAATAAGATTTCCAGCGCTATGTTGTTGATGCGGGATTTGGAGGCTGCTGCAGCTTCGGTTGATTGATTGCTTGATTGATTGCTTGATTGGTTGATGGGTAGATTGGTTGCAGGGTTGATTGGTTGCCAGTTTGGGATTTCTTCCGGTTGGCCTTTCCCACTTCTTCCACCAAGCTTGGCTTTTAGCGCACAGAGGTTATGTAACTACTAGTACCACCTAAAAACATTAGGGCGTTCAAACACGGTTTTTTCACCTTCTCGCACCAACAAAACTTACCCACTAGGGGCTGGCACTTTAGAAATTTAGTTTTTCACAACAATTGTGACGGCAACTGCCGGGATTTTGGATTTTAAATTTCTATAAATTTAATTCTCACTGCACTTGAAACTTTCTTCCGTTTCGATCCACTGGTAATTTTGGTGTGACTCTAAACAAAATTGATTTCGGGTCGGGACCCTGAGTCCGACCTGTCGCTCAAGCCTATTCACCAATTTGGTGAAGTTTGGGACTTCTGTCTCAAGAGAATATATTTCTGCCAAACCTTGTAGTCCAAACTCTGTTGCCTACTTTTGGGCCGAAACATTTCAAGCCAAACGACAAGCAATCCTACAAGATCAGCGAAATTTGGCTTAGGCGTGTATTTTTAACGAAGCCATTTATGCCAGCATTTTTGCATTTTTTCTAACTTTTTTCAAAAATTGTCAAAAACGTTTTTTACACTTTAAAAAAAATGTTATCCATAAAAAAAATTTTAAGTGCCATTTTCTTAATCAGGAAGACGTACCTTACCGGAAAACAAAGGTTTCATTCATATATATATACCAGGGAACGAAAATAACTGTTATTGTAAATTTTTCATACAAAAAAATCACGCACTTAGAAGGGTCCTAAAAATTTTTTAAATACACCACAATTTTTATTAGCCATTGTAGTTTACAAATCCGTAATGATTTTTATTTTTTGATTTTTATAATAAAACTCAAAAAATAACTGTTATTTTTTGATTTTTATGAATAACAGTTATTCCCTTGACATTTTTGAAAAAATGTAATAATTATAAAAAACATAATACCCGTGCTTTTTATAACTTACTAAAAATTTGTTAAAAAAGGCAACCGCGCATATTTTATACCTATATTTTTTAAAAATTTTGTTTACCCACAAAATCGCCATAAATCAAGTTTGAGTTTTATTTTGATCACGACGAATAACTGTTATTTGTCAACTTTTATTATAAAACTCAAAAAATAACAGTTATTCTTTGAGTTTTACTTTACAAATCAGAAAATAACTGTTAAAGTGTGATTTTTAAAATAAAACTTATAACAGTTACGTTCCCTGATATATACATACATTTATCGTTTTTTTTTGTAAGCTGGTGTTATCATTAAAACGTTTTTAGTTTTTCGTTTCTATCGTCTGCTTTCTTGACTAAATACATGTCACAGTATCATGTATCATAAATCTCTCTTGCCGGCATATTTCGAGCTGACGTGTACGCCTTCACAAAAAACACAATGTCTAAATAAAAATTAATAATTTCATTTGCATACTAATGCTAATTGTTAATTTTTACTTTAAAAATAATAGTACATTTTTAGAAATCAATGTTGTTTAAATTTACGGCACCAGCGAAGTTAGGTTTTTAACCTTTATAATGAAAATCTGAACTGGTAAAATTAGTGTAAAATCAGTGCAAAAATTCAGCAACAGAAGTGGGTCAAGAATAATTACAACGAATTTTTGACAACGAAGGTAACATTGATCTAACGGTAACGGAAATCGACGATTTCGGACACAACGTGTCTTATCTAATGTGCGCTTTTAAGTAACTGTTATTATCATAATAAAACAATCAATTTAATAAAATTGTTTTATAGGTTTAAGTTCAAAGGTGGTTGCCATTTTTTTATTCCTTGTGAGATGAATGTCTTTTATTAAAAGATATGCCATTAGACTATTATATATTATTGGTAAAAACTGTCCTTGCGACATGTATTGGTAATTATTGTATGAGTACACAAAATTAAATTCTCACCCCTTCACGTGGTAGATTAAAGTAAGCAAAAAATGTATGTGAAAACAAAAATTGAGGGATTTATACCTTGCGAAACTTTCACAGTTTTCTTAAAAATTACTCATACGACACGTATTAGAGTTCGAATTTGGTCGAAAAATATCGTTCTTCCATTTCTAGCCTTGTCAAATTTTAAATTTTAAAAAAGGGACAGCAAAAGATCAAATAAGAGGTTGAAATCTACGTTACCTAGACTAAAAAAAATTGTTTATCGCAGGCAACAGTGCGTATAAATAATACAATTTCTTAAAATTTATTTTGGTATTCCTTAAATACCTCAATGCTTGCCGTATAGGCGAGTGTGAGTAGAATTTTTAAAATTTCCATACAAATGTGGAGCGCTCTAATGTTTTTAGTTTAAATATATATTGTAAATACAATTCAATAATTAACATGACAAGGAACAGTGGGTTGCTGGGGATGTTTATCTAAAAGGGAGGTCTAAAGGATGGACTCTGTTCAATTGCCTTGGATAAAATATATACAGAGTAAAGGTTAATTCATTTCGTATTAGAGACTAACACACGTGATTATTGGTAGAATTTTGGATAGCAAAGTGTTCTTATCTTTGGTCTGATTGATGGATTCGTCGGAAGTTCAATGTTAAGATATGATTAAAAAAAATTAAAAAAAAAAAAAAAACCAAAAAGGACGGCTAATTAAACTTCTCAGATAAACAAAGTCAAGCACAGGGAAATAAATCAAATAAATAGAGTACAATTTATCTACTTAAATCCAACAACAACAAAAACATCGAGAATATACTAATTTGTAATTTAAAGAAATTAATTATGTCTGAATTTTGAATTTATTAATTTAAAATGTCATTTCGGCCCTAGATTGCTTTCGCAAATCTCAAATTCTTGTCTTGGTCGCAAAGTGAACATCAGACTGCGCTGTTTAAAAGAACAAAGCGCTTCATATAATCGGTGCCTTTGCAAATGCAAAATCAAATCAAAGCTCTAGCATCTGCCGTAACTCAATGCATTTTCATTAGTTCTGCTCTGATGCACTTTTATTTTGCTTGGAGTTCATTCTTAAAGTTCTTTGGTATCATTGGTAATAAATCATGCTGAGACATAATAGATATCTAAAATATATCATGCACAAACATAATCCATTTCTTTAATAACTCATGCACAGACATAATAGATTTCTTAAAAAATTAAATTTTAAGGTACGTAAAGTTAAAAATAATAACTAAAATTATAAAACAAATTTAATAAAGAATAGGTACCATTCATGGAAGAAATAAATTCAAAACGGTTTTTAATGTTAATTTTATTCTATTATTTTATCAATTTAAATAAAATAAAAGGTACACAATCTCATAAAAGGCATACCCTACGTATGAAAAAAATGTTTTTTATTAAACTGAGTATTTATTATGTGTAACTTTGCCAAAGCATTAACAATTCCCTGTGGGTGCGAAAATTTGATATGTATGTTCTTTGTAATATGGCTGCGCATTTAGCAAACACATTATTCCCGAACTCTGTATCCAATGACTCATAAAAGCAAAAGCTCTGACTCTACAGGTTTCCTCTATCACTTATTATTTCTTATTAATCTAATAAGCTCACATTCTTTCAATATGTCGACCGTTATTTGATATGTTAACTTTTTAAATTTTTTCGAAAAATCTGTGTTGCGCGTTTGTCAACTAATATTATCCCGCACATTATACAGTATAGTGGCCCCGACCGCTGTCTCCAAAGTCCCATAAATGTAAAAGCGCTGACTCTGCAGGATTCTTCCATTACTTGTCATTTGTATAAGTCTGTTTATTTTTTTTGTATTAAGTTGATATTTGAATGCAATTTTCCACTACATTTGTACGTCTTCAAATTTCTGCTTTTAGTTTTTTTTTTTTTTTGTAATATGATGACCG
The DNA here is from genome assembly GCF_030179915.1 of Drosophila takahashii. Classification (NCBI taxonomy): domain Eukaryota; kingdom Metazoa; phylum Arthropoda; class Insecta; order Diptera; family Drosophilidae; genus Drosophila; species Drosophila takahashii. The sequence continues at coordinate 23,098,148 of NC_091683.1, forward strand.
TTATTTCATTTTTGTATAAATTATTTAGCTTGGTGTTTATACCCTTGCAGAAGGGTATTATAATTTTGGTCAGAAGTTTGTAACGCACTGAAGGAGACCTTTCCGAACCCATAAAGTATATATATTCTTGATCAGGATCAATAGGGGAGTCCTTATCGTCCGTCTGTTTCAATACAGTTTACGAGCTCAGTTTAAAAGCTAGCGACTTAAAACTTTCACAGTCATCCTAAGACATGAAAAGCGGCCCCGGACGTTTGTATCCTATAACTCCCATAGGAACAATCGGATATAACTTGCAAAATTCAAGATATTTCGCACAGTGTAAAAGCTATTGACATGAATCTTTCCAAATCGTATTTTTTTGTGCATACCTTGATCAGGGTAAAAGCGCGTTCCGAACAATAGGGTGAAAAATTTAAAAATCTTATTTTTTGAATTATGAAATATTTTGTTAAAAATTCATGTTGCTATTGTAGTCAAATTTTAATGAAATCTGCAAGGGCATTAAAACTTCGGCTTGCCGAAGTTAGCTTCTGTCCTCGTTTATATAATTTTTTTTTTCGTTTCATTATTCCACTTTTTTATTTTTCAACAGCAGTTATAAACCGATTTTACTTTCCTTTTATTTTACCTAATCAAAAATAATTTGTTTTTATGTCACTTTTTCCACTGTATAATATTTAAATATTAAAATTCATAAAGTTTTGATCGATGCGCACGCGCCCGCAGTTGAAGGAAAACTGAGCGCAATGAAATGAAGTCTAACAAATAGAACTCAAAAACTGTTTGCAGCCGTACACTGAAAAAAAATCAACTAATAAAATTGACGTAAATCATGGTAGCTGTTTCATATAAATAAATATATGTATAAACATAGATTATTTGTAGCTATTAATGTGGTGTTGAACATTTAATATAAGGCTTAAGCTCTTACAAACAAACTTAGTTTGACAAACCAAATAAATGTTTACTTTACTTACAGTAACTGCAAGAGTTATTTAATTTGTGCAACCTTTTTTTTTTGTGTAAAAATTTTGTGCTATATAGCTATTGCTTTCGCTCTTTCTGTCCTTCAGTAAGAACATTGTTAATGCTAAAACTCATTGTTAAAACTAATACGCTAGTTTGCATAAAAACGGACAGACGGAAAGACGGACATGGCTAGATGGACTCGGCTGTTGGTGCTGATCAAGAATATATATACTTTAAGTGGTCGGAGACGTCTCTTTTTGACTTTTGACTGAAATTAAAATATATTCGAAATTCTGAAATATACGTTTAAGAACACCAAAGCTATAATTTGTTTTTAATACAATTCTAATTTCATTCCGTTAGCTTTAAAGCTGAACTCGTACAAATTTCTTTGTTTTTAGAAAATTTGCATTTACAACCAGCCTTTGGAAATGGACAAAAAATGTTATCGTAAAACTTTCTTTGTTTTTTATAAAACTCGCCTTAACATCTAGTAATTTTTTTATTTAATGGCAAGTTTTCCAAAAACAATAAAAATTGTTTGTCCACTTCCAAAGGCTAGCAATTTAAAGGTGAGATTTCTTGATTTTAAAAACAAAGTGTGAGTGTGAGAAAACAATTTTTTTAAGATACCCATTAGATATTACCTACACAAATATAAAATATGGTAAATGGCTGTAGGTTATGACACCTTCTGTTTTTTCCAGACATTTAGTCATTCACTTCTAAATAGAAAAAAAATTTTATGGGTGGTACAATTTTAGAAATGATTTAATTATATTTGTTTCAATTAATTATTTTTATTAAATTTTATTGGGTTATATTAAATTCTTTATATTGATCTAATTCCAAGAATTTTACAGGTATGTCGTGATCGCAAATCCAATTATATTTTAATCCTACAATATATATATAAAAAAATACATTTATTTCCTTATTTAAAAAAAGTCACAAAAGGCCCGCTCCAGCGAAGGTATTTTTCATTTTTCAAAACACTACTAATATAGGAACTTATTATTATTATTTTGGTCTGAATACCAACAATGCACATTGGGCCAGCCAATACGATTTTTGGCCAAAAATGACCAATATATGTTAGAAATCCATTTCAAACGAAAAGTACGTAAAATTTTTCGACTTTGGTTTGGATTTTCTAGATCATATAAAAATCCAAGAAATTTGACTTTTAGTTAGTTCAAAAGTTCAATCTTTTAAGAAAAAAACGGCATCCTCCTAATTGTCCTAGGAAATAAATTACAGATTTTTGGCCAAAAAATGAACTTTCTGACCCACTGTGCAATGTAAAAACCACAAACAGTTCTTGCAAAACGATTTTTTTTTGGCTGCGCGTTTGTCAAGCAACATTATCCGGCACATTTAGAACTACTGTCTCCAATGTCCAATTAATGCGAAAGCGCTGACTCCACGGTCGTCCGATCGTTCCTATGGCAGCAAAAAACTGAGAGATTAGTTTGCTTAGAAACGGACGGACGGACGAACGGACAGATGGACAGACGGACATGGCTATATCGACTCGGCTAGTAACCCTGATCAGGAATATATATACTATATAGGATCGGAAACGCTTCCTTCTGCCTGTTACATACTTTTGCACGAATACAATATACCCTTTTACTCTACGAGTAACGGGTATAATTAATCAAAACTTTTATTTAGTAATGCGTTAGTATAGTTTTCCGTATAAAAATTGTTTAGTTTGGTAGCTTGAGAGATAGTCGTCCAGCCAAAGACGCTTAGGCGCAACACAAAGAGAATATGCTGTCGACTTATATTTTTATGGCAAGGTTGTAGTTTTGTGCGGCATGACAAGAAGGGCTTTAAACCATTAAATTTTTTCCTCCCAAAAAGATTTACAGAAGAACTCGTGGAAGCGCTTTTATCGGGGATCGCACCAAAGAATGTAAGTCTCCTTTTTTGTTTTTTTGTAATCATGCTAAATATGTTCAAACAAGAACAAAACAAAAAACCAAAAGCAAGAGCACCTCGTAGTAGAATACAGAACGTGTGGGGGCCTATCTGCATGCTCCTCACCCCCTCATAAGCGTAATATTTGAATTGAGCTTCTTCCAAGCGATGGTTGCTTCGGCGCATGCGCGCCTGGTAGTCGGATACGCCGTTCGATTGCGGCGCACTCGGTAGCTCGGCAAGCTTAGCAACAACAATTAGCAGATGCACTCTCAAGCACCATACTCATAGAAATTTTTAGCCTAACTCGCCCTAAAAAACTGACTTTTCGCCGGTGGATTTAGAAAATCGCCCGTAAAAAGGGGCAACTGGAAATTCGCCCGTCAATTTAAAATAATTTTTTTTTAATTTGAAAAAATCATAAAAAATACAAGGAAAAATATTTAAAACATTTTTTTTTGCAGGTATTTTAATTTTGCTCGGGGAAAAACTTTTCATCAAAACATTTTCGTTTTAAACCGCAGGAAAAAAGTTGAAAATTTGACTTTCACAAAATTTTCTAACTTTTCAAAGGGTGCTTAATGGGTAATTGATATGTGCCAAAAGTTTATATTATAAGTTCAAAATGTGAGTACAGTTAAGATTCAAATGTGTAGCCGATCGCTAATATGTATAAGTGAGCTAACAAATATTCTTACACTTACAAATATGACACAAACATAAGTATACTCAAAAAAAAAATCGACTAAAATCGCCCTTGGTTTTAGAAAATCGCCTATGAATTTGCTTTACTTGCGATTTTGTCTATATTAAAGAATGTAGGTTTTTAAAATCAAAGGCGTTTTTTCTAAAAATAAAAAAAAATTGACTGCAATTTATAAATTTTTTGCTAGAAACTAAAAATTATTTCTTTAATTTAGAAATAAAGGTTTTCTTAAAAATAGAAAAACGTCTTTCTTTAAATATAGACAAATATTTTTTAAATAACAAAAAAAAAATTTCTCAAATCTATTTTCGGGCTTCGGAATTATACCCGGTTGTTTCTGTGACGCCACGGCCTTTGTGTTGTTTTTTTTTCGTTCTTGTTTGTCACCTTTTTTGAATTTCCTTTAATTGAGCACTTGGGTGGTTTCAAATTCGAACTGTATTAATAACTGAAATTAGTATACAAATTACAAATTATAAATATAAAAACCCAATAACGTACTATTTTGAGAAAAACATCTAAGTCGCCGCACGCGGGAATCGAACCTCAGTCAAGCAGTCAAGCACTCTACCATAGAGCATGGTGAACCTACATACATATACATACAAGGTGATCTCGTCGCGAGAGCTGCCCTCTTTTGAGGACGTTATTTGTGCAAGTATCTATCTAGCTATCTCATTCTATCGCTTAAGAGAGACGGAGAGGTAAACATATCTAACGTCCTCAGCAGAGCTGACGAGACCACCTTGTATAGTTCCACCATGGTTCCACCATGGACAGAGGCACCATTTGCTCTGCCGCTCTCTTCGGCGAATTCGCCAATGATGCAACCTAGGCAAAAAACGAAAATTTCCCTAATTTTTCATATGTTCGATTCAAATATGCATTTTGGGCCCATGGTGAGTTTTATGGGATTTTATATATCTGCACCGCTCTCACTCACTGTTTTGTTTTTGTATCTGAACTCTCACCACTATTGCTGTTGCCTCGCACATGTTGGATGCGGTGAGAAATCGATGTTCGCTTCGAACTTGGCCTTGAATTGGCTCTCAGCTTGGGCAGAGGTTCGGGCAGAGGTTCTCTGGATTTCACTCCATTCCTGGCGCACTGTTAACCCCCATACTAAAACCTCAAACTGAATTCGGGCGCTGCAATGGTGCCCCTATATATAGAGAGAAATTATAGTTTCTTTTGATCGCGGACCAAAATATATCAAATAAAACAAATAAATTCGGGCAGAGCAAATGGTGTCTCTACACAGTTTATTACTCTATGCTACTAGCTACCACGGAAGCATCACGTGAGGCGCTGTATTAACATTTTGTTCTCCTATTTTTACTCAAAATTAATCTGGCTCTCTTCTGGTTATTCCTTTTAGTTGTTCATTTAATTTTGCTCTTAAATATTTATTGATTAATATTAATATTTATATATTTATTATGGTTCAATAGTAACAGTAATTGAATCCTTCAAATTTGAAAAACTTAAACATCATTTTTATATTTTATAATATGAAAGTATTAGTGTTAAAAAAAAAACAAAAAGACACCAGGAGTTTTTCGTCTCGACGGGGGATCGAACTCACCCTTGCAGTAGGGATGTCAAATATTTTAAAAATATCGTATCGCTGATATATGGGCACTTCCAAAATGTCGCTCGGGACATTTGCACACCTTTAAAGTTGAATAAAAATTGTATAACAATGGATTTTAATTTTAATTATGGGCTTTTCTTTTCACCCTTCCCAAGCTCTATTTTTGGTAAAAATCTTGATTTTGTACCACTTTTAGTTTTTAAGATATCGGTAAAAAACTGACGTATTCGCTCGGGACAAAAATAGAAGTGGATTTCGGGGAAGTTCATACAACACCAGAAATTAGCGAATTCTGATGGAATACTTGAATGCGATTTTTTTAGAATGTTGTTCAAACATGTCGCTGTGAAATGCTTTTGGTTTTACTCAAAAATTCTTTGCCGTTTTTTTTTTATGCAGTTTCAACCACATTCGCTCGGGACATGTCGCTCGGGACATTTTTTCCGACTGTTTTGTAAAGCGGATTTCTTTACCTCTATCTCTCAATTGCTGGATGTTTTGCTTTTAACTTAATAGTTTAGCATGTGAATGAAGCATTCAGTACAGAAAAATGTCACATATTAGCGTTCCTATAGGATAAATTAACAACAGAAGAAAGGTCCAAAAAATAACAAAAAAAATAGCCAAAAACTGATTTTTGCGTATATTGGTGGGGTTTGTCTTAAAAATAATGAAACTATACTCCAAATTTGTAGTTAAGCTCAGTATCCAACTAATTAGAAACTAATATCGGGGCAAAATCATGTGGAAATATGTTTTATTCAAGTTTCAAGGTTTTTGGCTTGGTGGACTTTTTTTTGGAAGTGCCCATATTTTCTTTAAGAAAAATATCAATTTGATGGAGGAGGATTCTGCTGTGGTGAGTGGCTTTCCCTTTTGCACCTGGTGGTAACTAAACTGGAGTCATCGATGTATTCTAATCTTTTTGGGTTTATCTGTGATAGGATGGAAAATACAGTGTCGTCGGAGTCTTCGTCCATTGAACAAAAATTGTGATAGGTTGGAAAATACAGTGTCGTCGGAGTCTTCGTCCATTGAACAAAAATTGTCATCGGCATGTAGCTTCTCCAGAGAAATTTGATCAGAACTCTTCGAATGTTTCATTAGATTTTCAGCACTAACCGATGGCGGCTCTATATGAACATTTTCCATTAGTTTCACTGTTTTTTTCTCATCTTATCGACAAAAAAACATCAATATATCAGATACTTTTGATATTTTTTTTCAGTTGAATTTCAAAATTTTATCCGCGTAAATAAGCTAACAACAAAGACTTTTGCCCTAAAATTAATGTAAAAGCACTAGAAAAGTATAAACAATATACAACCCTAGTCAAACGTATTTTTACAAATTTAAATGTTAACTGTACTCATATTTTGAACTTATAATATAAACATTTTGGCACCTATGAAAAGAACACTTCAATTCCGTTTTATGTGGTCGGAAACGTCTCCTTCACTGCGTTGCAAACTTCTGACTGAAATTATAATACCCTCTGCAAGGGTATAATAAAATATCGATATTGTGATATTTGGCTAAATAAATATCACAATATAAATAGGGGGATTCCCTAAACTGTTGAAACTGTTTTTTTTTGCAAAATATATCGATATATTGATATTTTGATATATTTTTGACATTCCTAACTTGCAGTCGCAAGCTTGAATAAGACATTCATGCACGCACGCGTTAGACCCCTAGGCTACCAATCCCGGAAATTTTCTTCGATTAATGGCAATTTTTTCTTAGGCTTAAACAAATTGTTCTAAAAAGTGTATGAGAAGGGAAATTGATCAAATACGGTTAAATTTTGTATCTTCTAGAAAAATATTTCTTAACATCACTCATTTTTTTAAATGTTAGAAAATTGTTTAAACATTTTTTCTGTTTTTAGAAAAACAATATTTCTATTACGTAAAAATATTTACAATTTTAATGGCAATTTTTTTTATTTTTAGAAAAGTTAAGTCTTTTTTTTCTAAAATCAATGGCGATTTTAACCCTCAAATAAAGAAAGGAAGATTAGAAAAATAGACCTTATAATTTAGAAAAAAAATTGATTTTTCTGTATTTGAGAAAAACTTTTCTAAAAAAACTTGTTCAATAGAGAATTTTTTCTGAAGATTAGAAAATTTTTCTGAAGATTAAAAAATTTTTTCTCTTTATAGAACATTTCTTTAAAGCTAAGAAAAACTGTATTTTTTTTTATATTTAAGAAAAAAAAATGTTTTGAGTGTACTCGGATAAACCCAAGTGTCTCCGCAACCAAGCGGGCAGCGGTTCAGTTATGTTGTGTCAGCATAAAATCCTTTCGCACACCATAGCGACAGCTCGGCCGTACTTATGTATAGCCGGCCGCTCTTGCACATAAGAATTCATTTTTGACCACGATACACCCAGAGAAAACTTGCAACACTAAATCAAATACGTTTACATTAAAATTAATAGTCTAGTCACACTATGTGGGGTAACCTATCGAGTGAGCCAATAACCCGATTACTCCAAAAAAATTTTTCCCCTGGGTTAACTCCAAATATCGAGTAATGACATCTAGTGTTTGTTGTTTGTGTTGTTTATTTGACTAGAGATAGACCTTCACAGAGAGGAAATAAATACAAAATATACCGAAAAATACAAATAAATACTCCGAAATACCAAAGACCCTAAATGTACCTCATTTTTGCGCACATCTAGATGCCTATAGACAGCCTATGTAAAAAAAACAGGGTTCTGTCAATAACCCCATAACTCCATAACTCCACCCCAGTGTAAATAGACTTTTAATATGGGCAAATCAAATATGAAAACACAAAAACTAAAAACATTTATGGTATTTTGTATAAATAAATTTTAATCAAACACAAAATACATAGGGGAGTGTACAGTAATGTGATCCAATCCAATGATCCAATAGAAGTCAATCTTTTGGAAAAGTGTAAAAGCGGAAAGTGTCTTACATCTCTAAAGCGATTCAAAATTCCAACGGAGCCGAATCCTACAGCTTTTGGCGCGAACCATTCTCGTTTTGCACTTTCAACAGTTTTAGGGTAAAGTGACAAACTGATAGATACTCTTTAAAACTCTATGCCAAAGTGAAAACAACAAAAAATTATTTATATTAAGGAAAAGTTATTTTGAATAGGAAAAAGAATAAAGTTATAAAATACAGCCGGAACATACTGAAAACAAAATTTGTCGAGATGCATTTTCTTTTTTAAATTATATTAAAAAGACGACAGCGGAAATTTTTGCAATCCTAATTGCGTTGGAAACCTGCGCTGAGAAAGAAGCAATTCTATGTGGAATTGAGGCAGACAATGGCCTAGTAGAAGTTTTTGGACTCCAAATCGTTGGAAAAGTGTTGTCTGGATGCAACAATGTGTGGTGCCGACTATGGCAATCATAAAAATTGTTAGCGCTTTTGCAATCCTGCAATTTATGGCTGCTTGCAAAGCAGTTGGAGCATAGCTGTTTATTTTTGATGTAGGCTGAACGATCATTTAATCGCATTTGGAGAAAGTGTGGACATATACAAACGGGGTGTTTTTCTTTTAAACACAGATCGCAGGCTTTGGGTTTGGAAGTACCCTCGTGGAAAAAGAATTTATTTTTGGCGGTTCTGTCATTCGATGCTTCTGGGCTGGACATAGAGTGAATTAGCGGACCGGATGCTATCGACGTTAAAGCTTGCGACCCAGGTCGGCCCAACGTTTTGTAATATTTTAAAATTGGCGCCAGTTGATTTGTTTGCTGAGAGTAAGACCATGCTACGTGCATTGCGGATGAACTCCGAAAACTTCGGAGGAATTAATAAAAATATGGTATGTCTTGAATGCACCAATGCGCAAAGTATAAGAAGGTGGGAGTAGGACCTTAGAATTTTTTCATACAAAAAAACCACCCTAGTGAACTTAGTACCCTTTTAATTAATTTTAGTTATTATTTGCGAAGTGCAGTCTTAGCTAAAAACATTGATGTTTTCGTACAAGGAACAGCTTAAATGTTGGTCCACGCAACCTGTTTGCAAAGGCTTTACCGCCCATAAGAAACTACAAATAATTTAAAAAAACCCCAAAAACAATGACAGCATTCAGGGTATTCCCTAAACTGTTGAATTGCTGAATTGTTGAAAATTCAACAGAAAATTTCAGCAATTTAGGGAACGACCCTGTTGAATTTTCAAACAGCTGTTATTTGTTGAAAAGTTTCACGGAACTTAAAACATGTACAATTTGATTTATTATTGCTAGTTACTGTCTAAAATTGTTACCAAGGTAAAAAGAACCACAAATATGCTCCCTAAGTTGATTTTTAAATAAATAACGCGTACACACAAAACAAAAACTTGGTAAAATCGAATGTAATAATTGTCAAGCAGGCCCCAACCAGCAAAATTGTCAATTCTACTAAGTAAATAGTCATTTTACAACAACAAAATACACACAATTAGCAAAGACACAAACCCAAAGCAAAAACAAAATACACATAACCATTTTAATAGTTACGTAGCTATCTTTGTTGGTCAATTTTACCAAGCAAATTTTTTTGTGTGTATAAGTCCCAAAATCCATGAACCTTCAACCACGCGACCTCTTTCAAACTTTCGCCTCCCAATTTTACATTCGTCTATTTCTACGACTGTGTTTTTACCTCCAATAGAGCCCTGATCCTCAAAATCTGCGTCCAAAGCTGATATACAAACTTCGCGGCAAAATGAAAATCTGTCTGCCACAGAATTGTTTGGGCAAACGTATAAGAATTTGCAAAGAAATATGTGATAATGATGCATGCTGCTGGCGATACATGACACCTTTCCAGCCAAGTGTTCTTCGCAACACTTTTGGAATGATCATGCTTTCCCTTTTTTATGAATGAGTATCCTATCAAAAAAGCTCTATAATGCTATAATATAATAGGATATACTATTATGTTATAATTCCCATATTTACTTCTTAGCTTCGCAATATTCAAGATATAATCCATACTTATTCCCGACTTGTAAAGGTAAGAAAACACTGTCCATTTAGCATTAAGTTAAGTGATTAAAAAATCGCCAAGTTTAATATAAAATGTTTCATATTTATAACAGTAGGTATATAGATAACATTTTACTATAAACAGAGAGAGAGTGACACATATAGGATTTAGAAGTACACTTATCATGGTACCAGGGATAATAGCTACTCCTCTTCGGTTCGGCCTAGTGGTGCCGACTGCTCTTGATGTCCACGCTGAACTGACGCGACCAATCCGCCAGCAAATCGTACTAAAAGTCGAAAAGTATTAGCTTTTAATGGAAAGTATATGGTAAATCTGTTTACGTTTACTCACATCCCGATCCATTATGTTATCGCAGAAGCTCAGGTCGAGCAATTGAAGCTTTGGACAGTGAACCAGAATGCTGAAATAAAACGAAATGTTTTAATAAGCTCTTTTATAAAATAACGGCTATTTAAAAAGGGAGGATTAAACGGCAGCCAAAACGGTTTGACATAGAAATCCAAAGAAAAAACGTAGATTTCTAAATTTATAAATTTTTTTCTAAATGAACTTGTTTTTAAAAAGGGGAACAGATATTTAAAATTAAATAATAAATAAATTTAAATGAATACTAAAATAAACACCCACTCATAAACACGCTCGTGCGTTATGTTCAGAATGCCCATGAGGTCTAGTTGCTCCAGATTCTTGCCGAGGGCGGCAATATGCATGAGATCGCGTTCGGTGGTTCCGCGCACCGCCGACAGGAATAGCTTCTTCAGCTTGGGGCAGTTGGTTAGCAGCTGGAACAGGCCGTCGCCGAGCGAAGCCTCCCTTAGGCTAGGAATATAAATTGATTGGTAAGGAATTTCATTTCAATAAGCCGCTAATACCACCTACCACCAGCCCAAATCGAGCTCCTCCAACTGATGCAGTTGCGCCAGCGACTGAAGTCCTCTGGCCGACAAAAAGTGAGCCTTCCACAGGTCCAGCGAGATAAGCTGCGTGTTGTAGGTGGCCAGATGGGCGGCCACATTGTCCATGTTCACCGATACACCGCAAAATGCTGTCAGAAAAACAAATAAAATTGTATAATGCATTTTCGTGATTCAAGATTCAAGATTCCCGAGATTCAGGTGCCCACCAAGATTCAGGTGCTTAAGCTTGCGATTGCCCTCTAGCATGCTGAGCAGCAGTTCCGTTTCAAAGGCCGTTTGGAAGAGATCGAGTCGCTCCAGATTCTTCAGATTGGCCAGACAGGAGAAATTCAGCAGCGGCGGATCGGTGGCGCAGTTGCGCAGACTCAACTCTAAAAAATATCGATCTAGTCACAACCATTCACTCAGTGATAAACGAACAAAAACCAACCTATCAGGTTATCACAGACTATGCCCACATTCTCAATGCAGCTGGCATTGAGGAATTTGCAAGAGTTCAGCCGCAGGTGGGTTAGATTATCGCCGCGTTGGGTTAGGAATCTGTGGAAAGAAAGAGCGGATTATGTATGGATAACAGAACTAATCCCTATTCGTTTCCAATGAACCCACTTCTTGAACTCGGTGGGCGAGACGTTGCCCAGGCCGCCGCACCAGGAGAGATCCAGCTTGCGCAGCATGGTGGCCCTGCGGGCCAGGGTGCACAGCAGCTCGGAGCTGGCCACATGCCAGTAGGGCTTCAAGCTGAGCTCGGCGTAGAGCAGCGGATGCGTGGAGATGTCGTAGAAGGTGCGCGACACCTGGCCCACACGGAACAAAGACTTGAGGTCCAGGTAGCTGAGTATGCGCAGTAGGATTTCGAAGGGCAGATCCGTGAGGCAGATTCTTGGCACAATCGGCGTTTCCACGCCGCCGCCCTCCACTCGATTTTCGGCCAGAAACTGGCTCAGATCGTTGTTGATAAACTCATGCAGCTTGGTGGCCCCATCTTCGTCGCAATTCGGCTGGAACTTAAGCGTGCGCAGCTTGTAGCTAATGGGTCCGCCACTGCCATCGGCTTTTGGTCGCTGAGAATGAGGATCAGGCGCCTCTGGTGGCGGCGATACGAGCACCTGCCTCTGCAGCTGCTGCGTCCGCTGCTGCTTGACCAGCAGATTATGCGTTTTGGACACAGTCCGACCGCACAGCATGATGGCATCGATCTCCGTATAATAGTTGAGTTGGCTGTGATTAAAGTCGATGCGCAAGGTCCTGTGAAATATGTGGGTTTTGCAATAATAAGGATTGATATTTAAAATTGTACTGTTGTGTCCGCTCACTTCGTTATCATCGTGGTCTTCTTTAGAGCCGGAGCAAAGCGACGCGAGTCCAGTGCCGGCCGTGCAAGATCGCTCTCCGTGGCCTCCCACAAACATGTCCAGTGTTTGGTGAGGCCATAGGCCCAGATGCGAACCACGGCGCCCGGATTGAAGGTCTCAAAGATGGCCACCTCCGTCGGCACCACAAACTCCTCGAAGTAAACAACTAAAGGGGATGAAATGAGTGCTTGTGGTTAGGTGGGAGTCGAAAAGTAGTGAATTCCACCCCTGCAGAGGATTAACTATAGATATATCTTAGGTTTTCTTGGCTTTAAGCTGGTAAAATAGGTAAGTGATGTAATCCAAAGCTAGCATTACTACATATACACCTTTATAGCCTCTAGAAATAGTGCATTGTATCCTTGCAGAGGATATATCTGAAGATTTTTTTAGCAATAATTTAAAAGCTATACCTTAAAATTATTATATGTCTAATCAATAAGTGTGCCAGGGTGTAAATACAAACCCACAAAACTACATAGATATATTGTCTATACATTTATGTGTAGTTTTCTGCTGATTTACTTGGTAAAATAGGTATATTGACTAAGCAGTAGCTGTTATTACCAGTAATAAACCCTCTAAACCTCTAGAAACAGTGATTTTTCTTCTTACGGAGGATTACCTATAGATATATTCTAAGTTTCCTAGTTCTATTCTAGTCAATGTGGTATATTTTCTAACCAAAAGCTCTGCCAGGGTATACATATAAACCTTATCAACGCCTATGCATTCTATCGTTATTAAGTACAGATAAATCTGAAGATTTCTTAGTAATAATCTGGTAAAATAGCTATATTAAGGAGCTTAAAGCTTTTATTACAGCCTTATAATAAGCCTTATAAACCTCTATAAATAGTGGTTGCTATTCCTACAGGTTATTAACTACTAGTTTTCTTAACCCAAAGGTATTATAGCGACAATGGTTTTCATATAAGCCTAGTGCAAAGATAACCTCTTGCTCGGAACCTTACCAACATAGTCGTGTGTGGTCAGCTTTGGCAGATTCTGGGGCTGAATCTCGCGCGTGGCCGACGGAGCCCGCTGCCACCAGTCGCCGTAGGTGCGCTGCGGGCGAGAGTTTAAGGGGAACTCTAAACGAGGCGTTCTGCTGCACGGGCCGGGTGGACTCACCATGGGAAAGGTCTCCGGATAGTCGCCGTAGGCGGGGAATTTCGTTGGCCTGCCAATCACATTGGCCGCCGTATACGAGATGCTATAGTCGATCCCATACTGTGAGCTGAAGTCGAGCACGCCAAGGACATACTGCTCCAGGTAGTAGCCCTGATCCTCTGATTGTTCCGACTGCATCTTGTTGCCGCAGCCGAACCAACCGCCGCCGCCGTACGCCCGCTGCTGCTGGTGGCTCTGCTGGCGCTGCAGCATCGCCGTGAAGTCGACGAGGGCGTCCGCCTCCGCCTCCGCGGGGCTGTCCGTGTCGCTGGACTCGGTTCCCGGTTCCTGGCCGCCTCGGGGCAGCAGCAGGGACATGGCCAGCGCCAGCTGCCGTGGACGTTGGCCGTGGGTGAGCCTCAGTGTGTCGATGGACGCCAAGCTTGGCGACTGTTCCCCGCCGGCGTACCAGGGCAGGCGATGGGCATAACCGAGTCGCCAGAGTCGCTGGTTCCACGGACGACGGCGCTGATTCCGATCTCTGGGTATTCCCGGCCTGCCTCCCTTGGGTTCGCCTTGGACTAGGACCTCCTGGTTGCGGTCACGTTGCTGGGCCAGACCTCAATGGCGAATGCTCCCGGGTTTTCGCTTCGCTTTTCCTCTGGTTTCGCTTGCTAATCCAATTAATGGCCACTCTGCGTTCGCGGACTCCTCTTTGGGTTCCAGCTTTATCCGCGCCTCGCCTTTGCCCGCTGTCCGCCGACCGCCGACCTCTGACCTCTGCCTAATGTGGTGGGAACGGAAGCGGTGGTAATTCCCTCGGGGATTCTCGTTAATTCAGCTATTTCTTCAGCAAAACAAAAGGAAATTTAATTTTGGCTTGGCTTGTTGTTGGCCGTTGTTGTTGTTTTTGTTTTTGTTTTGGTGGTAGTGTTGATTAAAACAAAAATTTCATCGATAGCTATCGATAAGTTACACGGTGCAAAATGACTACCCTACGAATTATTTAATAACAAATATTAAATGGGATTCCCGAATCAGATGTTAAACATTTTGTTGATCAACCAGAAGTGTCACCTTATTTTTTTAAAAGTTACGGCAATTCTGTAACATTTTAGTATCACCAGTACGCATTATTTAATTTAAAATCGAACTAGATATCGGCAACAATTTAGGGTCGTTCCCCTAATTGCTGAAATGTTTTGTTCAAGATTCAACAATTCAAAAATGCGACATTTTCGGTAATACCAGAGTTGTGTCTATAAGCATTAGCATTGTTTTTGAAATACCATGAAAAAAGTAGTGCTACTGAAAACACTTTTCATTAGATTGTTAAAAATATTTCATGGGCATTAAAAAAAAGTAATGCTACTGAAAGCACATTTCATTGGCATTGGATGCTTTCAACGCTACTGAAAATATATTTCATTAAAGTCCCCAAAAATAATGCTACTTAAAAATGTAATTCAAAAAAGTAATGATAGTTAAAAAATGTAATTTCCATTGTTATTTGAAAAACTTACTTTTTTGTTCATTAAAGCTATCACTTTTTCAAGAAAAAGATCTCAAGAACACGCTAATTCGTATCCCTAGTCTATCATTAGTTGCTTTTTAGAGATTGAATGTTAATCAATAGAATAGAATTAGCGGTTCAAATATTTTTCATCCTCGTCAATGGGGAAAAAAGAAAGACATTTTTTTTCTCAAATTTTTAGTGTTATCCTAAGCGTATGATTTTAATAAATAAAATAACTGTTATTTTCGGTCCCTGGTTTTCAGTAACATTCCTTTTTTTAATGCCAATGAAATATTTTTCAGTAGCATTACTATTTTGACAATCTAATGAAGTTGGTTTTCAGTAGCATTACTTTTTTCAATTCCAATAAAAAGTGTTTTTATTAGCACTGTTTTTTTTTTTATTTCTAATGAAATGACTAATGCAATACTAGTCACAACTCTAGGTAATACCCACATTATATAGGTATGTATGAAACTCATTAATTTTGAAAACGTTCATAGAAAATCCCAAACGATTATTTTAATATGGGTAAAAAATCGAAATCTTTGCTTGTTAGAGTCAGCTTATCAGGCGGGTTCAAAAGTTCACTATCTGCTATTTCCTTCCATTTCTGCACAAGTGGCAAATACACGATTTCTGCCTTTATATAAAGCCCAATTGGCTTTTGATGAGTATAGTTTCAATTGGGCAGAGCTTCTAACATAATGAAATCGTACTTGGTGTTTTTTCTGTCGGCTTGGCTTTTAAAACAGCCATCTGATATCAGTGCAGACCACGTTAAAGAATTAGGTCACAATTCTTCAACACAGTCATTAGGAAATCATTGCAACGGATATTGTTTTTCAGTTATGAGTATCTTTCTCGATCACCATGTACAAATTGAGGAAAAAGTAGCAACTGCGGAAGAAACCATTAAACATTTAAATGGTGAAATCGTAAAACAAAGTTTTCAAATCAGGGATCAAATTGAACAGTTAAAAAGTAAAAAAAAACGAAGTTATTGAATTGACAGAAAATATTAAATATTTGCGTGGTGAGTTGTCAACTGCTAAAGGTGAAATCGAAACAAGAGGCGGTCAAATCAGTGAAAAAACTAATCATCTGAATAGCTGCATTAAAAATTTAACTGATCAAAGGGAACTACTCGAGAACAAAGATGAACAAATTAATGCTATGACCGACACTATAGCCAAGTGGGAGAGAGAGTTGGGAATAGCTAAAAAAGAAACGCAAATTAAGGACTCTCAAATAAAAGAGCAAAATAAATTGCTAGAAACCGAAAATTACAAAGTTATTAAATTGACAGAAAATATTGAAAGTCTGAGAAATAAAATCAAAAACAAGGATGCCAAAGATAGCCAAATCGATGGCCTCAATAATCAGATAAGATCGAATGCGGAAAAAATAACCAACATAACAGATGCACTTGCTAAGTGCAATCCTCAGGATTCCTGTCCCATCGAAGGACCAAGTGGCATTTACTCCATGAAAATACGCGGAATGAATACATTCGAAGCGCCCTGCAACTCAAAAGGTTGGCTAACAATTCAAAAACGTTTTGACGGCTCCGAAAAGTTCGCTCGAAATTGGAACAACTTCAAAAAGGGATTCGGAAATATAATGGGAGAGTTTTTCATCGGACTGGAGAGATTGCACGTGATGACTGAGGCGCGACCACACGAACTTTACATTAGTCTTGGCATGGTAAATGGATCCAAAGCCTACGCTCATTATGATGACTTTAAGATTGCAAGTGAAGAAGAATTGTATGAGCTTAAATCACTGGGGATTTATAGTGGTACAGCCGGCGATTCTCTCACATATCATAAGAACAAAAGGTTCAGCACGTTTGACAGGAAAAATGACGAACATGTGCATAACTGCGCCAACGGTGAAAATGGTGGATGGTGGTACAAGTCCTGTTCTCAGAGGTAAATATATTCAAATAATGACTACTTGACCATATTAATGAAAGCACTTGAATTTACAGTAGGCTAAATGGAAAGTTCTATAAAGAGGGTCACACACACGATAACAAAACAAATGGAATTTCTTGGGGTTCCTGGCATAACTACGATTTCAACTACTCGCTTACCTTTGTTGAAATGATGATAAGGCCCAAAACGTTATAGACGAAAGTTTTGGCCAGCATTAACAAGAGTATATTGAAACATATACATACATATGGGCACTTCCACCAAAAAGTCCACCAAGCCAAAAACCTTGAAACCACATGATTTTGCCCCGATATTACGCAAAAATCAGTTTTTGGCTATTTTTTTGTTATTTTTTGGACCCGTCTTCAGTTGTGAATTTATCCTTTAGGAATGCTAATATCTGACATTTTTCTGTACTGAATGCTTCATTTAAATGTTAAACTATTAAGTTAAAAGCAAAACAGCCAGTAATTGAGGGATAGAGGTAAAGAAATACACTTTACAAAACGCTAAGAAAAAATGTCCCGAGCGAATGTGGTTGAAACTGCATAAAAAAAAAACGGCAAACCATTTTTGAGTAAAACCAAAACCATATCACAGCGACACATTTGGACAACATTCTAAAAAAAATCGCATTGAAATATTCCATCAGAATTCGCTGAATTCTAGTGTTAAATGAACTTCCCCGAAAATCACTTCTATTTTTGTCCCGAGCGAATACGGCAGTTTTTAACGATATCATAAAAACTAAAAGTGGTACAAAATCAAGATGTTTACACAAAATAGAGCTTGGAAAGAGTGAAAAGGAAAGCCCGTTATTAAAAATAAAATCAATTTTTTCCAATTTTTTTTAAACTTTAAAGGTGAGCAAATATCCCGAGCGACAATATGGAAGTGCCCATATACATATGCGTATGTTCCAATAGATGTATAATATATGTATATTTTATTTGTTTTTGTAAACGAGAACACAAATAATATTGTCAATTGCATAAATAAATAATAAAGTTTAAGGTGCACTATACAAATTGATTCCAAGATATAAGGACGGGCTATTTTCTATTCTTTTTTTATTAGATGTGTTTTTCAATTCATTTATTTAATAAAAAATTCCCACTACCAAAATAAAAATTTTAAATCTAATGCTATGCCAAATGCTATCTGTATTGTGGTTCCTGAATTATAAATTTAGAGATTAGATTTTCATATTATTATCAGCGCAGATTTATTTGAATCATCCGGCCAAAAACGTGTTCTTTTCTTTATTATACCCGTTACTCGTAGAGTAAAAGGGTATATTGTATTCGTGCAAAAGTATGTAACAGGGAGAAGGAAGCGTTTCCGACCCTATAAAGTATATATATTTTTGATCAGGGTCACTAGCTGAGTCGATATAGCCATGTCCGTCTGTCCGTCCGTATGAACGCTGAGATCTCGGAAACTACAAAAGGTTGAAGATTGAGATTTCCCACATATATTCTTGGGTTTCTACGCAGCGCAATTCTATTTCAGCCGGGCGCCACGCCCCCTCTAACGCCCACAATCGCCCACTAACAATTATAAAATGTGTCTGGCTCCCACACCTTTAAAGATTTTGCGAGAAGTATGAATGCAATTTTGTTGTGTATAACTTACCTATCAAAATGTAGAAGACATTTTTCGAATCGGACCATTCATTAAAAAGTTATACGCAATCAAAAAAATGTTATATATCCATCTCCCTCGCACTCCCTTTAGCCGAGTGACGGGTATTAGATAGTCGGGACACCAACCCGACTATAGCGTCCTCTATTGTTTTTTACCTAAAATAAACTCTGTTCTCAGACCTGAAAATCAATTAAAAATGTATTTTGTAAGTACATGGTCAGTTTATTAATTTTAAATCACAATTGCATCTGTGGTTTTACCAATTACAAAGTAATTATGATTCTTGGTACCACGTCACTATAATCGGTCTATTTGGAATGGTGTATTTAGAAAAAAAACCACCCAGGCTCATTGGTATTTATAATAAATAGTAATTTTCTAGTGGAAAAGGTGGGGGTCACGCCTCGCTCTTGGGCTGCAGTGCCCCGTGGAGCAGCCACTCACGTCCGCCAGGCTGCTGGCAACGTTCCAGAAGCTTTTCAAGAAGCTGTGCCTGCTCCGGCAGCTGCTCCTCCTTCATGATCCCGGATATCTCTCGCAACAGGGCGTGCTGCATCAGCTGGGGCTCATCCTCGTCAATGTGACGCCTCACGCAGGCCACCAGCTCCTCCAGGTGCTCGTCAACGGC
Source organism: Drosophila takahashii (assembly GCF_030179915.1). Taxonomy (NCBI): domain Eukaryota; kingdom Metazoa; phylum Arthropoda; class Insecta; order Diptera; family Drosophilidae; genus Drosophila; species Drosophila takahashii. Next base: position 23,117,463 of record NC_091683.1, read on the forward strand.
ACCGGGAAATAGCTGCTCCATGGCGGCGGCCAGGTTGAACAGGTACTCGCGATTGGGTCCACTGGGACCGGCGGAGCTGAAGATTTGCCTCGCGATACAGGGCACTTGCCAAACATCGCCGGCATACGAGTCGTTGGCCTGCGTGGCCACGTACATGATCACCTGGATGGGATCGCCACCGCCGCCAGCAGCGGTGGTATTCTGGTACTCGTGGAACTCCAAGCTGCACCGCTCGTAGCCATTCTTCTCCCGGTAATCCAGATGATCCAGCACAGCGCCCTTTTGGCTCGCGGCAATGCGATAAGCCACGCCGTAGACGCGATCCTCGGCGGGATCGCCCGGCAGCAGAGTGACCACGCGGCCGGGACGCTCTGGAATTCCGCGGTGATCGATGCTGTGCTGGTAGAAGCGGCGCTTGAAGCCCCAAACAAAGCCGCGTCGCCGGTCTATGTAGGGAAAGTCCGCCTTCCACACCAGCGACCCGTAGCCAAAGATCCACACATCCTCGTCCGTGGCCGCCGGCGGCTCCAATTGATTGCTGTTCTCCGTATCGAAGCTGCGTAGCATGGAAAATCCCTGCGGTGTTTCCTGGTCGCCCGGCTTGCATCCGCTTTCCCTGGCCTCCCGAAGGATGTCCGCGAAGAACTCGCTGTATATGTCGCCGGGCAGCTGCTCCGTCGCGGATCCGCTGCCTCGCAGTCCCTGCAGAAAGCCCAACATCAGCCGCGGTGCTCGTGCTCTGTTTGCCAAGGAATTGTACAAAGAATTATTAATTTCTAAGCACTTATCGATAGATTGTGCGAGTCCGCAGCAAAGTTATCGCTGTCAGCTGTTTGACAGGGTTGCCAGGGTAGTTTACACAAGGTTTATAGGAGATAATTTTTAAATTAAATTTGGTATTACAGAATTGTTTACCTTAAAATTGGAATGTATATTCTTTTAATAATTTTAGAGAGTAACTAAGAATAAAAATGAAATGAGACATGCTTTTAGTTTTGAAATATTTCAATAATTAATTAATTAACTAGAGCTGTGGGAAAATTAATTTTCATTTTATAATATTTATATTTAAATAATCAGCTCAAGAGCTGGCCCAACATATTGGTAACCTGACAACCCTGACCGCTGTTCAGCGAACAGCTGCTTGTTGCTATCTCCGTCCTGCTCGCTCCTTCATCGCCACCGCAGACGTAAACAATCCGATTTTGAATCGGAATTACCCGAGAAATAACACCCCGGAAACCACAAACACGACCCCCTCCAAAATGTCCGGCAAGGACGATCGATCCAAGGAGTAAGTGCAACGTAACAGTCCGCGTCCTTTCGCTTAGCACTCACATTCGCTCTGCTCCCAGGAAGCGCAGGAACATGAAGCAATACAATCATCACCACAAAAAGGATCAGGGACGATCCACCACCTCGTCGGGCTCTCCGCCGCCCACCTCGCGTCGCAGCATGGTGGACGTGGCGGATTCGAGCGATGAGCCCAGGTTTCCCAGGCGTGGCAACTGGCAATCCGGCGGAGCAGGAGGAGGAGCACAAGGTCGCTCCTCGCTGGCACCGCAACGGAACAGGGACCTGCTGGACACCCTGCCCAGCGACACCGACGACGTGGAGCAGATGGGCCTCGATGGCGCCCCCATCGACGAGAATGCCCGTGCCCAGCTGCGCGCCGGTGACTTCCAGCAGTTGGCCCAGTTCCCCAGCCTCGGCGGCGGACACTTCACCTTCGGCTCGGAACGCGAATGGGCCAGCGTGGCCGAGGGCCAGACCAAGCTGCACACCAAGGCGGCCAGTGGTTACTTCACCCTGAACCTGACCCGCCTGAATGCGGGCCTGCAAACGATACCGTTCTACAAGCGCATGGACTATCCCGCCTCGATGTTCACGCGGGCGCAGATCGTCGCCCAGGAGGAGGCCGCCGAGCGGGCCGAGGTCGTTTACCAGCAGCACGTCCTCAAGGATTCCAACGGCGCTAACAAATCCCGAGCGGCCTCAGCTAAATCGCAAAAAGAGGCAGCAGCACCTGCAGGAGGGGAGAAACCAGCGCCTCCTGCTATCGTCCCGGCTGCTGAGCCCGATGAACTCGACGAGCTCTTGGCCATGACCAATACGCAACTGGCTGTGGGCTCCGGACCCGTTGGGCCCATCACAATGCCCATGCCCATGCCCATGCCCTTGGTGCAACCCGCCACGCCTTCCTCGGCAGCTAGCAAGAACGATGTGGAGCAGTGGCTGGATTCAGTTTTGGATGAGTAAATCTCGATGGTCTATGTGCAAGACGCAGGAGAAGATTAACCCAATATTCGAGCACTTCCCGGATTATTTGCTAAGCATTTACGCTTACAAGAGACATTCAAATCACTCAGCGCTCGCCATTACAGAATAGAATTGTTATTTTTATCACGTAAATGGTAGCCATTGCGTTTTCCAACTAAGTTTTAAATGAAAAGCTTGAGCTTTTTTATTATATACATTAAAATCACGAGACGCTTAGCTTTAAAACGTTGAGACTTATTTGAGGGAAAAAGTTTTTCCGAAAAACTATTATTTAATATTATAAGAATATTATAAAAAGTGGTGTTTATATTGATAAAAATGTTTAGGATCCCAAAAGCTTTTAACTTGAAATTGCTAAATCTACCACATTTGCAAGCTACTTTGGTGCCAGATCTTTTCTTTCCTGGTAGCACTTAACCAAATGGCCATGCAGGAGTTGCATGAGCTCACATATGGCCTCCAGGAGCACCAGACGCTCATGCAGGTGTCCCAGATCCTCGTTCTGCACCATTTGCGGACGCAGCTCCTCAACGATAGCGATTAGCCAGCGCACCAAAATCGAGGAGTCCTCCTTGGAGAGTTGCATCAGTTCTTCCGGCACACCGGTTTCCTGGCAAAGTTGCTGGCCATGTGCACCGAGTGGTCCAACCACCAGGAGACTGGACACCAAGCGGACCACCAGGTGCAGGGCATGCAGATAGGATTGAACGTAAATCCGGGGCTTCACCACCGCGACGACGAGCAGCAGAGTCCCAGATGCCCGCAATCGGTGTGAGTCCAGGCCCAAGTCCGATAGGCGATCCAACATGGCCCAGAGCAGACAGTTGCCCACCACGCGGGCCATTGTGCTCAGTGGACTGGCCACCCGGCAGCAGAGGATCAGGTTCAGCATTACGCTCGAGTCGTTGGCATCCAAAAGGCCCAGGATATACACGCATATCTGGTGGATCTGTGGGGGGAACAGATGATTATTTAATAGAGCTCTGTATTGGTTTTTGGAATTTTTTTAAATAGTTTTTTGTTTAAAATTTTTATATTATTTTTTACTTTTGTGAATTAAATTTGATTCTATAATGCGGAGAGGATAATATAATAAAAATATATATGTAGGTCTTGATTAAAAACATTTTTGAGTTTAATTATAAATTTTAAATAGTTTTATTTATTAGTTTTACTTTTATTGATATACCAGGATATACACGCATATCTGGTGGATCTGTGGGGGGAACAGATGATTATTTAATAGAGCTCTGTATTGGTTTTTGGAATTTTTTTAAATAGTTTTTTGTTTAAAATTTTTATTTTATTTTTTACTTTTGTGAATTCAATTTGATTCTATAATGCGGAGAGGATAATATAATAATAATATTTTAGGTCTTGATTAAAAACATTTTTGAGTTTTATTATAAATTTTAAATAGTTTTATTTATTAGTTTTACTTTTATTGATTAAAATTATTCTTGAAATTCTAAAACATATCTTTATATTTGTAGACTCACGTGCGTTTCCTCAGTGCAGGCCAGATAATCGAAGCACTTCTGCAGGAATAGTGTCCTCTTCACCTGGGTCGCCGCCATATCCTCGTGATTGAGTAGATATACCATCATCCCGGTCACATACACCGGAGCCAGTTGCTCCGCTCCGAACTCAATCTCCTCCTGGTTGAGCAGTTCATCGAATCCTGCGATAATCTGGGCAAAAACGTTATACCCAAATATCCTCATGCCACGAATAGCTTACCTCGAGAACATTGCAGGTGCCATAGATGAAGTAGCATTGTTCTCGAATGACGGACTGACCCAAAGTCTGACGCAGCTCCTCCAAACTGAAGCCCTGGGGTCGCACCATATGGTTCATGGGGTATTCCTCCATTTGATTCGGTCTTAGGCTGGAAAATGGAAAACGGAAATATTACTTATGGGCAGGAAAAAGGGGCCTTCAAGGATATCCCCCATACCCAGCAAATTAGCGACTGAGAAATGTGTGCAAATGGCCAACGCTATTTTAATGAGCTTCCCAACATTTTGACATGTTTTTCAACCTCTTTTGCACAGCAGCAAGACGAATACAGGGGAATCAGGAAAAATGAACTTATGATTATAGGGTTTTATTGGCAAAAATTGCAAAGTAGTTTAAAATATTGAAAAACAAATTCGTGCTTAAATGTTTGTGATTTTTGAAAAGATTTATATAAGATATTAATAATTTTTTAATATTTATAAAACAACTAAAATGTTTTGTTAATTTATATCAAATTTTGGTAAAATAATAATTTGTAATAAATAAAATCCTAAATCCTAAACTTTAGATACATATGTATATCGTCGATTTATTGGATATTTACTGTAGTTGATATGATGCTACATGTGTGTGTGTGTGTTTGACTGCTGGCTTTTGGTTGTGTGTATTTGTGCTTGTCCTTGCGCCGCTTTCGAAAAGGCTGGCAAAATGCAAATGCACGCGCGATGTGCGCATTTTAGCATTAAAGTCACCTGGCCTCCGTTTCCGCCTCCTTCTTTTGCACCTGCCACGCCCACTGCCGCTTGAAGTTTCTTTCGTACTTGGGAAATATCTGCTCATTATGCATTCATATTTCATATTTCGCAATTACTTGCACACACACACACAAAGCTCGGCGGTAAAAAGCGCAAAAGGTGCAAGCGAGATGGCCATAACACCAAACCGTTAAGTTGCTCTGTGTGTGTGTGTGTGGGTCCTTCTCTTTAGCTTGGTCTTTTTTTCTTTTCTTCTGCCTTTTTATCGCCTCTTTTCCTTTTAGCCCCCTGTTTATTTTTTTGGGGCATATTTTGCACAGATTCCCATTGAAATTTCCATATTCACATTTTAATTATGCGCCGGCATGAAAAGATTAACAACTTTTTTCAACCAAGACACCGTTACCTTTGTATGCGTGTTATATGCTTTTCTTTTTTGCTTTTAATTATGCACATGTATTTGTTTATAAAAACACATTGGTAAGAGGTAAAAACCTAACCTCTCTTTCTGCAACGTAACCTCAATGTAGCTAAAAGTGAGGTTATATTATGATTGTCAAGACAATTCTGCCAATCGGATTATCGATAATCAAAAATCAGCGATAAGTGTGAAAACCCGATTTTCCAACGTCTTTAATTAATGTCGTCTAACCGAAAGTGGGTTCTACACTCAAAATTTCTATACGTTTTGTAAGTTAGAAACCTTTGTTTTTTTATTTTAAGGAAATATCCAAAGAAAATATGAAATGGTATAATATTTTCAGAAATTACCCCAATAATTTATCTGCATTCCATGGCAAAAATTAAACAGTACAAATATAATTGAGCTTAATTGCAGCCTATTTGGTCTTATGGATGCTCAACTATGGCAATAAATACTAACAAGCATATCGGGTTCGCTCCTGATGCCGATGATAATAATAATCTTGATAATGATGACAAGTGGCGAACAGCTACCCTTTAATTTTTGGGGTGGAGCGACCTGATGAGGCGCTTGTGTGCGGTGTTTGCAGCCAATCTGTGCATTTTACGCCTAATTTAAGGCAAATTGTCCACCCCACTTTTCTCAACACTTTTCCAACCCACCCCACCCAACTTATTTTCCACTTTTCGGTCGTTCAGGCCGCGGGGCATGACAAAAGCCAACAGATTTTCATGTCATTATCCGCTGATTTGTGGCGTTTGAAAGGGAATCGAGTTTTTTGGCTTTAGATTCGTCTGCGGATTTGGGTTTTGTCTTCAGCTTTATAAACATCCACCTCAACCCCTCCTGTGGGCGGCCTACTTTTTGTTTACTAATGAAGTTCTTGTTTACACAAATGCCAAGTATAAGATTTGTATGTAAATGATAGCCCCGGTGCAAGTGAAATCAAAACCAATCCACCCACCAATTATGACAAATTTTTGTCATCTGAGAAATATCCATGTCGACTGAGTCGCGACGGGGGAATTGGAGAAGTTATTGATAGGAATATGAATATTGATAAAAAGAAGATTCTAGGGGGATTCCCTAAACTGTTGAATTGCAGAATTGTTAAAAATTCAACAAAAAATGTTGTTGAATTGCTAAAAACAAGAGTTGTCACAATTTTTAATGAAAGTCTTGACAACTCTGTAGAATTTTAGTATCATCAGTACGAATTATTTACTTTAAAATACAATTAGAATGTATATTTGTAGTTACTCATTCCTCGGTACCAATTTTAGAGAGTAACTAGCAATAAAAAGACAATATTTACATACTTTGAGATTTGCGAAAATGTTTAACAAATAACAGCTGTTTAAGAATTCAACAGGATTCATTTAGGGTCGTCCCCTTATTTGCTGAAATTTTCTGTTGAATTTTCAACAATTCAGCAATTCAACAGTTAAGGGAATCCCCTGAATGTAATATTATATGATTAGTCGGAAAAGCCTTTTTTAGTTTAAATACACTGTACCCACAAACGAAGTGTGAAAAACACAGTGTGAACAAATCTAAAGAATAAATCACCGCACTGGTTCAAAGTTCGGTTTCTAACCTCAAAAGTTCTGAGTACTTCAGTTCCGGAAACAGATGACAACTCTGCTTTCATCGCAGGCCGGTAATCGCATTTTATAAAGGAATCTTGTTCGTAGTCAATAACCCTAATAGCAATATGAAGACTTTGAGTGTTCGTAGGCAACTTTTCCCCTTCGTGAAAAGCACTTACCTGGCCCAATACCTAAAGTATTTCGATGGCAATAAGAATATAATCAAGGTAAGTCCGCATGCGCACTTCCATGTGCTCGACAACCTGCTGGACAAATTGAATCCGATCCCAATTCGAAACTGCAGCAGATCGCTCGTAATTACACAATTTTCCTGCGGGGTGCCGATTTCTGGGAACTGGACCGTGTGCACCCAATGTTGGCCGCACTCAGTATCCTCATCCTGGTGGAATATAAAAGGACGGATGTCGACCGAAGCCTACGCACCAAACTTATGAATCGCTTTCTGGATCGCATCGAATGCGTGCAGCCCATGACCGTGAGTTTCGTATATTATGAGTGAGTTCAGAAAATAAATATTTCAGTTATAATTTTGGTACTAAAGTAGGTTAAACTATTACCCATACATACATCGAGTTCTCCGATTTCATATTAATTTTTTTTTATTTCATAAAGAACTAAAATTTTGTTTTCGACTTGGCATGGTTGGTTATATGTTTCAGATATTTTAATGACCGCATTACAAGTGTGATAAATATTTGGTTGTGAAAATTAAACATTTTTCAGAAAATCGAACCTATATTTTCCCCTTCTTTTCTTTTTTGAAATAAAGGTTTATGTTTATTTTCTTCAAATAATATTTAGTTTCCCAATAAAGCTGTCCAATAGCTAGCCCAAAGGAAATTTGATTTCAATATACCGTACATAATACCTTGTAATATTGTTATACCCCTATAACTATTACCCACAGGTGCACATGATGGTCGAGCGACTGCTGATTGATCTGGAGGAGGTGAATGCGTGCCAGGACACGAGCCTCTTCAAATTGGCCGAGGTGCTATCGCAGTGCTCCCGCGGTCGTCCGTTGGCTGTCTGCCTGCTGTGGGAGGTGCTGCACCGCCGATTGCCTCATCTGGAGGTCACCATGCATCGTTTCCGTAAGCTCCATGAACTGGTAGAGGCTGTGAAACTATTGCCGGCCAACGAGCCGCCAAATTGGGGCGACGGAACCATGACCAGGGCCAGGCGCCTTAAGTTGGAGGAGCTGGTCAATTTGGTACAGACGATTGAGCTGCTGCTGCGCCTCCTGATGGGCGATAATAAGGAGCTCCTGGACATCGGCTATCCGGACCACTTCTTTTACCTTAGTTCAACCGACGCCTTAACCCTCAAGAAATGGTGCCTAGAGCTAGTCAACCAGATGCCCCCGAAATATTGCGACCGTTCCGAAAAGGTAAATAAAACCCGTTCAACGCAATCCTGCATACTTTACATAAAGTCGCAAATTTGTGGATTTTAAATTACTTGTGAAATGGATATAATAATGATTATCCAATCTTAAGAACTTAAACAATTTTTCTTTCTTTCTTTTCTATTGTAAATTATGGACTTTTGGATTTCAGAGTTTCCACATCGAAATTGTGTTTTCTTTTTATTAAAAATTTTAAAACTCGGTATATAATCAATCAATGTCATTTATCATTCCAGTTAAACGTCACTTTCAACAATCTGATGTCAATACTTAAAAAATCCACAATTCCGCACCGTCCAGTCCGTACTAAGGTACTTCCCTTAATTAAAGAATAAAATGTTCATAAAAAATATAAAGACGAAACAGAACAGACCGGATGAACTAAAAAATTAATGCCCAAGAGCAGCACTGATGAACCACCAAAAACAGTATTATATCTTGTAAAAGATCTTTAAACAAAATATTTTATGAACCCAAGCATTTGAAACAAGGTGTAAAAAATGATGAACCGTGAAAGCATGTGATATTCGCAAAAGGAATGGGAAATATCATAGTATAGTGATAGTTTTAAGCACTCTTTACTACCTCTGCACCTACTACTAAATAATCGTAAATCAAAAGACAATAATTGGACGATAATAAATCACTCTCCACTGGACCCCAAAATCGAAGATATTTGTCAGATTTTACACACAATATATTTTTATATCACACCTAGATATAATCCATCGAACGCAAGACTGGTGTTTAGTTCAAAACGAATAAAAGTATTGTATTTTGTTAATGAAAAGTGGTTTATTCCAAATAAATTAATTTATCTAAAGTATTAAATTGAATAAGTATTTTAAGTCCTAAGGTTGTCCTAAGCGGACACTATTAAAAATAGCTTTTAACGTCAATAAAATCTAATATGTATTCAGGTTCGAATCGAATAAATATATATTAATGGTGGTATTGGGATTTACATACATACCTTCTAAATTTTCGTTAAATTTTTGTTTGATAAATTATCAACACTTTGTAATGTATTAAAAATATTATAAAATATTCCCAAATATTAAATCAGGACTGGTGAATATCTCGATAACTCTTAGTAGGTACACATTTCACTGTAATCCAAAAGCTTTAGTCTTGATCCATTGATCGCGTCCCACAGATTGCAACTGAGCGGTGGAACCGAGAGTTCCGACTTTCCCAAACAACCTGTTTGGCTCGGTTCGGGTTGGGGGATTCGGGCTCGAGACGGTGGGCGAGATCGCATCGCAGGTTCGATGGCCACACAATGGGACACAATGCGGCAATTAGGGATAAGGATGCCAGATACCGAGATGTGGCTGTGGATAAGGACAAATAAACAAGTGTGGCACGGCCCGCGGCACAAACACAATTTGTGACAATTTTCCAACCGGATAATGACAAACATTTTAATCACAAAATAAAACTGGAAGCTGCCGGAAACCACCACCAATGCAGGATAGCGCACAACATAAATTTTCACACAATATGGCAAACATCTCGCCCGCCTCCCCCTCCCCCTCCCCCGCCCCTCGGGCGGAAGTCAAGTGTGTCGAGTCCTCTGTGTCCTGTGCCCATCCACGATGACATAATCGCCCCTCATCACAATCATTATGTCGAGTTGCTGCTGCGGTTTCCCGGACTCCACTCCCTTTTTTTCTGTTTTTTTTATTTTTTTTGTATTTCTTATTCCTGCCCGCCGGCAGGGCCACAGCAGGCAAAAATTTAAATCGAAATTGGAATATAATGTCGCGGAGTATCTGTCATTTCCTCCCCTTTATATATAGATGCATATACATATATATCTAAAGTCAAGTGCTTTCCGTAGAAATTTAATAAAAAGTCGATGTGGAATTTTAACTTGGGATATTTATGAAGAACAACAAGTTATTCTTTAAAAAAAATTCAAACTAAATATTTAACCAAAATGTATATTATAATCATTAAACATGTAGATTATTTGGAAAAATCTCCCTTGTAAAAACCATAAAATCATTAAAAATATTAGCAAAATGTATTATTTCTAATTTAAACCTGGGTTAAACTTAGTTTATCGAGTTCCTATAAATTGTTATAAAAACAAGAGAGAACGATATAGTCGGGTGCCCCGACTATCAGATACCCGTTACTCAGCTAAAGAGAGTGCGAAGGAGATGGAGATAAAAACTTTGATCCGCCGTAACTTTTTAACGAATATTCCGATTTAAAAAATTTTTTTTTACATTTTGATAGGTATTGATAAACACCACAAAACTGCATTTTTACTTTTCCAAAATATTGAAATTTTTAAAATCGTATATAAGCGATTGTGGGCGCTAGAGGGGGGCGTGGCACCCTTTTGAAAAAAAAACTTGCGCTGCGTAGAAACTACTAAAATCTGCATGCAAATTGTCAATCTTCTAGCTTTTTAAGTTTCCGAGATCTCAGCGTTCATACGGACAGACAGACGGACAGACAGACGGACAGAAGGACATGGCTATATCGACTCGGCTAGTGACCCTAATCAAGAATATATATACTTTATAGGGTCGGAAATGCTTCCTTCTAGCTGTTACATACTTTTGCACGAATACAATATACCCTTTTACTCTACGAGTGACGGGTATAACAATCACCTTAAGAAATATTATTTTAAAAATATACATATATTGTTTTTACTTGTATACTTATATTTTGTAATGGTATTCTGTTTTTTGCTGTTGAAATATGAAAGTTGCCTCAAGAAGAGTGGTTCTTTAAACCTAGATTAACTATCTTATTTAATACCAATGCTTTTGAAAAATGAAAATGATTTAAATTAAAGGTATGCTGCTATCATAAAAATGTAAAAATTCGAATGAGCAAGTTTATTAACGGTTTTAAAAGAAATCCACTTTATAATGAACTGGCGCTGAAAAGTATAATACATTTTTTTATAACCGACATGTGACTTTCTCCTGTTGTGTTTTGGAGCAGCAAATTATGAAAACTAGTTGCATAGTTTTCAGCCTGGTTGCGTGCAAAAGCCAAGTATCCCCCTCCCCCCCTGCTTTCTTTATTTGATAATTGCAAAGTTGGCAAACGTCGAGAGCTTAATGCAATTAATAACTCATTAAATAAATACAAATCAAAGTGGATGGCCGGCTCAAAGGAGGAGAAAAGAGGGGCAGGAGGCGCCTTTGTGCTCAAAGGATGGCTGCGTAAAATGTACCAATTAAAAATGCTATTCAAATCTCAATGGCTGCGCAAATGAACCGCATGAATGTGAGAATTGCGAGAGGAAAAAGTTTTGAAAGAGCCAAAACCAGAAAATGTGAATCATCTATCTGCAAGTGGCTGTGGGATGGGGGTTAGATGCATTTTATTCATTAAATTACATTCACATTTCATAGACGATTTCATGGCAACGTTAACTCGCTTTTTCGCCTCCCATTTCCGTTTCCATTTGCATTTTGCATTTCCATTCTGCCGTTCTGCCATTTTTCCTATATATTTTTGTTGTGCCCCTCTTCTTTGGCTTTTCCGTTTGTTTCCGGTGGCTCCCTTCAAGTATCTTTTTAATTAGCGTTCTGTGCCGCTCTGCACCACTCGAAAACTACTCTGCCGCCAGGATCTCTCCTCCGCCCCTATATCCTTCCCAAATCCTCCATGGGGCATGGCATGCCCTCTCCCTTCCTCTCTCTCGTTAACTCACTCACCGCAGATTCAATTTGTGGCTAAACATTTCTCCTCCTTTTTGTGTACCGAGCTAAATGGGCATGAAAATATAACTGTAACTACAGGCCTCACTCTGTGGCGTGAACTCGAAGACTTACAATGAAAAAAATAAAAAAAAAGCTTTCCATTTTTAAATTCGGTTGATGAAAAATATCTGTCACTCTTTCCATAACCAATTAAGTTTAAAGTCCACATCCAAGGAACTTTCGAAGAAACTCGTGAATCCTCTGTTAGAACTTGTTGAGAATTGTAAGCACACACGGGGAACATATTATACATATTATATTACAAGTATTCCATGTTTCTTGTTTCATATTACATGCACGTTAATTCAAAGTTACCTATCATGTTTCAAGTTGTATGTTGCACATTGCAAGTAAATTTTAAATACATAAATTGCTCAATGTTAATTTTGAAAGTTGATTATTAAATGCTATTTTTAAAGAACATGCTCTTCTCAACTTGTCTCCAGTTCGTCTTAGTCAATGTCGACTGTATATGACGCGTCGCGACCTCAGTCGCATCCTCTCAGTTGCACTGTTGTCGTCCCGTTCTGGCGCACGCCCCCGCTCATGCGCGTTCTGCGCTCCGTTGGCCCGTTATAATTGCAGGCAGAGTTGTTGCTTGTTTTCCGGTTGGTTGCTTCAGCCCTGCTCTCTCACTATCCCTCTCGCTCTCTCCCCGCCCCACACCACCCCCTCTTTTTGGGGTCCATGCGATTATTATATGAATAGAGTCGGTCTATATATGTATGTATATGTACAGACAGATATCCTGCCGGTGGGTGGGCATGTGTCGCGGGTTATTTGCTATATAGCGACAAATTGATAACGTTTTGTGCGATTCGCTCAAGTTGATTTTCAAGCATGACTCACAGCTCACCGATTGCAGATTTGCAAATGGGCGAGCGGCATTTAACCGTTACGTTGCGCTATAGTTTGTCCCTTTCACATTTCCTTTGTGCATTATTAAAACGTATTTAACCTTTTTTATAAGGAAACCTTGATTAGAATATAGTAATTTGTTTTAATTGACACACAAATTTAGATCGATATAAAATTATTATGCAAATATAGACTATAAATTTAGAACCTACTAGATCAAAATCCAAAACTAATTAAACAAATATGTAAGTAATGGTAATGGTAACAAATATGTAATAATAAAATAAGATAGCAATATCGTCTAATCCGAAAATTGAATACAATTTTCCACCTCCCAAGTAAAAACCACAAGATTTGCAATTTAAGGTTTATTTTGGCCAAAAAAAAAACGTTCATAGAGTGCGACGAAAAAAAAGGTTTTGTGGTATGTATATTACAGTTAATTCGACTATGCTTAGTTTATGATTATATCGTTAAGTACGTACATATAATTATAATATCGGGTACGTTCGGTAAGCATGAGCATATGGCTGCTATTTCGATAATTCATCCCGATCGGTTATTGCACAAAAACTGTTTTCTTTATACGTATTATGTACATAGGCAACTGGGAGGAGCTGGGGACTGGAAGGTGGCGTATTTGTTTTATTTATTTGGGTGGGCATGGGACGTGACTCCTACATTGGACAGCCGTGGACGTAGCCGACGTTCCGGAAAATGGCCGCCGCTGCGGCGGAAGTGAGAAAATTGCATGGATTGCTGGCAGCCGCTGCAGCGGCAGCAGCGGCGCTGAAAGAACTGCTCAATCCGCTGGGACAACAGCCCAGGCCGCCCGCACCGCCGCCATCCTGCACCACAAAGTCCTTTTCCATGGTCGCCTGATGACGCAGCTGCTCCAGGCGCAGTTGATTCTGTCGCTTCCACTTGGTCCTTCGATAGGGAAAAGAAGAAATATCGATTAGTTGGCGTTGCCACATTGTTGCGATCGATTACCTAAGCACAACTGTACTGATCTTCGGCTTTTTCCCACAATAAATTGTACACTTAAAGCCCAAAGCTATATTAAAAGGAGGGAACCTGTTTTAAGCTATAGAAATCAACCATAAAATATATAAGGTAACGAAAACGACCGGCGATATCCTAATCTCTTTAAGCACAACTGTACCCTTTTTGATCAAAGATAACTGTTCTGGTTAACCTTAACTATGAATTAATGGCAAAAGGCCACACTGCGTATGAGTGATAAACTTTATTTTTGGTTGAGTGATTTTAGGGGGTACTAAAACTTAACCTGCGTTTTGGTTTGAATCATTTCTTTAATTTTTGACTAGCCTTGAACGCTTTTTTTTAAAGTAAACAGTCAGTAAACTCACCTACGGTTCTGGTACCAGGTCTTCACCTGCGTCTCGGACAGATTGAGCGTTTCGGCCACATCGCTGCGATCGGCGACGCTCAGGTACTTTTGGCACCGGAACTTGCGCTCCAAGTAGGCTAACTGGGCGTGGGTGAAGGCGGTGCGGCGGCGTCGCGGCTTCCGGCCGCTCTTGCTCAGCTGCAGCTTGTGCTCCGCATAGCCGCCACTTGGTCCGCCGCCCGCTCCCGACCCACTCCCACCTCCATTGGGATCGCCGCTGGCACTACTGGCCGCCGCTGCCAAGAGACCAGCGGCCACGCCCGCCGCCGCCGCCGCTGCACTCAGTCCAGTGGGAACTCCTCCAGCTCCACCACCGCCTCCCCCCGATCCCCCTGAGCCCCGATCCTGGGCCGAGAGGCAGGACTCCACACTGGAGTCGTCGTGGTGGGTGAATCTGCGGTGGTGATGGGACAGCAGAAGATCCTGCTGGCAGCCCGGTGCCGTCGAGTCCGGCGTGGACCGATCCTCGATATCTATATCCGAGTCGTCATTGGATAGCTCGAGTTCTGAAAAAAAGAAAGTTTAAAGAATGATTTGGAAAATTACCAAAGAAATTCATTGTGTTCTAATATCTGATCGATCCTTACTCAATATACACCCAAAAAAAACTCGATATGAATCGTAGGTCAATTTGACCTTTTTTAAGATCATTTTTAACTTGATATGGGGCCAGGTAAATGTGATATGTTCGAAATGTAAAAAATCTTATTTCTGACCAAAACGTACACTAGTGCGAGCGAGAAAACATGCTTGAAGTACGTCAGTTCGAATTTCGAATCAGTCTTTCTCCCTTCCACTCATGTCATTTTGCTCGCCATATTGATTCTTGCGCTCTTTTTCGAAGTTAGAGAATCTCCGAGAGAGAGAATTCGGCAAAATGATATTATTTAATGTAAATTTATGAATATTTCAGGTAAAAACGATATGAGTAGGAATAACCAGAAAATTACCTGGACTTATCGATTTTACGGCGACGTGCTTTTTTTTGTGTGTAGGACTCAAATCATTTTTTAAGTCTGAATTGGTTATAAATCGAAAGCAATTTGAATGCTACAAGGTAAATAACTAAAGTCTTATACCTTTAAAATGTTTTAGTTTTTAAGCCCGATAAACCCTTTCATTGGTCTACAGAATTTCTTGTCGAACTTAATGTTTTATGCCCAAATAAAAATGATTTATGATGTTATATATGTAAATGATCTGCAGATATACCACCATATCACCATTTACGTTTAAGTACGAGGCTGTTCAAATCGCCCACCCGAGAAAAAAGGGTGGGTGAAAATGCTTTTAAAATGAGCATATGTAAAAAATATGGTTTTGAAAGGATTGACCACTTGAGAGGATTTAAATGGAGTGGATGGTAAGGTTAAGTAGACACTATAGATTGTGCAGAATTAAGAAATTAAGACACTGTTGCCTGCTTTCAGGCGCAGCGTGGCGTTAATGCGTTGATCCTGTTCTACCTCCTGCTCGTCCAGCCTGCTCTTCCTCTTCTTTAGCGCGTGCAGGCACTTCCGGTCTAGAAGCGACCCGGGGAACTCATTACCGCACCGCCATCCGGCAATAGACAACGCATCGAATGGGAATCGTGGGCTGGGACGGGGCGGAATCAAGTGGGCGTTGGTCCATTTGGATGACAGGGCGGCGAATCGGATGAGTTGCAATTTGCAGCAATCAACGTGTTATTTTTATCCGCCGCCCATATCCTGTTACCATTACAGGACTCCATTCGTCCCCCGAATCCAAATCCAAGTCCAAAGATATCCAAAACGGACGCTGCGGGCTGCCTGATTAAATTCACGTGTCGTCGAGCTCTCAATTGTTTCCTAAAGGAATTTACATGGTCTGCTCCACATTGCACTGGGAAAAAGATATGGTGGCCCTTACAACTAATTCTGAGTTCTTTGAAAAAAAAATATAATCCAAATCCTTAAGAGTTATTAATGAAATAAAAAAGAATTAAAAAATATTTGTATATTAACAAAACATAAAATAGAATTATGTATAATATAAAAGTATGAGCTATTTAAGAAATTATTAAAAAATATTTTTCATATTTTTATGGAACCAAAATATATTTTACTAAATGTACAATTAATAAATAATATCAAAACCATTTTTTTATTATGTTTTTAGTGTTGGTGCTAAATAATTTTTATTCATTTGATGAAGTCTAAGTAGTGAATTTATATTAAAATTTTGAACGAACATAACCAACTTTTTATTTTGTAGCCCCATTTTGCACCCCATATTTTCTTAACAAAAAATTTTTCTCAGTGGAGTTTACTTAGCATTCAAGTCTTTGGCAGAGCATCATCTTCGATTCTTCGCCGCAGGCGCTCACGTGTGTCTGCCCAGCAAGGATTCTATTATTTCACTTTCCGCCCACTTTTCGAGTGCCAACTGAACGGGCGGAAATTATTTTTATATTTGTGTATTTTAACCCCAAATGGGTTTCGACTTCTGATTCTATTTATACCGATTTGCGCAGACAGGACGGAAGGGTAGATGGTGCATATACGAAGGGATATTCAATTATCCGTGTGTGTGTATGGATATCCTGGGGAGCGTCTCGAGTGAGTTCTTTCTTTTTCCTCGAAAAGTCACGTCGTATCAATTTGCGGCACAATTGCCATTTAATAGGCACTTGAACTCTGAGACACACATATAAAAAGCAACTGAAGACAGAGACGTAATGGAAAAGGGCAGAGAAATTTAGAAATGGAAGGAGAAAGCAGTAGAAATTTACTCGCATGTGCCGGCAATTTAGACTTGTTTAAGAATGACGTATGTCAGTCCTAACAATTACTGCTTTATATTATAAAGATTTCTCATTCCTAATTTATTTTCCATTTATTTAGTAAATTTTTAGACGTCTTCTAATAATTTAAGGAAAAATAGGAAGAAAGGAAATAACTTATTAAAATTATTTATTATTTTATTTTTTGCCACAATGAGTAGAATATTTGTATTTCTGCCTTTCTTATTTATTCATTAATTAAAACTTAATTAGCTTAATAATTTAAAAACATGTGTTAGTAAATCATTAAAACATTTCTCTCCCCTTGAATTTCAGAAAAAATGTGAAACTGAAACACACACTTGCAGTAAAAGTTTCACTTTCTCCGTCTAACTGACAGCAATTAGCCTCTAAATAGTTGTAATTGTTGAGCTAAACTTTATTTAATGTCATGCATAATTAGAAGAGAACACATGGCTCATACAGTTGGCTCAAAACCAAAAAAACGAAGCATAAGTAAGCCGACACCTGAGGCGGTGCACTGTGAAAAAAGGGAACAATTTAGAAGGCAATTTATATTGTGTAATTATTATGTTAAAGATATTGCAAATTTAACTATTCAATAAATGTTGTTTTTATAAAAATTAAAGATATTACTTAACAAAACAAAATACCGTTATTTTTTAATTTTTCTTATTTACAACATTATACAATTGCGCTTGGTATTTGTCCTTGATCTTAAAATCACCAAACAAGGAAACTAGCATATTTATTTTCTGTGTACTTGTGCGAGGATGAGAAAACATTTGTCGTGACTGAGTTTTCAGCCAGGATCTCAGTCCCATTTGCACTTCCATCCACCACGTTATTTTCCCTTTCGGTTTCAGCTCCCCTGGCTAAAAACAATTAAAGTGTTCGTACGTGACAAATTGCTCGAGCGCAGGTTACGAATAAAGCAGTGTCAACAGCAACAAAAATATTATTAACTGCTAACTGCACACGGAGAACAAATTGGTATTTATTGTATTTTGAAAAATAAAAAATGTTATTTTACTTAGAAAATTACAATTTAATTTTAAGTGCATTTTTTACATACTTCGCTTAATTTATTTTTGTTATAAAATGCTATATAAATAAATTGAATCACAAAAAAACATTAAAAATAAATCAAATCATCCTTATTCTTTTAATAAATATTTACTTTAATTTATACCTAAAGCGAACGGGTTTTCTTTCGGTGCAAGCAAGCAGTGCGCAATTAAATTACTGCCCAAAGCTATGGTTTTGTTGTTTCAACTCAGACCCTCTCGCTCTCCCATTGTCAACCCATCTCACTCGCACTTCTTTCCCTCTCCCTCTAATATTTTTGTTTGCGATAATTGAGCCAAGTGTGAGATTTAAATGCCACAGGCCAAGCTGGTAAACAAAAAGATGGCTAAATTGGGGGGCGTTAAAAGTCGAGAGTGAGCAAGGCAATTTGTCAGCGGTTTTAACCGAAAACCCCCCTCCACAACCCAGTACAGACAACAACAAGACATCAAAGAATGGGAGGATGAACAAAGAACAGGCTAATTGGCCAACAAAGACGTTTAATATATAAAAAATGTAAGGTTATTTTTAATGACATGACTGAACCAGCGAATGTATTTCTTTATGGCAAGGGTTAAGATTTTCAAATAAAATATTTAATATTAAAAAGGGGTTTTAATCAATTATAATAAAATAATTATTTGTATTTTTAGAACATTTCAAATATCGGGCTTTTCCAATCTTAATTTTACTTTCTACCTAGCATAACTATATTATTAATTCTTTGTTTTTTTTGGAAATATTTCATGTTTTAATGTTTAATTTTTGTTAATTATCAAAAATGTGATAATAAAGATCTTAATATTTGATATTTTCTATTCTAATCTATAACATTTAAGAGCACATTTGTGGTCAACTCGATTTGAAAAGTTTAAAAGCTTTCTATGCATTTTCTAAAGAGCATAATTAGGGACTTTTTGGGATAACGACATATCTCCGCCCAGTGCATTTCGTCGGCGGAGATATGTCGCGATTTATTTGGCGGAGATATGACGTTTTGAAACGACATATCTCCGCGCGGAGATATGACGTTTAAAAACGAAATATTTTCGCGCGGATTTTTAAACGTCATACCTCCGCGTGGAGATATGTCGTTCGTAGAAGGGCGGAGATATGTCGCGCGGAGATTTGACGCTATGCCGAATTTTTTACAAACATTTAACATATTGCAAATTCAAAAGGACTTTAACTCAACATAACAATTAATCTTTCTTATGCTAATAGTCAAGATACATGTACATTGTACATCTGATCTTAGTCAGTAATCTAGACCTTACTGTTTAGGATTAATTTCCTTGTTTGACTGAAACTTACCAGAATCTGTTTGTCGTCGATTGATTAAATCGCCAAGGAGATCGCGTATTAGAAAAGATTTTGAGCTCTGCATCGTAGTGGATTTGCAGTCGTCAGCTTTTTTTGATTTTAATGTAATTTTCGAACTACTTTAGGCCAGGTTTTGTGGTATCTGCCCCATTTTAAACTCTTGAAACTCTGGTTAAACAATAACAAAAATCCGGAATAGTTCCAGGGGTTTATTTTTTAACTGCTTCGAATGGTTTTTCTTTTTCTTTTAATCCTCATTCGTTTAGCCGTCGGCAATATTATAAAAACAAGTAGTGATTATCCTTGCGCCAGGATCTATGAGTTCTACGCGTAAACAAGTCTTCCAGGACGAAACACGCACACCCACAAATACAGTTATCAGAAAGTAACTGTAACTGAACCGCTAAGCGCCAAGTCAAATGAACAACTGAAATGCGAAACGTGGAACGTTTATTAATCCTTTTAGCGAACATCGCCAGGATTCACCCCCTTACACACACACACACAAACACAGAGGCAAGTGAATTACGCGGATTTGTTGCTGTAAACGGGACAGTTTAGCGCCCACGTCGACGTCGACGCTGGCAGAGCAAAGTAAAAAAAAAAACTGGGTGGAAAAAATTCATGTAGCTACAAAAAGGAAACTTTCGCAATGGCCGCTGCCATTTAACCGTTATTTAATCATTTGCTTTAGTAGCGCGCAGCATCATCATCGTGCCATCCCGCTCGCTCACCGACTTCCGCTGTCCCGTTAGCCATTTTGTTTACCGTTAATCTCGGGGAGAGCAGGCTAGCCTGCGCTGGTTGTCTCTCTCTCTCGGCACAGGGTTGCCGCCTTGCTATTGGCTGTGACTTTGTTATTATTGCATTTTATGCAACTACCCCTAATGCCTTGTGGCAAAAAAAGCAACCCTTAAAGCTTTCTCCTCTCACTTTGACCCAGTCTGATGCCGCCTTTCAAATCTCTGGCAGTCGCGGGAGTTACGAGCTCTGAATCGCATCCAAGTGACAGGTCGCTTAAGTTTAAGGACTGTTAATGGCGAAAGGACATCTCGGATTTCCGTCGGAAAATCGACAGCCCTGCTTGGTAGGAAAAACTTGGAGATTTGTATTCTCAAAGGACTAATGTGATTTTTTTTTAAAGTCAGAAATAAATCCGTTTTAAGTGTTTATGAAAAACAAATTAAGTAAAACTCAAAAGGATATATAAATAACAAATTTAATTAAAAAGAAAATGGAATAAACAATTTCTTAGGATTTACGTTTATATTTTCATAACTTTTTTAAGTCCGAGTATTTTTTTACATCTGGATTTGAGGACTGTGTGGGAATGGGCTTAACTACAACTAAATCTAATGCTATGCAATTGCTTTTTGTTTCACAAGGAATGCAAGTGTCAGTTCTGGGATTCATCGATTAGATCTAGGGCACTTATGGCGGCACCGAGTAGATGAATGGAACCGGTGACGAGGACCTCGAGCTGTTGTCCGCCGTTGTCCGTTTGGGGAAACCTCCGCCGGATGGCGGTGAAGGCATCGCTTAGCGTGTCGTACACCTGGCCCTGATCCCTTTGCTGCTGCTTCTCGCAGAGGCGACTCCACTCCGCGGCAATGATCCTTGCCCTCTTCAATTGCATTTCGGCACTAAAGCGAACCATCACCTGGCTGGGTGCATTCGGTGTGGAGGTGGCCAAATTGGGCACGAAGCAGACCATGTCGAAGGCACAGGTGCGGTTCAGTAGCTCCAGCAGGGGCGCGAAACCGGATTCTCCGGTGCGATTGAAGATCAGGATCTTTGGGTTGACGCTGAAAGAGGAAATAAATTTCATAAATAAGAGTGTGACTTTAACAATAAATCAATTCCGTAAGAAGCCATACTAAATTAAAATCTAAGCTAATTCAATTCTGATTTAGTAGCAAAAATAAAACTCTAAAATATTTAAATTTTTATATTTTTGTGTTTTAGATTTTTATGTCAATCCGTTTTGGGTGATTTTTTCTACTTCCCGTTTTTTTTGTCCAGACTTTTATATAGTAGTTTAGAATTTTATTAATATTGTATTGTTTGTCTTATCATTTTTTTGTTCAACTAAAGACTTTTTTAATAACTTTGAGTTTTACACTTATGTAACTCCAATCGCCTGACATTAATAATAGTTAATAATTATAGTTAATTAATTAATAATTATAAATATTTAGTTTCTAATATAATTTCAGATATTAGATATTAAACTAAATTAATTTCTAATCATTTTTCATAATCATTTATTATAATTTTATATTATTATTTTTAATATTATTTTATAATTATAAAATAAAATTGAATAAATGATTATCAAAAATGGAATATAAGAAACTAGTTAAATTTGTATAAAAAGTATATATTTGGTCATAGTAATTTATAATATACTAAAAAAAAATAAATATTTCAGCTAGAGTCTCGGATATGAAATTGGTTAATAATTCATCTGTGGTTTACAACCCTAGTCAAAAGCATTTTCACAAATTTGAATGTTAACTGTACTCATATTTTGAACCTATAATATAAACATTTTGGCACCTATGGAAAGAGCACTTCAGTTCCGTTTAAATGACACAAAAATGTTGAAAATACTTTTGACCACCCCTGTAGTTAGATCCAGGTTCCCCTGGCCCTCCTCCACTCACCTGTTTCGCACGCTCTTTTCGAACCAGTCCGTGCACACAGCCATGCTCTCCAGCGTGTGGGCTCCGTCCAAATGGAGCCGCATCCCATGCCAGTCGACCAGCTGACACCGACCTGGCCAGTGGGTGCTGATCAGTCCGCGCAGCAGCTGGGGATCCATTCTCACCTCGTTGGGCGCTGGACGCTGCTCCTGTGGCAGGGGTCTCCTCCCGGCCTGCGTTAGCCAATCTCCGGCCAACTGAATGGCCAGGGAGCCATTCAGACGAATCATGTGGCTAAGTGTCCCCCAAATCGGAGCATATGCCTCCGATCGAAAGTAATCTTCGGTGGGTGGAACTTCGTAGAGCGTGGCTGCCTGCTCCTTTGTCCGCTGGCGAATCACCTGCAGGCACTCCGGCTGACTGACATGCGTGAAGACATGTGATCCCGGCTTGATGACGCCCGCCTTCTGCCAGGCAATTTCCGGCAGCGTGCGACCCAAGAGCTCCGTGTGCTCCAGTCCCAGCGATGTGATGCCCACGGTGCGTACATTTCTCACGATATTCGTGCAGTCGTGCTCCCCGCCGATGCCCACCTCCAGGACGACCACGTCCACGTTCTTCGCAATGAAGACATGAAATCCCAGAATGGTCAGGAACTTAAAGTAGGCCGGCATGTCGTGGTCGTGCTCCCGCAGCTCCCACAATCGATTGTACACCTTCCAGAACTGCTCCGTGAACTTATCCTTGGCCAGCAGCTGGCCGTCGATGCGGATCCGCTCGTTGGTGGACAGGATGTGTGGGGAGCTGAAGAAGCCAGTGCGAACGCCCTGATGACGCAGCAGGGATTCGGTCAAGGCGCAGGTGGAGCCCTATGGGTAGATAAGAAATCATGAATACATTTTTTAAAATAAATAAATAAATAATAAAATGAATTTAATAAAATAAAAATAATAAAAAATATTAATATTAAATATTAGATTAATAAAATAGGTAAGTAAAAGTACATTAATTACAAAAAAAAAACAAGTTCAGGCTTAAAAATAATATAGGTACTTATAAAACTAAACTACCTATTAAAGGTAACGCAAAAATTCCATTCAAAAGTTAAGTGCCAAATTATCAGAATTATAATCCACACGGGAAACATTTATATCTGATTATTTTAGTTATCTATGAACGTGTCCTAAGTACGGTACCTAAAAACAGATAAGTCAAAGCTCAATCATGGCCAAATGAAATTGGAAACAGCAAAATTTGGAGAGTAAACAATAATTAAATTTGTGGACAAGTTGATACTCCTTAAATATATAATCTAGAACATTTTGGAATTATCTTTATAAACAAAGAATTTATATTTAATTTGAAAAGTCTTATGATAACCGATTCTGAGGAGATAGATTAAGAATAAATACCATCAGTAAGTGGATAACAGTTCTAGTTCTAGAATGGAAATATGTCTGTAATAACTTGTTCTTAATGAATGAATGTTCAAATGAATAATGTATCTAATTAATACATATTAGATATACCCAATTGATAAACGCATAAAGGGTATCAAACACCCCAACAGATCCATCAATAAAAAAAATATCAAATTGGAAGCTAAACAAATCTTATCAGCAAGTGAGCGATTAGCGGCCTCGCAAAAGAGAGGCCGAGAGAGTTCTCTGATTGGATGAGAGAGAGAGAGCGGTAGAGCACAGTGAGAGAGCAAAGCTAAAGTTGATTAGCCTAATTAGAAACCAGCTGATGTTGGATAACAAGTGGTGCATGAAGAAATACTTAAAAACTAAACCAAACAATGAAAACAGAACCCGAAAACAGGTTAAGATCGTGCTGCTGACCTTGCCCTTGGTGCCGGCCACATGGATGAAGGACAGCCGCTCGACGGCTTCAAGCGGCAGCCCGCTCCGCTCCAGATACTTAACGGTATCCGCCCTGGTATCCACGCGACCATTGATCATCGAACTCCTTATGGCGGCATCGTTCGACTGCAGGGAGTTCAGCTGCTTGATGGCCTCCTGAAAATTACCAAAAAAGTCTCTTTTATTATATATTTAATATATTTAATATTTAATAATATTTAATATTTATTTATATATTTAATATAGAAGCTACAGCTTGAGATATAGATATTTCAGTACTGACGATCAAACTTTTATTTTTGCGATTTCAACTTAGAAACCAAATTTCATATTAATCAGAAAAATATTTTTTTCGCAATAATGATCCTAGTTTTATTCTTAAGTATATGTATATGTAAATATAAACCGTATTCAAACACTCAAATGTTAAAAAAACAACTTATAAAACTGTAATATTGGTCAAAATAGATCAAATATGTATAAAAAAGCAATGACTAACTAGTAATAATAGTAACTTATGACGGTTTGGAAAGCTTTATGTCGAAAACGTTTTAAATCTTTATGAGGTATTGCAAGTAGTCATAAAAAGGTAGCTTTATAATCATTTTACACATAATTTTAGGCCAGAAATATTTGTAATGCAGGAAACATAAATACAATTTATTAAAATATCATATTTTTGGAATTCTAGTATTATTAAAGATATAGGAAATTAAACAAATGAGATTAATCTTTTTGTTATTACTGACTAAGGTCCCAAATTAAACCTGACAAAAATTAAGCCTTAAATATAAAGTTAATATCCCAGTTCTTGGTCTATAGCGATCTATTTGTTTTAATTGAGCACTTATAATTGTGCGTTTTCGTAGACTTACCTCAAAGGCGGCATTCTCAGCCTTGTTGTTGTTGGTGCTGTTGCTATTACAATCATTACTCGCACTATGATTTCCATTTAAAGCCGGCAATCGGGGATTAAAGACGAGCTCAGCCAGGCTAACGCCCGAACCCGCCGATACCGCCAGGTGCTCCATGCGCTGGATGCTCACTGTACTGAGGGTGGTCGCCGTACTGTAGGTCCTCACTGTACCCGCACTGAGGGCTGAGCTCACTGTACTCGATAGGCCGACGGCGACTGGCGATCTGGGCTTGCGAACGCGACGGACTAAGCGGCCCAGCTGGCGAGCAGCCATATTTATAGAGCCGGAACCACCGTAACCGTAAACCTCCGGCGATCGGCGATCCGCTCTCCGGCCGCTGCTCTCTCAGGTGCTTCAGCGGTATCTAATGACACAATGAAAAAAAGGAAAAGCGAGAAAAAACTGGTAAATAAATAACACCAATTAAAGCATAGAAACAGCGTTGAAATGTGGGACAGACCGGCGGCTGAGTTATGTTGAAAAAGCGCGTGTGCGTGGCTTGTAAATTCTAGACCAGACCAAACCGATAAGATTTTTTTTATCAGCCCAGCACAAATGGTAATGAGTAAATAAATCTTTGCTAATGCGCACGTGTATTCAAATATTGCGCCAGATAACGGATAACGATTGCGATAACTGGATATGCAAGCTCGATAACAAAAGCGGGCAATCTATCGCACACACACGTGCTTCGACACACACACACACACATATTGTTTCACCAAATAAACATTGGCCTACCTGCAATTGCAATAAACAAATGTCAATCTCAGTGGTTTCCAGGTAACTCTTCGCCCTCACTCGATGACAAATATATTTATTTAGATCCAGATAACTACTAATGAGCTTTCACAAGTATGATATTTCATTCGCTCCACGCACAATTTGTTTTGCAATGAAAACAACGTAATCGCGCTAGCACAACAACACAAAATAACATGTGCCCGGCGAACAGCTGATTTAGCGGCAGAGATGGCGAGTTGGCCACTTTCAAGCGAAATCCGGCTAGCTTTCATAGTTCGTTTTTAATTTATATGTTTTTTATTCGAGCTTCAGTTTTAATTTATTCATTATTTACTTAATTATTATTAGAAATAAAGTAGTTAAAAATACTAAACTAACCCTAACTATACCCTAAGTAGATTGCCAGTGATTTCATTGATTTCCCTTATCTTATATTGTCATGACAATTCAACTTTATAATTGGGGGATTCCCTAAACTGTTGAATGGCTGAATTGTTGAAAATGCAACAAAAAATTTCAGCAATTAAGGGAACGACCCAAAATGGCTCCTGTTGAATTTTCAAACAGCTGTTACTTGTTGAAAAATTAAAACATGTAAAATTTGATTTATTATTGCTAGTTACTGTCTAAAAGTGTTACCAAGGTAAAAAGAACCACAAATATGCTTTCTAAGTTGATTTTAAAATAAATAATGCGTACTGGTGATACTAAAATGTTACAGAGTTGCCACGACTTTTAAAAAAAGGTGACAGCTCTGGCTTTTCAGCAATTCAACAAAATTTTCAACAGCCCTGAGGCTGTTGAATTGCTGAAATTTCTGAAAGTTGACTTTGTATGGAACAGCTTATTAACAGCTGACCAAAATTCAACAGTTCAGGGAATCCCCCTAATATAACAAACTTTTAGTGATTTTTACTTATTTTAAGAGTGTTGAAAAAAAAACGAAAAAATAAAATGTACTCTTATTTACTTTCATATGTGTAGTTCTGCGTCGAAGAAGTAAGTTTATATACAGCTTATTTAAAATCCCACCCTTCTTAATTAATTTTTTATTACAATTTTCGTATTCCTCATTTATTTGTAAATTTCTTGCTTTTTAGTTAACTGCGACCGAATTCTACTTTTTTAATGAGCATTAAATTAATTTTATGCGTTTTTTTAAGTCCTACGATCTAGCTATTTCTTAGCCGCACCTTGGAAATCACCAGATCGTCAGCACTTTCGAATGTAAACAATGGCAACACGCGGCTTCAGTTTGAATGGGAAACGTAAAACATAGATGATGGCCGCGGAAACCGAAACGAGCACTAAAACCAGGTAATGCCCGATTCCTAGTCGAATAAAGCACCATTATAACCCATCGATATGCTCTAGCACCCTCCGGCTGGGAATGTGCGAGGTGTGCGCCGCCAAGGAGGCCCGCTACGCGTGTCCCAAGTGCGAGGTGAAGACCTGCAGCCTGCCCTGCGTCCAGATCCACAAGAGGGAGCTCAGCTGCGATGGCCAGCGGGATCGCACCAAGTTCGTGCCCCTCAGCGAGATGACGGCGCGGGAGTTCATGAGCGACTACTGCTTCTTGGAGGAGTGCACCCGCTATGCGGAGAACCGCAAGACCGATCAGTGCAAGCGGTTCACCCACGACCAGAGGAATCTCCCGGTGGCCCAGCACCGGATGCGAACGGCGGCCAGGAGGCGCAACATCGACCTGCGACTGCAACTGGAGAACTTCAGCCGGCACAAGGAGAACACCACGTACCTCAACTGGAAGCTGGGACGTTTCTATTGGCGCGTCGAGTGGCTTTTTGCAAACATTCCGCTCGAGGCGAACCACTCCCGCGATGTGGCCCGATTTGTGGACGACCGGTGTGACGAGGAGCTTGTCCTGTCCGATCTGATCCTCAAGTATGTGGATCTGCAGCACGAAACGGCGCGGGATCAGCGCAAACTGCTGGCCAACCATCAGACTGCCGGCATTGGCCAGCTCAGCTTTTGGCTGCGCGCCGAGGGCGTGCGTCGCAGTTCCACGAGATGCCATCACCTGGAGGCGGCCAAAACGCTGGCCGAGAATCTAGCCGGCAGGACCATCGTGGAGTTTCCCACTATCTTTGTTACATACGAATCGAAGCCCCCAGGCGGTTATGAAGTCATCGACAGCAGTAGGTTTTCGCTTAGTCATTTCAAAATTTAAATTTTCGGAAGTTACAAGTACTTATCTTTCTTAAAAGATCTCGAAATGTCTTATAGTATTTATAACTTAAATATTGAGATTTTTAAAAATCGTTTGAATACTCTTAAATTAAGTTAAAAAATTGTATAATTAGAATATTATTTTAACTTTTATTATTCACTTGAAAATCTAATATTATTTAACTATTAATTTTATACTAAATCAAGTTTATTTACTTGTATTATATCTAGGTGACGAACTGCAGGAGGAGGAGGAGGAGGAGGAGCAGCCTGCAACCAAAACAAACCCATCTTCCGATGCAACACCCACTGCATTGGATTTAGATGAGCCACACGATGTCTACCATGATCTGGCTGCAGCTTTTGTTGGCGAAGATGTCAGTGAAGCTGAGGACGACGATGAATTCGAGGCACTCTACAGAGAACACGTGGAGCTGTAGAGACGAACCAGCAGATGTACAATAGACCTGTCCAAATTTGGGTCACAATGCCACCCCGTAACCACTGATAATTAAGTAAATAAAACAATTATCTTTTATATTTTTACATAAATGTTGTATTTTCTCGTACGCATTTGATTTAATTTGTATTTTAGGCTAATTAAACATAAAGAATTCATACCACACTTCGTTTCGATCTAGTTCCGTCATTGTCAACATCATCATCATATTACCCATCAATCATGATCATCGTAATATATGTATATATATATATAAAGAAGTTTGAAAAATCAAGTTACAGAGCCTTGGGTTAATCGTAATTTGTGTACGCATTTTGAGTACAGAGTTTGTGGTCAATACACAGCAGTTTGTCCCTACTATTTGGAGGATCTCTAGTTTAATTTTGATATACCAATTAGCATTTCGATTTGTACATAATACATATGTGTGCCAGTATATTCCTATATAATTTCATTATTTTACTTTCATTCCTTCTATTCTTTGCTTATTTCTTCTTTTTTCTTTTTTTTTTGCCTGCACCAGTTATTATTATTTTTTTATTATTAAAATTAAAAGTTAAAAATTAAAGCATAAACAAACAAGTTCTAACAAATAAACATTTTCAAAATGCATTTTTAATTCAAACAAATTGTAAAAAAAACAGAAAAACCATTTAAATTGTTCTAAAGATACATTTATAATATATATATATAATTGGAATCATTTGCATATTTCACACCAATCGTAATAAAAGAGACACAGAGAGGAGAATACATCGAGAAAGGAAACCAGGGAGAACAATTAATTTGCTTCTTAATCGCTTATCAATCCAATATCAATTGCGTATGTAGTTTATAGAAACAAACAGATAGATCAGTAGTTATATATATAGTATTTAGATGTGGGAAATACAGCAATGCAATGCATAATCAATGTGAATTCCGAATCAATGTCTGACCTCCTTCGAATACATATTCATACAGCTAAACAAAAAATAATCATAAAAACTATGCAACATACAAAAGAAACATGTATATAAACAGAAATCGGGGAAGAAGGCGGCAGCGGGGGTTCGTGGAGGATATAGAGGGATTCTCGGGGATCGGGGGACGTATAGTTTACATAGAGAAAATTTACATATATAATTCGCTAGTCGTACATAAATCGCTTTCTTCATCGTTTCCTCAATTAATCATTCGCTAAACTTTAGGACATCGATCGCACACACACACGCACCTGACACACACACACTTACTCCTCACATGCGCACAAATCGGTGAAATTAGGTGTTTAATTTTTAGTTGGGTGAGTTAATTTAGTAGAGCGACACACACAACAAGATAGGACAGACAGACAGAAGATTAACAAACTGTAGGAGCTTGAAGAAATCGTAGGATCAACTTTTCCCCTGCTGGAAAGTTGTCTTTTCTCGTATGGATGTGTGTGTGTGTGTATATTTTATGCATGACAGTGTGTGTGTGTGTGAGCGTTCGCCGGTTGAAAAAGTTTTTTCTTTTTATTTTTTTACGTAGTTTCGAAGTGCTGCAATAAAAGAGTAGGCCCATCAATCAGGCATCATCCGCTAACATCCATCTCAACTCACATCTCGTTGGCATTTGTGGCAGCCCTCTCACATCCTCCTCCTCCATCCTTCATCCTCCATCCTCCATCCATGCACACACACCTGCTGCTGGTGCTCCAGATCGCGAGGCTCCTGCTCCTGCTTCCGTTAATCCCCTATTGCTGTCCGGGGACAAAGAAACCGCCTTGGGGCACCGCAGCCGGCGCCATTATGGGGGCGAGCACATTCTCCGGGGCCGCCGACATGGGCGCCCCCGAGGGATTGAACACATCCACGTAGGAGTTCTTCAGCGCTGCAAAGTGAAAGGGTGAAAAAGGATTAGTAAAGCTAAGCTGTTACTGTTGAACTATAAAAAAATTTAATTTGTAAAAACAAGCTTTAGAATTCGCATTTACATTTTTCGTATATTTACAGCTAGTTCCTCGACCACATGTTAAATTAAAAGTGTGGTTAAAACCTTCAAATAATAATACGAAGTACGGATTTATTTAAAAAAAATATCTTAAGAATTTGCGGTGAATTACTGTGTTTACCTAGGATCATTTTATTGACTGCATGTTAAAGCATGGAAATTTATAGTCTATACCCTACTTTAAACTAGGTTTAAAACCTTCAAAAAGAAATGGTAATGCAGGGTATGAATTTATTTGTAAGAAAAATCTAAAGAATTCGCGGTTAAATGCATGTTAAAGTTAAAAACCTCGAAAACGTATGGGATTTCAAAGTTTAAAGCCTACTTTTAATTTAACTTCCGGATGAGAAAACGTTCCTTAAGGTTTTTCAACTAACCTAAACTTAATTGAGAAAATAATAATATATACTTACTGCGGTTGCGTTGCATCTTAAACATGTTCGACTGCAACTTGGGCTGGGGACCTCCGGGATTGGCCGCGGGACTGGGATTGGCCGCCGCTGCCAGCGGTGCAGGTGATGGGACAGGAAGTGGCGCCGGCGTTGGGACCGTGGGTATCATCTCGGGTGCAGCCGGAGCAGCCGTGTAATCAATGGGACTGCCATACATTTGCGGCTGAGACGGTGGTTGCTGCGGCTGCGGCTGCTGCTGCTGCTGATCCATCAACGGTGCTGGTTGGTGGCTGCCCAGCGGATTGGTTGCTGCACCCATGCCCACGCCCATTCCCATTCCCATTCCCATGGCCGGCGGCATGCCCATGCCCAGATCGCTCATCTTGGGCGGCGGCTTGAAGCTTTCCGTCTCGTCGGTGCCGCCCTCGGTGTTTGTCCAGCACTTGCGCTCCTTGTCCCAAACGATGGTCGGATTCTTGTCGTCCGGCAGGATCATTTGGTTCTTCGGCTTCAGCGACAGCTTGTTCCAGAGTCCGCCAAACCAGCCGGCATTCTGATTGCCAGGTGCCCTGTAAAGTATATTTATTTTTTGATTAGGAGGGATTCTTTTTCATTGGCTTCCTAGTTTCTAACTCTCACCCAAGATCACCGCCGGAATTGGACTGCTTGCCCGATGCCTGCTGTTTGCCGGCTGCCTCCGGGGTTGGTTTCTGGCCAGGATGAGCCGCACCGCCATCGTCCTCGTCGCCATAGCTCTTCGACTTGGGCATGGAGATCGCCGGGCGAGCCTGCTGTTGCTGCAGCTGTTGTGGTTGTGGTTGTTCGGATGGCGAAATTGAAGTTGGAGTTAAGAAATGGCATTGGATTAGTCTTCGGCGAGAAGCAATCGGTTTAGTCATAAGTAGTAGTCATAGATCTTAGGCAGAGTGTTTAGGCTTGGGTTAGTAACAAAGTAGTTATGGGTTAGTTCGAATCGAATGAACAACGGAAACATGGCAAATAAACTGGCGCAGTCAAAAAACTCTTTCTCACAATTATTATCGGTATATAAGGCTTAGTGATTACAGAGATTGCTTGGGGGCATCATTAGGACTACTTATAGTTAAGACGCTTGTCCAGGTACAGAAAGCTTACAAAAAAAAACAAAGAAGGAGGAAGTAAAAGCAGCGTTGCACTGGCTCCTTCTTTTCTACATTTCTTTCTCTGAGTTTGTTTACAATTTCTTCTTAGATCTAAGAGCCAAGCCAGCATTCGCGGATGAAGTGCTGCTCCGGTGGCCCCGGCGCGTGGGTGCATCGATGTCGAAGGTGCGCACTGCGGCCAAAGGCGGTGGCATCTGCTGTTGCTCCTTCTTGCTATCCAGATAGCTCTCAAATCGACTGAGACTCTGCTCCACCTCGGTGCACATTTTCTTGTAGTTGAGCGGTATGGCCGGATTGGCTATCAGCTCCTCCATGGACCACACATGCTGCGGCTTCGAGGCCGAGTTGCTGGTAATGGTGGCTGCCTCCACGGTAGCCGGCGTTCTCTGAGCGCCCTCTTTGCTCGGTATAATCCCATACTTGTTGAGCAGCTCGTGCGTATAGTAATCGCCATCATCGAAGCTCTCATCCGCGTCGTGGGCATAGGGGAATAGATCCTCGTCCGCATACTCGTCCTCCTCCTGCTCCTCTTGCGCCTGCTCCTCGCCCTCGGCATCCTCATCGATAACATAGTCGTGGAGCATGTAGTTCCTATAGCGCTGCAAGTCGCCGCGATCTGCATTGGCCTCCGGATCATACGAGCTGCTCTTGCTCTGCGTCAGGGGCATGTCAATGGGATAGGTGCCGTTGAAGACAATATGCGGTTTGCGCGACAGATGCCCACTTGGTCTGGCCTGCGCCAGAGCCAAGGCGTTCTCCTCCTCGTCCTCCTCCACCTCTTCCTGCTCCTCGTCCGCCTCCTCAAAGTTCAGCTCATGCTGGAATTCCTGTTCCGATTCAGCTATTGTTGTGGGCAGATTAAAGTTAACCCGCTTCGTGGACGATCCCCGGGCACCTAGAGACGTCGACGTGGTCGTCAAAGTGGTGGGCGCTGTGGGCGTGGCTGTAACTGTGGCTGCTTTGGCGGCAATGAAACGTGTGGGCGTGGTTAGCGTTTTTGGCGTGCCTAAGTACGTTCTATTCTGGCTGTTAGACTTTCTACAACTTGGTAATTGATTAGGAAGAGCAGCTACTGTTGTGAAAGTTGCTGCTGCTGCTGTTGCTGTTGCTGGTTTGTTGTTGCTGCTGCTGCTGCTGGTAGCTTGATGTCGTTTATGTATGTGGGAAAAGCTACTTACATCATTCAAATTGAATGCCTTTGCCGATGTTGCTGCCGTCGTCGTTGCTGCTGCTGCTGCTGTTGCAACTTTAGCTGGTGTTATTTGGGCAATTGCTGCTGCTGCCGCCGCTATAGTTGCTGTTCTCGAAGCCTCCTGCCTTTTTCGCAATGCAGTGATGCTGCTGCCTTTTTCCTGCTTCAAAGCATTCGACTTGAAGCGATTGTTGTTGCTGTTGGCGGCGCCATTGGTGCGAGTATGTTGCTCCTGTTGCTGCTTGGCCACGCGCAATTGCTGCTGCTGCTGTGCCTGCTGCAATATCTGCTGCTCATCCTCCTCCTCCTCCGCCTCATCCTTTAACGCAGGCTGCATTCCATTTGGATAGAGGCATGTTTTTATGTTTGATGTTGAGTGTTCGTGTGCAATGTGATTAGAAACTTGTTAGCAATTTGGCGAGTCCTACTTCTATGGCTATAACATAAGTTTAAGACAGGTCAAAACTTACATAAAATATAAGGGAAACTAAAACGTAATATAGACGATACACCCGTTGCACATTGATCAACTTAAGATAAACTAAAAACGTAAGAAAGCAGACAAGGAAACCCTCTGTAAACCCGACCTGAAACACAACTTATTTCGGCTTGGAATACAGAGGGTTTACAGTGGAGGGCTAACTGCTGAACCTACCTCATCGCCATACGGTGGCTGCTGGGTGCCCGACCAGTAATCATAGCCATAGCCAGCGGGAGCAGCTGAAGGATCTGCTGCTGGTTGGTAGGCCTCACTTGCAGGCTCTATTTGGCCATGTTCGTACTGATGGTGGGCCTCGGTATTCGGATCGTATTGGTGCTGTATCCCAGCATTGGGATCGTATTGATGCTGCATTCCTGCATTGGGATCGTAGTAGGATCCCTGCTGCTGTCCATAGGGATCCGATTCTGCTGGCACTTGGGCTGCTGCTGCTGCTGCTGCTGGTGGCGGTTCATAGTATTGTTGTTGCGGCGGAGGCACCTCTGACTGAGCTGGCTGCTGCTGCTGCTCCACTGGAGGCAATTGCGTTTGCAGCGTGCTCTCCAGATTGCCACCATCGTACTGCATGTTCAGCTCTCTGAACTGCTTGTTCACCTCGGCAAACTGCTGATCGATGTCGTTCTGCTCCTGCTGCTGCTGCTGCACTTGATGATGCAATTGCAATTGCTCCTGCTGGGGCTGCTGCAAAGAAGTTTAATCGCAATTAGATGCTTTTGCAGGGCGGCTGCTGCCACGTTTGACCCACCACATCGGCCAGGGAGCGCAGCTGACGCAGCCAGGCCTTCTCCTCGGGCGCAGCGCTATCCTTGCTGGCGGCATTTGGGGGACTCGCAAAAGAGACGCGATTGATCAGGATGGGATCATGGTAGCGCAGGCGTTCGGCCAAACCGCAGACCTGCCAAGAGGGATTACAATTTATATTATATTAAAAAAATATTATATATATAAAAAAAGCCTAACCCTCTGTATAAAATCAATGTCGTAACTCTCCGGCTTCAGCTCGATGTGCCTGGCGATTTGCTCCAAGTAATTGGTGCAGCGGAAGTGCTGGCCATAGTCGAGGATCCTGGTGGCCAGCAGGAACTTGTAGTGCTGGAAGTGGGCAATGCTGAACTTGGGATCGAACAGCGAGCGAGCATACTCGTAGATCTCCGTCATGATGATGGCCTCGTTGCTGGCGAACTCATTGAAGTGCTTGTAGTGCGAGGAGCCCAGCAGGATGAGTCTGTGGAAGCAAGATGATAAGGAGGGTAAGCAAGGGTAAGCAAGGGTAGAGGTAACACAACCCACCTGGGCACATTGGCGGTCAATGTGGTTAGCTCTGTGGCCGAGCTATCGTAGCGGCCGAACTCCTCCTGGGCCACCAGATAGCAAAAGTGCGCCGCATAGATGTCGCCCCGCTGGAAGAGCGTGTCGCCGAGCGCCACCACCGAGCTGCGATCGTACTTCGGCTGGCGGCTCTTGTTCGTCACCAGAATGGAGAGATGCGACCGCCAGTCGCCCCACTGCTCGTCCCTCAGCTGGCTGACGCACGCCGGCGTCTGGCAGCTCTTCATCTGGTAGAGCGTCTGCAGCGGATCGTTGGCCTTGATCGCGCGATTGAGGAACTTCTGGGCGACATCCGTCAGGGCGTAGCGATCCTCGTAGAGGGCCAGGAAAAAGGCGTGCGTCCACAGGCCATTGTCGGTGGCCCACTGGAGGGCCTCCTCGACGTTGCCGCGCAGCACATAGCTGCGGAACTTGTCCGTGGCCGCCTGTTCCGACAGAGGCGATTGTGGAGCTCCCGCATCGCCTCCATTGGTTGCGCCACCGGCTGGTGTTTCCTCTGGCGTGGCTGCAGCTGCTCCCGCTGCCGATTCGCTGTCTAAATCCGATTCCACTGACTTCTCCCCGGGAGCTGCGGCCTCCTGTTCAGCCTCAACATCCGGCTCGTTCTCCGCCTCGTACTCGCTGGGCTCGTAGGGATACTCCTGCTGGTTCTCCAGCAACAGATCGCCCACATCAGTGTCGGCAATGTACTGAAAGAGTAAATGTTTAAACGTTTAAAACTAGGATCGGCAGAAAAACACTTATTTATCCAAACTGTTCGCTACTGGAATGATCTTCCAAATAATCTAAAAAGCATTAAAAATTATATAAAAATTCAAAACTAAATTATTTTCTCACCTTCAAGGCACATTCTAACTACAGCCCTGCATGAATGGATTCAATGAATTATTTTGAATTTTTTGTTTAATATGAATGAATTAATTAGATTTTTGAGTTTAATAGAATTAAATGAATGAATGAATGGCATGAATTCCGAAATAATTCAAACGACAATTTCTTTTGAAGAAGAAAGGGCCATAATTTTGTGATTAAATCTGCCTGAATTTTATTTTGATTTGTAAAAAATTGTCCACTTTTTGTTCTCAAAAGAAATCAAAAAAAATCTGGAAAATTCAAAAAATTCATAAAAATTATTTATTCAATTCGAAATGAATTAGAAAAACATTCAATTTATTTCACATAGAATTGAATTAAACAAATCAGAAATTTCATGGCTAAATTGAATGATTCACGCAGGGCTCTAATTCTAACTTTAATTTTAATTTTATCTATAACTATTTTTTTTATCTAACTTTAACTTTAATTTTAAAATTTATAATTACTAAAAAAATACACAACTTCTTGTACGTTCTAATTTTTTGTTTTTCAAATAATTACACCATAAATTTTTGAATTGTAATAAAAATGTTTTCTTATGTTTGTTTGCTTTTAAGATTTTATAATGTTAGTGAGTAAGACAAAATGACTAATGTAAACATATTGTACCCAAAGTGACTGGTGCCCTGTAGCACTGGGATAAAACCAAAAAAAATAAATTAAATTAAAATGTAGAGATTAGATGGCGTGGGCATCTGAGGCATCTCCTTTTCCTTACCCCATTTTGGCGCAGCAGCAGTATGAGCAGGTGCCACATGAGCGCATGCGAGGCACGGTACTTGACCACGCTGCCCTGCGGACTCTTCTGGGTGGCATAGAGCACGGTGCAGCCCTTGGTGGGTCCCAGTCGGATCTGTTCCTTGCAGAAGCTGATGATCTTGTCCTTGTGCAGCTTGCGGCCCTGCAGGGGACCCGGATACATGCGCAGCAGGCTGCTCGTTCCGTCGCGGATGCGCGGCGGCGCCACCTCCACATCGTTGCGCAAACGCCCGCGGCCGGCGTACTTGGGCTTCACCTTCAGCAGCAGACTCATCGCGTACGAGGCCACCAAATGGGGCCGGTTGAACTGCAGGGGCGTGCGTCGGCGCGGCGGACGAGCCACCGCGGTGGTGGTCACCGTTCCAGCGGTGGCCAATCCACCGTAGGTCGATGGTGCCGCTTCGGCAGCAGCTCTGCGGTGGATAACAAGAACACAGGCTTTAGTACAATCGCTTGGATAGTCCGTGGGGAAGCAATAAAAAATATCATGCAAAATCGAAAGGGGGATTGGGAGTTTCGAGAGATCAGAGATCGGGTTAGGGAAGTATATAGAGTGGAGTGGGGAAAAAATAATCCATCAGTCGAGTAGATTTCAACAGTTCCCGCTGCATGCCACTTAAAGGAAAGATTTCGACAGGCCCTCTCAAAACCCAAGCATAAATATTATTATAAATATTATAATACTTCGTTCAGCCTAAAAAATCCTATTGCATTTTTTTCTACCGCACCTGACCTTTAAAAAGGTTCTTAAAACTTTTTTGCAGAATTTAGGAGATTATATGAAATTTACTAACTATTCATTAATTTAAAAGCTAAGGTTTCTTTGGATTTTTGTGATGACTTGATCAGTGATCAATTCAGATAACTGGATTTTTGTTCATACAAGAACCAATAAAACTTTTAATATAAATATATACCGAATAATAATAAATTGATAAATATTTTTTATATCAAATAAATATAGAATTAAGTTTCCTGAACCCAACCATCCAAAAATGAGACAGAGACAGAAATCGAGAGATGATCTCAGGGACAAAGCGAAAAACGATTTTCCAAAGCAGCAGAAGTGTGAGTGCGACAGAGAAGGCGAAAGTGGGTGAGAGGGACAGGTGTTTTTGTTTATAATTTTGCCTAGGCAGCGCAAAGCTTCGCGGGAGAGAAAGAGAGAAAGCACGACAGAAAGCTAGAAAGTGGGATTTAGTTTTTGATGGACAGCAGAATTTATCAGATTGATTTTTCAGTATTACTTGATATTTGTTGTATACCCTTGCAGAATTATTTTAATTTAGTAATTTACTGGTAATTTTGGTTATAATAGTCATAAAAAGAAGATTTTGGTTCCAATTAATTAATTTAGTTTTTTTTGGACAAAGATATTTAACACTTTTGCTTATAATCGAACTGTAATTGTATATTTAATATTTTCAACTGAACTTTTATATAATATAAGGACATTTTGTACGTTTTTTTTTGATTGGTTAATTATTGGTTTTAACTGCAAGGGTATATTTAAACTTTGGCTTGCCAAAGTTAAAGTCTTTTTGGTTGGCTTGGCACTCTTTTCTTGTTTTTTTTGGTATTTTTTGACCACCTGATATCGAGACCGCACTCGGAACCAGCGTAATACGGTCCGCATCGGGAATTGCGTCCATCGCCGTTTAAATTGCTCAACGAGCGGGCACTGGAGAGCGAAGGATATGGATGGTATTGGTTATAGATGGATCCTCCTCGTGATCCGTAAAAACTGGCATTATCCTCCGTAATGTTAAAACTCGAGTTTAGCGGATCCTCCCTGTGATGTTGCTGTTGTTGTTGTTGTTGTTGTTGCTGGTAGATCAGCTCTTTGTATTGTTGGCGATGGAATTCATTGGCTTGGGTTATGTATGCGTGTGTATACCTGTATTGTATATATATGTAAAGGTGGGAAGTTGGGCAGATAGCACAATTGATGTTGTTGTTGTTGTTGTTCGTTTTTTTGGTTGTGCATTTTGTTGTTGTTGTTGGTTAGAGACGAAAACAGTTTTGCGGTTATTTACAAATTTCCATTAGTTTCTTATTGGGTTTTGTTGTGTGTTTTTGTTTTTCTAATTAGTAAAACACGTACACAACGAACGACAGACGGGGGGGAACAAATTGGAAGTGGAACATGATATATGGTTGGGATGGTGGAATCCAATTGGAGTATGTAACATGTACTGGGTAACGGTGACAACGCAAGGGAAAGAGAAAGCTGCAAGAGGGCGGGCGGGCGAGCGAGCGAGACAGACCTCGTTTCTAATCACTAACTACAAAAAAAGCATTTTAGTTTAGTTGATTAGATTAAGTAGCCCAAGTCCAACCTCAACATTTAAGGGGCGGGGTCAGGGTTTAAACAGGAGGGACAGGGTTGGGGTATGGTCCCATTATTAGGTTAGACAAACTAAATTAATCATTAGTTTTTTAGT
This sequence comes from Drosophila takahashii, assembly GCF_030179915.1. NCBI lineage: Eukaryota > Metazoa > Arthropoda > Insecta > Diptera > Drosophilidae > Drosophila > Drosophila takahashii. Next base: position 23,156,269 of record NC_091683.1, read on the forward strand.
TAGCAAACAGCAAACTAAGGTAAAAGAGTAAGAGAAAACCGAAAGCTACTTCAAGATCAACACACTTAGAGCCAGGGTAAAAGGTTCAGGCTAGAGGTTAAGGTAGAAGTTAACCGGGGGTTAAACAAAACTATAGGAACGGTGGCAAAGGAACACGATTTCGGATCAGCCGAATCTATGGATCCTTGCGGAAACTTGCAGAGATTTTGGAGCTTACTTTTAACTATTTTAACGCTTGAATAACAACAGGCTATCTACGTAATTTATTTAATCTTTTTTTTTTAAGTGCCTGAAATTTATGGATCATTAAAAAGGGATTTAACACGCTGAAGTCATGAGTCAAGTTACGTCACTTTGGAATTTGTGGGAGGAAAAAGGTTTTGAAAAGAATAAAAAAAAATTTTGAATTTATTTTAAACACTAAACTTTTAATATATGGGTTTTGCAAGTAAAGTTCGCCGTTATAACAATGAATCTTAATTTAAATCTTAAAAGCAAATTTTTATTTTGGCAACTTGGTGTGATAACATAAAATATTATTTCAAAATGGTTCAGTATTCAAGCTAACTGCTTTTGACAACCGAAAGCCATTGCAAAACCCATTAAAAAAACCTCTCAAAAGTCTCTGCAAGTCTATACGAAATTCTCTAGAGGACTTTAACGAGAAAACTTGAACATAAACGAAAAAAAAACTAGGCTGGGCAGTTGGATAACTAACCTTTCTCGCTCCCTCAGCAGGGCGGCTTCACTGCTCCCGCTGACACTGCCTCCGCTTGCGGCGGCGGCGGCGGCCACCAACTGGGCGGCACTCACCGGAACAGCGCCGGGCACCAAGCCAGGAATCGCTGCTGCTGCTGCTGCTGCGCCGCCAGGAACTCCGGACTTCGAGGCAGCCGCCGAGACAGCGGCCGCCGTCATCGAGTTGATCATCTGGCCGTAGAACTTGGCGTACATATCGGCATAGGCATGCGGATTGCGCGACATCTGCTCGTACATGGAGTACGAATCGTAGGCACCGCCATACTGATCATACTGATTGCGACGCTTGCCGGAACCGGAACCACCTCCTCCGCTGCCACCGCCGCCGCCGCCGCTGGTGTTGCCTCCGTTGATGCGCTCCTTCTCGAGATCACTGTTGCGCGAGCTCTTCCGGCGGTACTCCTCGTAGCCACCGTCCCAGTTCCGCAGATCCTGGTGACGTCGGCGACCCTCCTCTGGGCGGCCACTGCGTCCCTGATTCTCGTAGCTCCGTCGTCCGCCCGACGATCGCGATTTGTCGGCCGACGATGGCTGTTTGTTGGAGCGTCTGGAGTATTGACGATCGTGATCACGATCGCGTTCCGGTTCGTAGTAGTCGAACGACGGCTCCTCGGCGGCGCTGCGTCGCTGGCTGCGGCCGGTTTTACTGCTCCGGCCACCACCTCCTCTTCCCTCAGTGCCTCCGCCATCGAGTTCTCCCTCGCCGAGATGATTGATCTCGGGATTATCCGATTCGCCGTCGTAGTTGCTGTTGTTGTAGCGACGCGAATGATCGTACGAACGCTCCTGATCCTCGCCGCCACTGTGATACTTATTCGAGCGTCGCCGCCAGTGCCGCTCACGCTCCCTATCCCGTTCCCGCTCCCTTTCCCTTTCCCGCTCGGCCTTCGGTTCCGCTGGATGGCGACGCGATCGCGTCGAGTCGTGATTGTTGCTCCGCCTGTGCTGCGTTTCCCTCAGCGATTTGGTCTCGTGGTGGGCAGCACCGCGTACCGAGTCCTCCGTTTCGCCATCGTAGGTGTAGTGACCATGGCTGCGTCCGCGGCCCTGCCGCTCGTCCATCAGATCCCGGCGCTCGCGCTCCCGATCGCGCTCCCTTTCGCTCTGCAGGAACTCATCCGACTCGTCCTCGGACTCCAGATCCAGCGAGGCATTCGCGCGACGTCCCCCCGCCGCCGCCCGCTTCTTCTCCTGCTGTTGCGGCTGCTGCTGCTGTAGAAGAGGTAGCTGCGGTTGCTGTGGTTGCTGTGGTTGCGGGGTGACTGCCTGCGGCGGTTGGTTGATGTGATGCAGCTGCAGCTCCGGCTCATCGGGCTGAATATTGTGATGTACCGACAATGTCGGGGGAAGTTCGGCCAGCGCTGGTGGCGGAATGGCTTCGCGATCCTCCAGATTCTCACCATCCAGCACCTGCTCCCTCAACGATGGTGCGTTCGTCTCCACGCCCGTGACGACGCGACGCGGTGGCGTCTGTATATTGCGCACTTGCTGCCCGCCGTCGTCCGAGGTGTCCTCGCCGTCCGCCTGACGCTCCTGCATGTGCAGGGCAGCCGCCTGGGCGACATCGAGCGCCGGCTGCTCCGTGGCGCCGGTGACCAGGCGCTGCTGCTGCGAGTCCAGCTCCGGCTGGCCCAGAACCAGACGGGACAAGCCCGGTGGCGGCAGCAGACCCGCATCCTGATCCGCCTCGCCCTCGCCCAGCTGCTCGGACAGGTGACTCGTCTGCAGGTACTGCGCCCGCTCGTCATTAGGGGCGGACAACACCTCCTGGTTGTCCACCGCTGGCTGAGCGTACAGCGATGCGGTTGCTGCAGGAATTGGGGCACCTGGTGAAGCCTCAACAGGTGGTGCCGCCAGCAAGTTGAAGCCATCGCCATGGGCCTCCCCGGGAGGCGGGGCAACTGGAGGAGCTAATGGCGCTACAGCCGGTGCTGGTGGTGAAGGAGCTCCGCCCGCCGGACTGGCCATTATGTTCACTCGCTTATTGAGGCCCGCGGAGCGCTTGAAGGGATTGCCAGCCGCTGGAGTCAAGCTGGGCGGCAGTGCAGCCGGTGGTGCAATGCCAGCGGCGTCCGTTGGTGGTGCTACCACGCCGGCAAGAGGCGCTGGAGGAGCTACCCCGCCGGCAAGAGGCGCTGGAGGAGCTACCACAGCAAATGGTGGTGCAGCAAACGCAGAAAGTGATGTTGGTGGCTGGTTTTGGAAAGCCTGGGGCGGCACAATGGCATCCAGTTCGGGTTCCTGACCAACCTCCGGCTGCTGAGGCAATGATGCTGCCTGCTGATCCGTTGGAGGCGGCAGCTCCACATTGTTATTGACACTATTGCCGGTGGCAAAGGCTTGCCAACTGCCTGGCGAGGACTGGACATTGAAGGAGTCCTCGAGCAGTTGCCCCGATGGCTCCAGCAAGGCCTCGTTGCTAAGGCTATTATTGTTGTTGCTATTGTCGTTCCAATCGCCCCAATCACCCCAGCCACCTCCTCCTCCTCCTCCGCCGCTATTATTGTTGTCAAACGAGTCCAGAGCGGGTTCCGCTGGAGCCGGGACTTGTGGCTGCTGGTGAGTGGGATAATACAGTTGCTGCTGGATATTATGTTGCTGCTGCGTAGGCTGTTGTGGCTGCTGTTGCTGCAGTGGCAGTTGCTGCTGTTGCTGCTGCAGTGGCAGTTGCTGCTGCTGTCCTGCAAAGTAGTTATTGTAGTTCAGCGACTGCTGCTGCTGCTGCTGATCCTCCGGCCAGTAATTTGGCTGCTGTTGCTGGAACATTTGGCTGGCGTAGAGCTGCTGATGCTGCTGATGCTGCTGCTGTGCAGGATGAGGTTGCTGCTGCTGCTGCTGCTGTTGGGGCGTTGCATGTTGCTGCGGGGCCTGTTGCTGCTGCTGCTGCTGCTGCTGATGCGGTGGCAGCCAGGGCGCATTGTTGTGCAACATGTTGGATCTTTAAGAAGGGAAACAAAACACATATTAAAATTAATTAAAAAGGCAATGGATCATTTGAGTGGAACATAAAAGCCTACTAATTCTAACAATTCCTACTCCTTTCCTGAAATATCACCAAAAAAGTTTCTTCATTATGTCCTTAATGATTACCTCGCTTTATAAATATCTTTTCATGTTTAAATGTACATATATTTCTTGTAAAACGAGATTACTAAGCCAACAATCTTAATTTCATAAGTGTACATGTCTATTTCAATTCTCTTGGGTTTTTTCTTAAATGAAAAAAAATCTTAAAGACAAAATTCTTCTTAAAATTCTCTTCTGTTTTTTTAATTTTTCTAATATGTTTCGATCTAGAAATAAGATACATTTTTAAAATCCCAAGTAAAATGCCTTTTTAAAAAAGCGGAAACTTTTTTTTAAAATTAAAGTTCTATAAGTGTTTTTTGAGATTATTAAGTTTAAGGTTTTCCTATATTTGTAATATTACCAAGGGTCTTTTATATATCTCAAAACTTGTGTTGTCCTTAAAAGAGCTTTATATATCAGTACCATTGGGCTACCCTTAGATACTTTAAAGGTTTTTAGGTGTTATAAGGATTTTCCCCGAGGAGTTCGCAGGTGGTGGGTGCTGGATTTTGTGGGGCAGTTCAATGAACCAAACCAGTTTTGATGGAAAATTACCCGTTTGAACTGATTTTTCCTCAATTCCTGTTAAGGATCGTAAATAGCGGTGGAAGGCACGCAAACGAATTTTTAACAATATGGAATATATATATATTATTATCAAGCCACAATGAGCGTAAAATCAAAAGTTAAAAGTTTACGTGGACGTTTGCCATATATGTACGTATGTGTTTGTATGTACGTTCGTTTTGTTACCACCGTTTCGCTCTCTTACTGTTGTTGTTTTTGTTCTCTTGACGCAGCAGGTTTTTTTCGCTGCACTGCACTGTTTTTTTACCTTTTTCCAAGCCACTGATAATTTTAACACTTAATTTTTCGTAAACTGGCCCTAGAATATATTTTGAACTTGCGTATTTTCCTCCTGTTTTTCTTCTTTTCTGCTTTGCAAGTCAAAAGTGAAAACACTCTCTGGGGGAAAAAATTGGAGCAGTGGTGGAGAGAGAGAGAGAGAGAGAGGGAGAGAGCTCTTCCTCTCGGCAAAAAAGAACCAAACGCAGGGTTGCAATCCGGTGTTCCCGTGCAAAAGTTGACCACACAATTATTTTTACTGGCCATAATAAAAGAAAAACACTTGGCAGTTGTCTTTGTCAATTTATGTTTCTTATAAAAATAAAACACACACAATTATTACGAGAGAGCCAGCACACACACACGCACCCAGGCTCACACACACACTCACTCTGTCCCTTTCCTTTTCTTCTAATTAGCTTACGCTGCCCACTGACTTACACAAATCGCTCGTTTATTTACACGCACTTGGTACTGTCCTCTGGCAGTTGACTAAACAATACATTTACTTGTTGGCTGATTGCTAAAGCAGTCGTCTTGGCTTTTAAACAATTAACTTTGGAATTTTTTCGATCCGAACACAGCAAATCTCCCAAATGCCAACTCGACTTTCGTGTAGGGATGTGAAAAATATACCAAAATATCAATATATCGATATTTTTGGAATAAAAATAAATATTTATATCGTGAATATGTGGAATATCGCTATTATTTTAAATATATTTTTTATATTTCAAAAATCGAACTAATCTGAAACGAAGTTTCAAAAATTAATAATAATTTATGAATTATATTAAATATTATAATAAAATGCAGGAAAAAAAGCGAAACTAAAACCGTAATACTCCAGGAACATTAACTATTTGCTGAAATTTCAGCTTGACATTTTTTGTAGCTTGTATACCAGGCCCTATTTTTTAAATTTGTTGTGAAAAAAACTGTAATATTGGGCTTAAAAACGTTTTAAATTGATTTAATTTACAATAAACCTTAAGTTAATTTTATAAAAAATGTAAATATACTTCCATCTACCTAGATTTTTATATTCTGTTTTTAAAAATGAATTTGTTTTGTCAATTTATAAATAAGAGTTTTAAAATGCGTAGTTTTTATTATAAGTTAACGGAACTCAAGGCGTTTCAAAAGATTTTTTTGCCATCAAATCGGGAATCCCCTTACTAGCAAATATCGATATTTGTACGCCTGCCTATCGCTGGACACACGTGTGCGTGTGTGTGTGTGTGTGTGCCTATCGCCAGCTGATGCCTTAGCGCTTGCGTATTTTGTTGATATTTGCAAGCCACGCGAGACGAGAAGAGATGCTGCGCCTACTCGTGTCCAACTGCGGCAGGAGCAGCGACTTGTACAGGTAGGATGCACCACGCGGAGTCGCCGGCTGGCAGGGCCGATTCCCGGGTAGCCAGCAGCTGGTGAGGAGCATAACAACACTCCCCCCTTGGCCCTCACTCCGGTTATGTCATCAATCGCAAATAGCCAATCGCCAACTTATCATTAACCGCCCTTTTCTTTGCCATAGTCGCCACCTACTGCAGCCCTCGCAGCAGCCACTGCCACGCCTCCAGAACGCCGCCCGCCTGATGCGACAACATTTGCGCGGGACGAACGCCAAGGGAGCCCCGCATCCGCATCCGCATCTGCCCACGCCCCCGTCCCCGCCCACAAGCGCCAGCCGCCTGCTACACACGACACGCCTCCTTCTTTGGGGCGGCGGAAGTCTGGCCATCGGCCTGGGCGCCCGCTCCTGGTGGGCGGGGCACCGCGGGGCGATTGTCCACTGCGAGGGAAGCCGGCTGGCCGTTCGCAAGGAGCCGGAGGAGGAGGAGGGAACGGCCGAGGAGCAGCACTTCGACTGGCGGCGACTGTGGGCCTACCTGGAGCCACATCTCTGGGAGCTCATCGGGGCCATATGCGTGAGTAGGCTAGTGTGCGGCAGGAGGGCAAGGATCAATAGGAGAATCTAGTCCAAAGACCCTTTAAAATTCTAAGAATATTATTCGCCAGGGTATCAAGAAGTTGGGAATCCACAGAGATACTAAATCCTAGGCCAAAGTTCATATTTCAGTGCCCTATATCAAGATAGAAAGCCTTTATATGGTATAATATGATACAAAATGATATGTGCATAGTGGTATATGATCCAAAATATGAGAAATAGAGGAATTAAGATCCAAAAGCTGAGATCTAATATATTTTCTTTCCATTTCCAAAGTTTCTAGTGTTTTACCTACATATCTTCAGTATGAACTTCTTGGATATTCATTAAAAAAACAGGGCAGTCCAAATATTAGTGTTTTTTATAAAGAAACTGAGATCTAATATATTTTCTTTCCATTTGCAAAGTTTCTAGTGTTTTACCTACATATCTTCAGTATGAACTTCTTGAATATTCATTACAAAAGACCAGGGCAGTCCAAATATTAGTGTTTTTTATAAAGAAACCAGAGTAAACTCCATAGGAATCCATAAATACATCAATGACTTACTCATGTAACTCGCACCTTTTCTTACAGGCAGCCCTGATAGTCGCTTACATCAACATCCGCATCCCAAACCTGCTCGGCGACCTGGTCAACACACTGGCGCGATATGCCAACACATATGTGACGGACCCGATCAACAACTCGTTCGTGAAGGACGTGAGCAAGCCGGCCGGCAATCTGCTGAGCCTGTACATGCTGCAGTCGGGATTCACCTTCATGTACATCTACCTGTTGAGTCGCGTCGGCGAGCAGATGGCGGCCAAGATGCGGCAGGATCTGTTCACGCAGATCGTCGTCCAGGACATTGCCTTCTTCGATGAGAATCGAACGGGTGAGCTGGTCAACCGGCTGACCGCCGATGTGCAGGACTTCAAGACCTCGTTCAAGCAGTTCGTGGCCCAGGGACTGCGCAGTGCTGCCCAGCTAATCGGCGGCAGCATATCGCTCTTCATGATTTCCCCGCACATGGCAGCCATTGCGCTGGCCAGTGTCCCCTGCGTGGTGATGTTCATGACGTATTTGGGCAGGAAACTGCGCTCGCTGAGCAAGAGTTCGCAGGCGCAGGCGGAACGGGCGACGGGCGTTTGCGAGGAGGCCCTCTCGAACATCCGAACGGTGCGCTCCAGTGCCTGTGAGTACCGCGAGATGCAGCTGTTCGAGGCGGAGACCAATGAGGCGGCCCGCCTGGCGCAGGAACTCGGCTACGGCATCGCCATCTTCCAGGGCCTGACCAACTTCTTCCTCAACACACTGGTCCTGTCCACGCTCTTCATGGGCGGCCACCTCATGTCCACGGAGAGCCTGTCGCCGGGCGCCCTGATGGCCTTCCTGGTGGCCTCACAGGGCGTCCAGCGATCCCTGGCCCAGGGCTCCATCCTGCTGGGCACCATGATCAGGGGCATGACCGCTGGCAGCCGGGTGTTCGAGTTCCTCTCGCTGCAGCCGCAGGTGGAGCTGCTGCGCGGCTACATCATCCCGCAGGAGCGGCTGCACGGCGAGATTCGGTTCGAGAACGTCTCCTTCGCATATCCCATGCGGCCGGATCATGTGAGTACTCAAGTCCTTGAAAATCAGGCCCTTTTTTATGTAATACTTACCAACTTCTTATCGCTTCCGCAAGCAGATAACCAATTCATAACCGCCACAAACATTTATGTCTAATATATATGACTAAGTGATAAAAAGATTACCACTAGACTAATAATCCAAATTATTTCCTTTCCTTTTCTGTGTAAAAACTGATATAAAAACTAACAAATGGGTAAGAAGTTCTCAACTGCTCATATGAAATATTAGATTTCTTCATTGGTTATCATCTGTGATTTTTTTGAAATTTTTTGGTGTCCATTTAGGGACGCTATGAATTTTTGAAGTTAAGAACTTAAAAAATTTTCTCAAACTTCAAATTAGTATATCTCGAGAACGATTTTAAATGTGTACTGGGGGAGTTAGAAAATAATTTTCTTACTTTTTTTGTTGTCCAAAAAGTATGAATTTTAATTATTTGAAATTTTTATCGCTGTTTTGAAAGTATTTCTTCATCCTATAAAATAAACTTAACTATCCAAGGTTGTCCATCTCATAACCAACTTAATTTACCCGATGAAACATTTTTGTTCCTTTGCATCATTTGAAGAAAATCTAATATATCACATGCGCAGTTGAGAAATTCTTACCCATACCTATATTTATATTTATATTTATTTATTTAAAATATTATAAACGTTCGTTTCCCGCAGGTGGTGCTCAAGGACTTCAGCCTGACGCTCCGCCCGGGCCAGACGGTGGCCCTGGTGGGAGCCAGTGGATCCGGCAAGTCGACCATAGCCTCGCTGGTCGAACGCTTCTACGAACCCTCGGCGGGCAATATCAAGCTGGACGGCTACAAGCTGTCGGACATCTCGCCCTATTGGCTGCGCTCCAATGTCCTCGGTTTCATCGAACAGCAGCCGGTGCTTTTTGGCACCTCGATATTGGAGAACATCCGCTACGGGAGGCCGGATGCGGGCGAGGAGGATGTGTTTGCGGCTGCGCGCCTCTCGCAATCGCACGACTTTGTGACCGCCCTGCCCGATGGCTATGCGACGCATGTGGGCGAAAGGGGCACCCAGTTGAGCGGTGGTCAGCGGCAGCGCATCGCCATCGCCCGGGCGCTGCTGAAGAACCCGCGCATCCTCATCCTGGACGAGGCGACGAGCGCCCTGGACGCCACCAGCGAGGCGGAGGTGCAGAAGGCACTGGACACGGCGGTTAAGAACCGCACCACCCTGGTGATTGCTCACCGGTTGTCCACGATACGAAACGCTGACCTCATCGTCGTTCTTGACCAGGGACGTGTCGTGGAGGTGAGTTGCCCTTCGTTGAATATGCAGACATATCATACATTTAAAGTAAAGTAAAAAATCAGAGTTATTAGTTTTAAGTATGCAACTTTCTTGCAAACAATTTAATGTCTTTGTGTTGTATCTTTCAGACCGGCAAACACGACGAACTGATGGCCAAGCGGGGCCTGTACTTCGAGCTGGTGCGTCAGCAGGAGCGACGGGACATCCAGGAGCAGGTTCAGGCCGTGGAGGACGTGGTGGCCGCCAAGGAGCAGCAGCAGCAGCCAATTGCAACGGCGACACTGAGCAGCAGTTCCGGCGGCAGGACGAACACCGCCCAAGGATAGAAGCGATCGTAGGCAAATTGATGATTCCCTGTACACTTAATTTATTAGAACGTTTTGTTTTCACTCTTTTTATTTCCAACTGACCAAAAACAAAAGATAACTGGTGAGAGACGCTAACGATAAGTATACAATAAAATAAACGCTGAAGACAGTATTGTTTTTGTTATAAAAATAAAGTATTTCATTGACATTTTCAAAATATTCACCGGGTTTCATCGATAAAGACTGGGGATTTAAATGTGATGTGGTGACTCGGAAATCTCTTTTTAACCGAATTTAGTCCGAATTAAACCGTAGATCAACACAAATTCCAATCGTCTTTGTACGATTTCCGGATAAAGTTAATCTAATAAAATCCACAAATTCGGCAGCTGTAAAACATAAGTATATTTGTGTAATTTTTTTGAGCATCTGAAATCAAATGATCCTATCTTAATTTTCTTGAGAGTAATAATACATTTTCTTTTATCTCTACTATGCAATCTATATATTATAATATAGTGAATGTTGGTCAAACGATTTAGGCCTTATCATCATTTCAACAAAGGTAAGCGAGTAGGTCCAATCTTCGTTATGCCAGGAGCCCCAAATAATTCCATTTGTTTTTCCATCTGTAGTGTGACCCCCTTTATAGAACTTTCCATTTAGCACGCTGTAATTTCAGTGCTTAAATTAATAGGGTCGAATGGTTATAATTGGAATATGTTTACCTCTCAGCACATGACTTGTACCACCAACCACCATATTCATGGCTAGCGCAATTCCATTTATGTTCATCATTATCCCTGTCACGTGTGGTAAACTTTTGGTTCTTATGATATGTGAGAGAATCGCCGGCTGTACCATTATAAATCCCCAGTGATTTAAGCTCATACAATTCTTCTTCACTTGCAATCTTAAAGTCATCATAATGAGCGTAGCCTGTGGATCCATTAACCTTGCCAAGTTTAATATACACACAAAAAAAATTGCTTGGTAAAATTGACCAACAAAGATAGTTACGTAACTATTAAAATAGTTACGTGTATTTTGTTTTTGCTTTGGGTTTGTGTCTTTGCTAATTGTGTGTATTTTGTTGTTGTGAAATAACTATTTACTTAGTAGAATTGACAATTTTGCTGGTTGGGGCTTGTTTGACAATTATTACCAGGGAACGAAAATAACTGTTATTGTAAATTTTTCATACAAAAAAATCACGCACTTAGAAGGGTCCTAAAAATTTTTTAAATACACCACAATTTTTATTAGCCATTGTAGTTTACAAATCCGTAATGATTTTTATTTTTTGATTTTTATAATAAAACTCAAAAAATAACTGTTATTTTTTGATTTTTATGAATAACAGTTATTCCCTTGACATTTTTGAAAATATGAAATAATTAAAAAAAACATGATACCCGTGCTTTTTATAACTTACTAAAAATTTGTTAAAAAAGGCAACCGCGCATACTTTATACCTATATTTTTTCAAAATTTTGTTTACCCACAAAATCGCCATAAATCAAGTTTGAGTTTTATTTTTGATCACGACGAATAACTGTTATTTGTCAACTTTTATTATAAAACTCAGAAAATAACAGTTATTCTTTGAGTTTTACTTTACAAATCAGAAAATAACTGTTAAAGTGTGATTTTTAAAATAAAACTTATAACAGTTACGTTCCCTGATTATTACAGTTGATTTTACCAAGTTTTTTTTTTGTGTGTAGAGTTGATGGGACAAGTGTCTTGTCGATTGCATTTCAAAAGTGCATCGGCTATTTCTGTTAAGTTTTACGAATGCGATTTTATCTGATTTCTCAGGCTATCGATTTCATTGTCTTTGGTCTCAATCACCTTATCTATGTCTTTGATTTTAACTTTAGCAATTTCGAAATCACTGTGCAATTCTTTAATGTTTAATGTCGAGTCTTAAGAAGTTCACTTTGTTTCTTGATTTCCTTAGTTTGTACCGCAATTAACTGGTCTTTCCAGTTGATTTGATTCTGCAAATCTTTAATATTTTCTTCCATAGCATTTACTAGATCTTTAAGTTGATTGCTGTCGTTCAGCTTTAAAAATCTAGTGAGGATTAAGATGTACCCTGCATGGGTTTTCAACATTTTGATAAGAAGTTTTTTCCTCTTTATCTGGATTTGAGTTGGCCCAGGATCTAATAACTAACAGAAAAAGGATAATGAACTGTGCCAGCTTAAACACCAAGACAAACTGAATGCTTCTTTATTTTAAATGCATTTTTATATATACTTCGGATGGCAAACCCTTTATAAGAACTTGTTTTGAAGACTTAAGCGAGTTAATTTTAAGCTGTGAACCAATTCAGAAAGCACAAACCATTTCGTATAAATTCGTACAGTGGGAAAGAGGGTCGCTCTTCTACACAGAGGTAATTATAAGAAACATTTTATACAGAAATAATTACAGATATGAAGACAATATTGCAAAATAAAGCTAATCCCCAAGTTAGAAAAAAGTAGGTAGAGGTTTTCAGAGAACCGATTCTTGTTGAAATATCTATTGATAAATATTATTGTATAACAATTTTGTACAACGGATGTACAATGTACATATGTTAATATTTTTGTGCACCAGGAACATTTGATTGAAGCTGTATTTTGATTGTTTCTGCACTTTACTATATTTTCTCTCAGTGGTCAGATAAACGGCATGTTTACTTTACTTTTGTTTGCAGTTTCAATATTTATAAAAATGAACATGCTTATTAATTTTTCTATAAAAAAATGTTTTTGTTTTTGTTTTAAGAATTGAAAATAAACAAAATTGTTATTTTTGAATTTTTATACAAATTTTCAAATTAGCAAATGGACCAAAAAAAAGTGACGCCGTTAGGTTAGCCAAGACACCCTCCCGCCATTTTATCGAGACCGTAGCTATCGATGTTTTGAAAGCATCGAAGACATCGATGTCGGCATCGATGTTTCTCCACCTCTAGTATTTTATTTTGTGTTGCAATCGATATCATGTGGTTGATTTTGTGAAGTTAATCGATATCAGGTGGTTGTTTTGTTTTGTTTTGTTTATTATGCATTTCTTTTTTATTGTTTGAGTTAGCGAGTTGTGATTTAAATTAGATCGATTTCGGCCGTCGTTGTTAATAATTGCATGGCGGGAATTGGAATTAAATGAGAAAAATGTGCGACAAGTCAATAGCAATACAAGCGAACAATTATGTAAGTGTGTGTGTGTGCTTTTGGTTTAGTTTGGTGTACGAAAAAGACAACAAAAAATTCAATTAAAACAACAACAAACTGGAAACAATAGACGCGCATGTTGGTAAAACCAGTTGTTGTTGCTGGATCTGCTAATGTCGTTGTTGTTCCCGTTCCCCCACACACATTTTCTAACAGTGAACGTGTGTGTGTGTGGCACCTGTACGCGTGTTCGTGTGCGCCAACGAGCTTGTTTGTGTGCGTGTGTGCTTCTGACTTTGCACAGTGGGCAAATTGGTCATATTTACGGTTTAAAAATATACAAATTGTTCAGTGAATTAATTGCCTTAATTAACATAAATTGGCCTGCAAATCATGATAGCTACAGTTGGTCTAACGGAACTAGTATACATAACAGTTATTCACTATCAAGCTTAACTATTGTGTGTATTAAACGATAAGTGAAATAAATTTGGTTTGGCAATTCAATAATATATATTAAAAGTTTACCGAAAGTGATAAGAAGGACATTAACCTCTAATGCGGTTTAAGCTTAAATTTATAGTAACACGAAAATATGCCCACTGTGCCCGCATGCAGGTGTGAGTGCAAGCGTGTGTTTTGATGGCGCATTCGTCATTCATTGCCTAAGCTTGCGAGGGTGGGAGCGGGATGGCAAGTACAACAACTACAGTTAGCTCAGCTGAAGTGCAATTGCGATTGCAGTTGCTCCATCAACTCCGTTTTCACGGTCAATGTTGAGATATACACACATGCCCACTCTACATACTGTGTACACTGTACAGTATGTATGCAATATTGTGATCATCGACAAAATCAGGCGGTCAAGCAAACGCCACTGGTCTTCGTCTTCGCATTCCAACGGAGAGCTGACTCAGGATCGCGGTCTTTATCGCATGTGATCCATTTCCTCAGCTGAACCCTAAACTAATGACTACCAACTCACTTATTTTGTTTTGTTATGGTTTTGTCATTCATTTAATTGTGAATATTCACGAAAATATTTACAGTGGCTATAGCTTTGGGGAATTCGTAGTCATTCATTATAACTTATGGATATTAAACAATCTGAAAAATACATTTTTGTAAGTCCTAACAAATTTTTAAAACTAAATAATTTTTATAAATAAATTATTATTTACTTTGTCAGTTTGCTTTTATCTACGCAATGCTAGAAACGGTTGGGAATTGTAACAACAAAATAAGTAGAAACCAATGAGAAAAATAAACTGATTTTTATTAGCTAACAATATTAAAGTTTTAGACGATGGATATTCCATTTATATAGTCTTAAAAAAGTTATAATCATATCTTTTCCTAAAAAAACCCTCTTTAAAGAAATCAAAAAAATATTGATTGAGCAATTACAATTCAAAATTGTCCTCAACAATGAAATTAACAATTCAAATTTAAATCAAAGAAACGCTTTGAGGCACCAACTTGCTTTCCCGATATGTTAATCTATATTTTCCAACAATAATGATTGATTGATATTTAAGAGCGATAACCTATTTGCAGGCCTGCATTGTCCATTTGGCATTAGATGTAGAACAAACATATACAGAAAAATATAAACCTTGTTTTTACTTAGTTTTGCTGCCCCCCATTTACGACTATTGATCATTTTCCGTGACTGTTGGTCTATATTTACACTATTTAATACCTGTTCGGTCCCCGTCATTCGCTGATATCTATTCACACCACCTTTCCTTCTGCTTTTTCCCTAGTGCTAACGTAATCGCGGCCAAGGCACAAAAACATTCCATGCATCATCAGCAGCGCCTGCGGGCAAATGGTGGACGAGGTGGAGGAGGAGGCGGCTCTGGAGGATCGGGAGGAATGGGAGGACATCCGCCGCTGTGCGCCCATTGCCGGGGCCAACTGCTGCCCCATCCGGAGGAGCCCATCGTGATGGCCCTGGGTCAGCAATGGCACTGCGACTGCTTCCGCTGCTCCGTCTGCGAGGGCCACCTGCACAACTGGTACTTCGAGCGCGAGGGACTACTGTACTGCCGCGAGGACTACTACGGCCGGTTCGGCGATGCCTGCCAGCAGTGCACGGCCGTTATCACCGGACCCGTAATGGTCGCCGGCGAGCACAAATTCCATCCGGAGTGCTTCTGCTGCACCGCCTGCGGCTCCTTCATCGGCGAGGGCGAGTCCTATGCGCTGGTCGAGCGGTCGAAGCTCTACTGTGGCCAGTGCTACGGCAAACGCTCCTGCCAGCCGGCCGATGCCAAGGCGCGGATCACGACGGCCGGCAAGCCGATGCACTCCATCCGTCTGGTCGAGATCCCCAAGGACGCCACCCCGGGCCTGCGGGTCGACGGAGTCGCCCTGGACGACGGCTGTCCCACAGTCCGAATTACAGAGTAAGAATTGCTTAGAAACCATGACTTAATTACACACCATCATTCTCACAAAATCATTAATTTCATTCAGTTTGCATGCTATACCTCTATTTTTTACCACATTTCTTTAAATATTTACTAAAAAATAAATTAGAAAACTTAAAACGTGTCCTTAAATGTTGTTTCAAGTCTTATTAATACATTTTAAACCAAAAGATAACGCTATAGGCGATTATTATTATAAGATACCGGTTACTCTTGTGAAGGAAGTGCGACTGCTTGCACTGCTTGAATTCAATTATATTTGGTACATAAATATTTGGTACATTAATATATGGTACATTAATATTTGGTACATTTCCGAAATCGTTTAAAAGAGTACAGAAATCCATTGTTTTTAAAAGTAAATCCGAATTATATAATCATCCACTCTCATTTGCGTCTTTTGTCAATGTGTTTTTTTTTCAATAGTAATCCCATAAGGACAAATCAAAATGTTGTATATTTTTTAATAATGTTTTGCAATTTTCAAAAGTAAGTAATACCTAGATACTCCTCGCTGTTTGCAAATGGAAATATTGTTCCCAGGGTATTTGCATTTAAAATGGCATTCTCCGCTTTTATTGCAACTTTAGACCTATTATAAGTTAAAGTTAAATAATGCAAATTACACATAACTCTCCATATGTCTGTGATTGTGAAAATGTTATTGATTTATTGATGGCTTACTTTTTGGTTGCAAACGTTTTTGTATTAGCTAGTTAGCTTCATCCCATAATCTCCTCCGTCCGACTAATTTCGTCCTGCGTTCTCTTAACACACATGCTTGCCTAAAAAAAATCGAAAAATTGGAACAGCCTGTTCTGTAACTTCTTCCTTTGGCTCACCTCGGTGGCGGAACAGTGCTGTGGGGCGCCCTATAGGTAAACACTTGCCAAGGGCCAAAGATCCAGCCCACTAACCCCATGAACCACCAAGAGAAACTATGATTTAATATTTTATAATATTTTTTTCCCACAGGATCGATGTAAATCTGACGAACTTGCACATTGGCGACCGCATCCTGGAGGTGAACGGCACGCCCGTCAGCGATTCATCCGTGGAGCAAATCGACAAGCTGATACGCAGCAACGAAAAGATGCTCCAGCTGACCGTCGAGCACGATCCGGTGCAGGTGTGTCGCTCCTGCAGCCAAGCGGACATCCAGAGGGCCATGTCCGCGTCCACGCTCATCCTGCCGCTCAGCACATCGGCCTCCAGCGTGGAGGTGGGCCGGGAGCGGCTCTACAAGACGCCGGGCGAACCCGGCGAGCAGGGATCGAAGGCGCGGAAGCTGCGGCAGGCCACAAATGCCTCGGCCACGATACCACCGGCAGCCGGGGCTGCCATCGCCATGACGCAGCTGAAGGAGAAGGAGCGCTGCTCCAGTCTGTCCAAGCTGCTGGACGAACAGCACCAGGCGCAACAGCATTCGGCCCATCCGCAGCTCTACGATCTGTCCAGGACGCAGTCGTGTCGAGTGGTGCAGAAGCCGCAGCGGATCTTCCGCGCATCGGATCTGGTTATAGGCGAGAAGCTGGGCGAGGGCTTCTTCGGCAAAGTCTTCAAGGTGACGCATCGCCAGAGCGGCGAGGTGATGGTCCTCAAGGAGCTGCATCGCGCCGACGAGGAGGCCCAGCGGAACTTCATCAAGGAGGTGGCCGTTCTCCGCCTGCTCGACCATCGCCACGTGCTCAAGTTCATTGGCGTGCTGTACAAGGAGAAGAAGCTGCATATGGTCACGGAGTACGTGGCCGGCGGCTGCCTCAAGGAGCTCATCCACGATCCCAGCCAGAGCCTCTCCTGGCCGCAGCGCGTCTGCCTGGCCAGGGACATTGCCTGCGGCATGAGCTACCTGCACTCGATGAACATCATCCATCGTGATCTGAACTCGATGAACTGCCTGGTGCGCGAGGATCGTTCGGTTATAGTGGCGGACTTTGGCCTGGCACGCAGTGTGGATGCACCGCGTCTGCCGGGCGGCGTTGGCGCCTCCGCGGACCGCGCAGGTGGCGGCTCCATGACGCCGGGCGGCTATGGATCTGGAGCCAACAGCGATGCGGCCATGTCGCCCAGCGGAACGCTCAGGCGCAGCAAGAGCAGGCAGCGAAGGCAGCGCTACACGGTGGTCGGGAATCCCTACTGGATGGCGCCCGAGATGATGAAGGGCCTGAAGTACGATGAGAAGGTCGACGTCTTCTCCTTCGGCATCATGTTGTGCGAGGTGAGGCACTATCTACATTAGAAGAAGCATAAAGCTTGTTGTAAACGATGCAGCATAAAATGCTTAAAAAACATACTCTATATTAACTTGGCAAATAATACATTAATGTAATTAATTTAATTTATTTAAAGAGCATTTTATGTGGTATATTTTCTTATTTTTATATTTATCTTAAAATTAATAATGTTTATTTTGTTCTCATAATTTGTAAATTCTTTAGACGATTTTGTTAAAGTGTGAATGCCATTTTATAGTCTTTATTAAGCCCCATCGAAATGTAAAGGAAAATTTTCAAGTCGGAGAATTCATTAAAAAGTTATGAGCAAATAATGCATTTTCCGCTAAGTGGCGCCACCTTTAGGCGACTTTGCTGCTTGCATATCTCCATCTCTCTCACACCCATTCAGTTGAGGAACGGGTATTTTCCTTTTGAAAAAAGTTTAAAAAAAAAAGTATAATTATTTAAACCGCAGCTTTATGTCCATAAAATTTGTAATATTTAAATTTAGCAACCTTTTAATTTAACTTGTTAATTCCCTTACAGATCATTGGACGCGTGGAAGCCGATCCCGATTTCATGCCCCGCAACTCGGACTTCAGCCTCAACCAGCAGGAGTTCCGCGAGAAGTTCTGCGCCCAGTGCCCCGAGCCCTTCGTCAAAGTGGCCTTCGTGTGCTGCGACCTCAATCCGGACATGCGTCCGTGCTTCGAGACGCTGCACGTGTGGCTCCTCCGGCTGGCCGACGACCTGGCCGCCGAGCGTGTGCCGCCCGAGCGGCTGCTGCACGAGATCGAGACGTTCCAGGAGTGGTACGCCAGCTCCGAGGACGCCCTGTCGCCCACCTCCCAGCGCAGCCTGAATAACCTCGATGAGCTGGTCAAGATTGCGGCGGAGGGGGAATCGGAAATCTCGCCCGTCGAAAAGGAAAAGGAGAATCTGGTGATCAAGCCGCAGGACATACCCAAGTCACCGCACCTGGGCAAGGATTTCTCGCCCAGCGGCGAGAGATTGCGCGACAGCATGCGGGCCAGGCGGCGCCAGCGTTTCTTGGGCGCCCAGGAGGAGCGGCGCAACCTTACGCCCGAAACGGAGTCCAAGGAGCGGGCCCTGAAGAAGGCCCTCAAGAAGTGTCGGCCGTTTGGCGAGAGGGGCTACCTGGTGGATTTGCGGCCCGGTGCCGAGCTGCAGCTGCAGGATGTCCGGGATCTGAACACATATTCCGATGTGGACTCCAGTTGCGATACGAGTTTGAATTACCATGAGGTGAATAACTTGCCAGCACCGCAGGCGCCGCAAGACGCGGAGGAGGTCAAGTCGGCCAAGGAGGAGGAAGTACTGGACCAGGAGGGCGCCAACCATCGGCTGGCCATCGACGATATGCGCAACCGGCTGCATCAGTGCCGCAGCAAATTCGAGCATCTGGAGGAGGCCAGCCGGCGGAACTTCAACCAATCGCAGCACTCGATGCGCAACTTCTTCAAGACCCCACCGGTGGCCCTCAAGATGTTCCAGCGCCTGGAGCACGAGGCGGCGGCACTGAATGGTGGCGCCAATTGCCCGCCGCCACCGCCGCGCACTCAGCGCATCAATCAGACGCCCATTTTCGGGCGCAAGAATCCGCCCATCGCATCGAGTGTGGGCCAAAGGCTGCAGCACGGCGAATCCCTGGAGAACCTGACCTCCAGCGGAGGAGCCAGCAAACAGTTGGCCACACCGGCGCCCAAAAGGAGCAAGGCTGCGACGACGACGAAGGTCCAGCCTCCACTCTTCCTGCCGCCCAGCATCACAAGTAGCGTCAATGGAAATGTGAGCACCAGCACCACCACCACGACCACCAGTTGTCCACCAACCGCTCCAGATTGGCTGCCGAAAAAGCACAAGCTGACGCTGCCACTGCCCTCGCCGCATCCGCAAGCTGCACAGCGATCGAGCCACAATCATCGCCCGGCGACGAGCAATGGCAAGGGAAAGGTGGTGAGGCCACCGCCCGGCCGCACAGCTCAGGGAATCCCCGCCAGCAACGGCGTCTCGCCCACCAGGAGCACCCGGCCGGGCTCGCCCAGCAAGCATTTGGCCCAGAGGCATACCGCCGCCACGGCCCAGCGACTGACAAATGGTAAACTTATCTGAGCAAAAGTTAACTTGGAGTTAAGCTTAGGTTAAACCTTTTACTATTATTGAAAACCATTCATTTAATGACCAATTGGATTGCCTTTAAAGTTGTATATATAAGCATTTTAAGAGTTATTGTATTAATTTGCTTTATAATGTTTGTTTTTTAATGCTTTTTTTCCTCTGAGAAAAACGTTTTATATAAACATTAACCTATTTATTCTATTACTTCATATAATATGGAGTTTAAGATAGATAATATAATATGAAATTGTCTTTAATGTTTGGTTTTTAAAGCTTTATAATGTTTGGTTTTTAATGCTCTTTTTCTACTGAGAAAAACGTTTTATATAAACATTTTATTCTATTACTTCATATAATATGGAATTTATTATAGACAATATATAATATGAAATGGTCTTTAAGGTTTGGTTTTTAAAGCTTTTCCACTACAAACACAGCTTATTATTTATTATTATTATTATTATTCTAGCACAGCAAGTTTAAATTTATATTTGTAGCACTAGTCACATTGAATTTAAAAAGCAAGCTTATTTGAACAAAAAAGACTTAAAACTACTACCTATTATTAACAATTTTGAATTATTGAATTATTACGTAGGGATTGATTAATATTTTATGATAATTATTATTATTTTACCTCTAGTTTAATTTTACGATTTGTTTTTGTTTTTATTTTACTTGAAATGTTCTTTAATTTTAGATTTAAACTGAGTTGCGCTCCTAATCGTTTTATAGTTATGTGATAGACTGTTCCACAGACGGATAGCATTCACGTAAAACTGCCTATTCGAGCATAGCCTATTATATCTTGGGCATATGAAGTTATTAGTTCTAGTTGATGTAGCTGATATAAGTTTGTTATATAAATATGAAGGTCCTTGGGTTATCACAATTTTATGGAAATATGTATATTAGAGTCCTGTAGTTAATCCATGAGGGCAAGTTCAGGTCCAGAAGTTTATTAGTCAAGTGTGATACATGGTCAAGATGATTCAAATTAAAAACATATCTGACGATATAGTTAAAGGCTACTAACAGCTTTTGCAGTGTCCAAAAACTTCCACACCATAAAATAGTGTTGGAACAAGAATCACTTTTAGTATTTAGATTTTATTCATTTATTGTAGTTTTAAAAATTAAGTAATTAATCAACACCTTTATTATATAGTAGGGATGTCAAAAATATATCAATATATCGATTTGAATAATTATCAGGTATCATTTTTTTGATAACTTTAAGTGGTTTCACTTTTCATCGGGACAAGAAAAAATACATATGTAAAAGATGAGCGCCGATAAAATTTATTTTTCGTCAAGTGAAAATGCATAGCATAGCATTCAGAATCCAAGACGCAGTAAAAACAAGATAGAACGCTATAATCGGGTGCCCCCGCCTAATGCAGCTTAAAATTAATACAAAATAATAATAAAAAAAAATATCATCGATACGATATTTTCAAATATTTCGACATCCCTATTATATAGACTGTGTAAGATATTAGTAAGGGACATAGTACTGAACTGTTTTAACCAAAGTCCCCTCTTTTAGCTGCCGCTTCGCACCAGCAACAGCAACAGCAGCAACAGTCCGCGAGGACGACGCGCCTGAACATCCTCAGTCCGGAGAAGGTGCATCGCCTGGGAGCCCGTCTCAGCGATCAGAAGCAGAAAATGCGCGAAGAGGCCGCGGCGACAGCGGCTGCCTCAGCCGTCGGTGGAGGAGCAGGAGCAGGATGTGCGGCCTCGCCAGCGGCGGGATCTTTGAATGGTCACCTGCAGGGTCATCGAACCGGGGCATCCGGATCGGCGAATCCGGCGGGCGGTGAAAGGAGGAGGCGAGCGGCTCCACCGCCACCAGTGCGCACGCATTTCAATACGCGCTGCTAGCCACTCGCATATATGCTCGATTGTCAAGTGTTGTGCAAAGTTTATTGTTCCACTCAGGAAGCTCTTTTTTTTTAACGTCCTAACTGTTTTAATTTGTAATATCGTTCGCTTTTGTACTGTACAGATGCAGAAATACCTAGATTCCTAGTATATTCCACAATTTAAGCATAATCCACTAAATTTCTGTAACAATTCCATAATTCCTATGTATAACGAGACATTTTGTATAAATATGTAATGCCTTTTGAAATGTAAATAACTCGAATCAACCAGTGAACTGTTGCGCTGTTGAAAACGCAAATGTTATACGCACACATGACAACATTCCAGGAAAAGTGTTTATTTTATAGTTTTCTTTTTTTTTTTTTGATTTTAACATTCGATTTTAAGTTTGAACTAAACGAAGGTTAAGTGCCTGTTAAGAGAGAAAACCAAGAAGTTGCAATATTTACATAGATTGTATAAAAACCAAGCGAATAATTATAGTAATTAAGATTACAGGGTAACAGCTGTTCCGACTAACCTAACGAACTCAACTAAAATGCTAAGCAATTAATCGTTTAACCCACTATTGTCTGACTTAAAGGTTATATTATAAAAGAGATATGAGAGAGAGATGAAAGAAACTTGTGCCATGAAGCTGAGCGACGAACGGAAGAATCTAAAGAATCCTTGCGAGGAGACGAGATGAAAAGAAGGAGCCCACCCACAAAAAAGACAAAGGAACGAAAAGAACTTTAACTAACTAGAAAAATTGTGGTTTGAATATTTTTTGATATACACCATATATATATGCATATATATTCCAAAACTATATAGATAAACGTATTCCATGTTAGTGCTTAAATCTAATTTATTATTTATCAATTTTCCACCCATCCACCGCCCCATTCCATGAACAATAATTAACAATGCTAGGAAAGAACTTTTTTTTTTTGATTTTTGTATTGTGGAGGAAAAGTCTAACTTGTATAATTATATAAGAACGTTTTTGCTCAAAGGCAATTTTAGTTGTAAGTAACACACAAACACAAACACACACCCACGCTAACTGTTATACAAAACGCGCACACGCTCAAGCCTAATACTGTTATACTGTTAAACTGTGTACTTTATATAGCCATTATATGCATTAACCTATATATAGGATCGAAACGCTTTGCAATTAACAGCTTCTACAAGACACTTGAGCCTGGCCACTGTTATACGTATGCCAGTATAACAGTGGCTGGGCCCAAACGATCTAGCATTTAATTACCTATATACAACAAATATGTGCGATATTTTTTATATGTAACGTGTTGTATTTTGACTCCACTCCGGATTATAACTACGTTTATACGCCCGCTATTCCAAGTTTATGAAATATTTCAAGTATTTTCGAGTACCTAACACAACTCAGTACCGTTCTACCGTTTCTACCCAATTGTAAATAAGTTTACTAACTAGTGATTTTTTTTGTTGCCTTGGGTCTAAGAACGATTTGTATTTTCAAGCAAAGCCCGTGTATAAACGTAGCGGATGGTATGACGACTCTCCCTTGATTTTAATCTTAAATATTTTTTTTGTTAATAAAAAGTGCAAATTGGAAAAAAAAAAAAATAAAAAAAACTGAAGACGTTTATTTTTTGTGGGTCGAATTTTATGCCGAACCTATCTTAATTAAAATATTTCTCAAAAAGGAAATATTGAAAATCATTTTTTAGAACCGTTTTTGAAGGAAAATTGAAAAGCCACGTACAGTTGTGCCTGCAAGGGGACTGAACAGATGGCCAGGACTGTGGGCGGTGGGAGAAAAGTGGGTGGCGAAGGGGAAAGACCCCGTTACGAGCTCGTGTGTATCTGTATCTGGTTGCTCCTTTTCCGCATTGCTCCTTTTTGCAGGATATACGCACAGAAATGGCATTTGTCCCAGACCATGGTCGGGAAATCGATGCAGGCCAACAGCCCAGGACAATACGAACACACCGAAAGATCTGTATGTGTGTATACATCCTTGCAGTTCTCGGTCCTGCGCACTCCTTTCCAAAATCCTTTCCATTTTCTTTTTTTTTCTAGGAAACGGGCGACTTTGCAGAGCGCCAGCTTTTAATTTCATTAACAGTTACAGAGCTCTGCTAAGTCAGCTGTTCCAGATTCAAGGTCTACATTTCTGTATCCTATGTACAATCGGGGTATGTATCTACAAAAATATATACAGATGCATATATAGGATGTGTATCCAGGCAGGACACGAAC
Organism: Drosophila takahashii; assembly: GCF_030179915.1. Classification (NCBI taxonomy): domain Eukaryota; kingdom Metazoa; phylum Arthropoda; class Insecta; order Diptera; family Drosophilidae; genus Drosophila; species Drosophila takahashii. The sequence goes on from NC_091683.1 coordinate 23,180,182, forward strand.
CTTACATGGTATACTTACTGACGAACTTTGCCACCCACACTTTTTGGTGGGCGGACATCGTCACTAGATTTTTTCCTTGATTATGACGTGCAGGCACGTACGCAAGCAGGGACGTAGCAAAACGGGAGGAAGGGGGGAATGTATCCCCAAATATGTAATATTTATAAAATATATATGCAACTATATATATAAAGAGGTCCAATATGAAAACGTTTGTTTTATAATTATCGCAATTCAAGTCAAAACACATGTATTACAGGGATGTACATTAAATCAGAAATTAAAAAAAAGTTTTAACTTTGAAATTGCAATGGTTTTCAAGGGGTCGAGTCCAGGCTGAGGGCATAGCAAACGTTACAACCGGTTCGAGTCCGTGATATGCCTGCAGCGTTCGGTATTTATTTGGTATTTCCAGCTTACCAGGACGGATTTTTTAGTGCATTTCAGCCGGCTGCCAAGTATATTTGCACATCGCCGCCAAGGTCACTCTATCAGCGAGTTTTGTGGCGTCCGGTTGATTTTTCCGTTATTCGCTGCGTCGCTGCGTTCTCCTCGTTCGTTTTGTTCCTCCACGTTTTTGGCGTCGTCGTACGTTTACGTGTCCCGCTCTCCATCTCTCTCTCTCCCTCTCTCTCGCTTGCGCGCGGACTCTCGCGCGAAGTGTGTGTGTGTGGTGTGTGTATTGGTGTGTTGAGCAGCGCAGCGCAATAGAAAACATTAGTGAATTTTTTTCGGGTGAACGGCGCGCTGTGAAAAATGCGTGCGTGTGTGTGTGCGTGTGCGAAAATCAATATGAAAACATGAATAACAAAAGCTAATAAAAAAGGAAACACACACGGCACAGGCACAGAAAATCGAGAGAAAAGGCGAAAAGAATAAGAACAAACAGTTGGCGTTGGCGTTGGCGTTGGCCCCACCATCCATTCCCATTCCAATTCCAGCGAGTGAGGAGAAGGAGATATTTCCAGCATAGCCGAGATTCCAAATCCGATTCCAGCAAGTTGCAGGTTCCAGGTTCCAGTTTCCAGCCTTCCAGGTTCCCGTACCCCGCACAGTCACAGCCACACGATGTCGCTGCAAACGAAAAGGCAGCACTGCTACTTGTGCGACCTGCCCCGCATGCCCTGGGCGATGATCAACGACTTCTCGGAGGCAGTGTGCCGCGGCTGCGTCAATTACGAGGGCGCCGATCGCATCGAGGCGGTGCTGGACGCCGCCCGCCAAATGAAGCGTCTCCATCCCGCCAGCAAACAGCAGCGTTCGCACGAGAACGGCGAAGTCTCCGCTGCCGCCGCCGCAGCGGCCGTCCTCCAGCAGCAGCAGCAGCAGCAACAACAGTTACAAGTGGGCCCCGTTCCGGGACCAGGACCCGGTTCCCATCGCAGTGGCGGGGGCGGCGGGGGTAATCCCCCCGGAGGCGGCGGTCCAGGACCATCGGTCACTGGCGGACCGCTCGGCTCGCTGGGCAACGCGGTGGCCGTCGCTGCCGCCGCCGCCGCTGCCGTTCATCACCACCATCCGATGCCCTACCAAATGCCCGTGCCGCGCATCGGTCCGCCCCTCGACTATCCCGTCAAGCTGGAGGACGCACCCGGCGGCGGCGTGCGACCCGTTCGCATCTCCCACATGACGCCCCATCACCTGCCGCCGAATGCAACGCGCGGCGGCGGAGGCGGAGGCGGCGGACCTGGAAGCGGCGTGCCCACGGCGGGCAGCGGTGGTCCGGGCAGCAATCTACCGCCCGCCCTGTCCGTCAACCTTAAGCGACCGCCCAGCGAGGACGTCGACGTGGATGTCAGCCAGCAGCAGCAGCAGCAACAGCAGTCGGCCCATGGCCTGCCGCCAGATGGCGCTGGCGCCTCGGCCGTTGTGGGCGGCGGCGGCGGTGGGCCGCCCGGCATCAAGCGCAGCGCCATGGACGATCCAACGGGCGGAGGCGGCCGACCGCCGTTGACGCGAGGCGAATCCCTGCCCGCAGCGGTCAGCTATGTGCCCGAGCGGCAGCTGAGCGGTCTGAGGGATAAACAACAGCCCGTGAGAGCGCCCAGTTTTGATGCCTCGACCTTCAAAGCAGGTGAGCTGGGGATTACAGCCTAAGAAACTAATCATCAGAAAAGAGAAGTCTTCAAGAGATCAAGAAAAAGTTTTCAAACACTTCAATTTAACATTAAACCATGTATTATTGACGTTCCATAGTGTCATATATGATACATCGCATTGGACTTTAGTATTCTAATTCGTTTTTGCTTGGAAACTACCAAAAAGTCCAAATCCTTATCAGCTTGAGATGAATAATCATCACTTACAGTAGGCATTCCATAGAAATGACTCTCGTAGAGGTAAAGAAACCAGAAAAGTAAAGACATAGTTACAATATCCCAGAATGCACTTTCAAGAGGTCAAATAGCTATCATACTACGGTAGAGATTACTTATAATTACTTAAGCAGGCTGGGATAATCCCATATCAATGATTTCTTATCACTTCAAGTAATCGAATCGCCAATGGGAAATACGCGATATGAAATTGAAAATAAAGTGGCAGGGGAGAGAAAGGGGATTATTTCATATCAATAATAGTGAATGGATCAGTGATCAGTCTGGGTGAACCTTTAACTTTGAAGAAAATTAGGTTGTTATCAAAGTACAGTGATCTCTTGAAAAAGGAAAAAGAGTAAATACTAGGAATAATAAAACCGTTGGAAGCCAATAAGATACCCTCAGGTATTCGGTATGTGATATTTGAGTTTATTTAGATCGGCAATGCCAAGAAGAAATTTCAAACAATTAAGCGTAAAGACATTGTATAAACAATGCGTAAGGGGAAATAATTTGTTTGTTTAAAGTTTATTGCTAGAATTCCACTTTAGAATGATAATAACTGCGATATACAGGGAAATGTGTGCTTAGAAGCTGAGCTGATAAATTGTTTAAATGCCAGGTTTCAATTAACTGGCGCCCACTGTATTTGTTTACCGTTTTTCAGCGGCGATCGCGGGAGAGAGAGAGCGCGCGTCTGTCTCGCTCCAGCCTGGATCGATGGGAGGGAGTGGGTGTAAGGGAGGCAGCGATACAGATAAGGCAGGGCAACCAAACTGGCACACATACAGATATAGATATTCAGGCCAGAGTGAAACGGCGTGATTGCCTGCTCCTTATCTCTCCTGGCTGGAAGGCGAGTAAGAAGAAGCGGGAATCTACGAGTGTATTTGTGATAAGAAGCGTTGTGTCGAAGATTAGATAACGCATTTGCTTATCAGCGCGGCCTTATCTCTTCCCTATGTTTATGTATGTATTACAAACACACATACGAAAAGCGTAGAAACGCATTTTGCAACCCTCTGTGAAAAAAAGGGGCTGCCAACCCTTGCCATTAAAAGGCATGCGCACATGCCAATATACAAACATATATGGGGAAAATACATATATGTACAACACGTACATATATACATAGCTACGTGTAGCCAACAGTCACATCCACGTTCGGTTACATGCACGTACGTAACAGTCGTAATGGGGAAAACAAAAAAAAGCGCAAAAAGCACACGAAAAAAGGACGCAGAATGTAATAAAAACAGACGTGCAAAAACCGTCGTTGACGCTGACGTTGTAATGTTCTCGCTCTACCCCTACCCTTCTCCCACGCTCTTTCGCCGTTGCTCTCCTCTTCTTCCCAAAACTGGTTCCATAAACGTCCATATGTATATGTTGGTGTTGGTGTGTGTGTTTTTTCTCGGCTGCGCGCGCAAAACGTCATTAAACTTGTTTTGGTTTTCGCTGCTGCTTCTTCTGCTGTTTCTCCTTAACGCTATGCGATAACAAGTTGCACACACACACACTCTTGCAAACAATCGAACCAGGGTGTAGATAAATTTTAGTTGGTATACGAATTACGGAACGAGCTGCAGTGACAACAACAACGAAAAAGCACTCCAAAAACAAGATGAAAAACAAAAAAAAAACTTTTCGCCCATACCGATGCCGTCATCAAACAGTGGGACAAAAGTATCATTTATGGCTTCGAAAATAATGGCCTATGTAAATTAAATTGTTAGCTCCTATGTATTCCGATAAAACGAACTTCCTTTGTATTTTTAACACGTTTTTGTGTTTGGACTGGACCATATTGCGAAAAACAACGATAAGCATTATTTCATATTTTTGTTGTTCTTATCTAAAATACATATGTATGCTTTATAAAGAGCAAAAAAACCAATATACTGGGGCAATCTCACCACACAGGGGGGTAAAATCACCACACAACTGGGGAAATTTCGTCACCTGAAAAATGTAGGGAGTTTAACGCCTGAAAATATGCTACACTGATCAAGCGTACCATTTTTGTTGACGTCCTATATTTGTTGCTGCTGCTGGTAGTCTGTTCGTTAGCTAGCTTGTCAAATATAAAAATATGTATTTAAAATAGGTGCGAATTTACCCTTAGCGTAGGGTGGCGAAATTTCCCCAGACCGTACTTTTTTAGAAATAATTATTTTTCTTGCGAAATTAGGCGCGAAGTTAAAAATCACTGACGCAGAAATGCACATTATAGCACTGTGTATTATATAAAAAATCGTGTATCTTATTCCTTTTGAATTGTGGCATACAGAAAAAATTTCGTCGAGAACTAAATGTAGCTTTTGAACTGTTAAAACACATTTAATATTATAGCTTAATTATCTTGGCCTTCTGTGCAAAACAAATGCATTGGTTGTGTCTGGCCGTCTTGAAGGACTAAAACAAAAAAATTATATATTTTTACGACTTATGGATTCCGAGATATTGCAGGTGACGAAATTGCCCCTGTGACGAAATTCCCCCACTCTCCCCTATGTATGTACATATGTATATATTTCTGGAATTTCCCACATGACACCCACTGTGCTAATTTCGTTTGTTGTTTTGTATTTACGTTACGCTTCTGCTTCTTCCTTCCTGTGTGTATTCGTTTCATTACCAAAAAAAAAAAAAAATTCGGGTACATACACATGCACATACTTATTGCGTTTGTGTATATATTAAAAATATAACAAACATTTTCTCGGTGTACAGAGGAAAACTTGTACAAATGTATGTATAAAATGGAACGGCAACGTGCGCGCGCCACCCCCTCGCCCTCCCCCACACTCCCACACCCACCACCTTCTTTCGCCCACTTCACACCCCCTTTTCGTTTCGTTTCATTCAGCGCTTCGTGTTGCCGGCTATAAGTGTGTGTGTGCTGGTGTATCTAGTTCGTGTGTATGCATTTACTGACTGACCATTCCAATGCGTTCGCCAGGAATTCGTTCGTGCCTTCCCTTTGGCGGGAGGAGAGCGGCGTGCAGCTCCTTCTCCCTCTCTCCTGCTCTCATAATTATACATTGCGTGCTCAGTGCAGCTGCAGTTGCAGCAAGTGCAAGGGAGATGGCTAGCTGGGAGTGCATGGCCGCTGTTAACCGTTAAAACACGTGAAACAGCGAAGTCGCTGCCGGTGATTAGACACAGCTGCGATCACAAAAAAATATCAATATTCTATTTTATCTAACAAAAACTTATTTTATAATAGTTTACAAAATAAAATTTTTGTAAAATTCTCTCTTGGTACGCACCTACAAATTAGTGTCTATTTTTTATACCCTTGCAGAGGGTATTATGATTTCAGTCAGAAGTTTGCAACGCAGTGAAGGAGACATTTCCGACCCCATAAAGTATATATATTCTTGACCAGCATCACAAGACGAGTCGATCTAGCCATGTCCGTCTGTCCGTCCGTCTGTCCGTCTGTCCGTCCGTCTGTCCGTCTGTCCGTCCGTTTCTACGCAAACTAGTCTCTCAGTTTTTGAGCTATCGGGATGAAACTTTCCCAAAAGTCTTCTTTCTATTGCAGGTAGTATATATGTCGGAACCAACCGGATCGGACAACTATATCTTATAGCTCCCATAGGAAGGATAAAAAAAAAAAAACGTGAAAAAATTCTAGCTCCGGTGTTTTTTGAAATTTTACCTTCTACTCTTGGGAATATTTTTTTTTATATATTTCTGAATTTCGGTTTTTTTGTTTTTTAAATCGGATCACTATATCATATAGCTGCCATAGAAACGGTCGAAAAATTAAATGGAAATTAATGGGAAAAAAATTATATCTTTGTTGGTTTTTATTACATTCCCTTCTACTCTGGGATATGACTATTTTGAAATATTTCCGAATTTCAATTTTAATTTTTAAAAGATCGAACTACTATATCATATAGCTGTGATAGAAACGATCGAAAAATTAATGTGAAATAATAAGAAATTTAAAATTTTTGCGATTTGTAAATTAATAGAATGATCTGCAAGGGTATATAAGCTTCGGCTTGCCGAAGCTAGCTTCCTTTCTTGTTTTTTAATTGTTTTAAAGTTTTTTAAGTATCTAATTTATTTGACTGCCATTGTAAATACTTAAAGATGTTTTTTTTTGTCGCTAATGCTCGAAAATGAAACCACATTTTTTATTGCTTGCCAAGCTATTTTCTCTACAATATAAATATTTTAATATTTATAACCGGGTTCTTGCACATCCGACCTTGTTGATATGTATTTATGTACCCATGCATTTATTTGCATACATGTGCATATCTTTAACCAAATTATTTGATATTTTAATAATAGTTATGCAATCAGATATCGTTTTCTCATTTCCACATTTGGGTATTTCATAGATTCATTCTGTAAGGGTATTTTAACCTTTCCTTGCACTTCTTATTTGCCATTTGCCATGCGAGAGCGTCAATAGGTTTGCGACTTGGTCTGTGGGAAGATAAGCGATTAACTTATCGACGTAGATTGCACCATCAACACCATATCTTATCATATCTGAGGGACCCGACCATGTGGTTAATTGATAAGCCAAACAACTGCTCGATAAGGAGCTAAGCCCCAAAACATGAGACCCACAGAACAAATAGAAGGAAAGAGCAGCGGCCTAAGTATTGTCGGTAGAAAGCCTGATATGATATGCAATCGCCGGTTTCTGATAACTAATCGAATATTGATGGATAGATGCCGGAATTGTATTATCAACGCCAACCTTATCAACAGTTGGGGGAAATTTATTCTACATTTCATGATAATGATTTTGGGGTTTTCTCAGTTTTGTGTTTTAGGTTTATAGGTTTTTTCGACTAAAATAGCTCAATAGTTTTTTGAAGTTATTTTGAAATGACTAAAATTTAAAATTTGTAGAAAACTGTTAATAGTGTTTTTCGAATAATTATATCAGTATCATCAGCAATGTTCCTGAGAATGCATAGACATAAAAACCAATCTGCAAAGACTTTTAATGGACACTTTATGTACATTGTAGAAACCCAAGTTTAACTTGAAAGAACTTTATTTTTTTAACTTTTGCTTTTTTAATGTGTGTAAGCCCTACAGTTTCTTGATCTCGTCAGTGAGATCATTCCGATTTTTATGACTGTGCTGATAAGCTCTTTTTTCCGCCCGAAAGCCGACGTGGAGATAAGCAAATCACAATCTAGATGGATTCCGGGGGAAAGTACGAGAGTTACGAGTACGAGTACAGGGTACACAATAAACCGCTTCTTTTCCATTCGAAATTCCTTTTCACTTCCATTCCACTTTCGTTTGCTCTTGGCCGACGCTCTTTATACTGTATACACACAGCTGTTTTGTTTATCTTATCTAATTGTTAAGTGGACTGTTCGATGCGATGTCGTTTGTCCACCGGGGTCCTCAGCCTATCTTATCAACTCCCAGCCACGGCCAACTTTGACTGATAGCGCCGCATTGTACCGGGTCGTTTTAATTTTTTCGTCGCTCGACTTATTTGAGTGGTGCTGTGCTTTGTTGTGTTGTTGTGTGGTGCACCCTGTAACACATTTGTTTATTTTTCATTAGATCTTCGGCCAGTTGTTAAAGTTTTCTGTTTTCTACATTAAATAAACACAAACAAACGATTGCTGGCCTGTTGCCCTTTGAAGATGTGCTTGCGGAAATCAATCGATGGAGATATTGGATCCACTTAAAAGTCTTCCCACTTGGGGAATATTCAATTTTATTATATCGCTGAATAACTTATAGCATTGGCCGTTATAAGTTTTGATCCTATTTTTGGAGAAGAGGAATAAAGTAGTTTTTTTTTCTAATATCCAATTGGCATTCTTTAATTTTATAAAAGTTGTCCTAGTTCTAAAACTTTGTAATAGTCCAAGAACCTATTTTCTATGTAACATCTACAATAAACATCTTTATTGCTTGTATGTAATGTACCAACTTTTCACAGCTTTACTACAAGTCACATGGTTTGATATCTTCAAGAAACATTTTACAGATAAGGCCTATTATCAACGCATCATTATGGCTTACTTATTGGGTTATTAAGAATTTGTAGTCTTATCAATTAAGGTGAAATACTTATTATCGTTTTGGAGTTTGTCATTAGCGCGCAGCTTTGATAAGCCATAAAGAACTTGTTGAAAATATAACGAGAGTGCCTCAACACATTTAATAAACTATATAACTAGCTGAGGTACAGTTTTTTTTGTTTGCTATCAAATCCAATGATTTCCTTTGAAGTAAATAAAATTTGTTATAATCAAAACGAGAAATGTTAACAATCTCCGGATACAGCGATAATTTTGATTCCGCACAAATTCCTGAGGTTCGAGTTTCGATTAATTCGCCAGCAATTCCTTTCCTTTCCCCAGGGAATCTCGTATCAATATCCGGAAGAATATGTAGTTTCTAGGGTTGCGAAAATAGGAAAGGCGTGAGAGGGCGTGGCCGCCCATTGGGTGTGGTGTGCTGTGGTGTGGAGGTGCGATTCGTTTTCATTCATTCGAAGGCGAATGAATAGTTTCTATTCCACATATAAACACACCGTACACAATATGGTTTCTTTTCTCATATACAACATTGTATAAATATTTATTGTTTGTATTTCTCGCCCCGGTTCTCTCTGGCTCATGACTGAATATCTGTAATAAATTGTCAAGTGATTCATTCTAGCAAAGTAGTGCGAAAAAAAACGTGGAATATCGAGAAATATTCCATAGCCAGGCAAAATGTGCTGAACGGCGGAAAACGTAAACTAATCTATAAATAGTTTCATATTCGATACTAAGAACGGAGATCGCGCAAATTTGTTTGTTTTCAGCTCTGATTGTATGAAAAACAAATAAACAGTGGGGTACATTTGTATATGCACTAAAGCACTAGCACTACGTGTATATGAACATACCTACATACAAACATATGTATGCGTTAATAAAAAGTCGTTTCAAAAATAGATTGCAACGAAGTTGCAGTCAAGTGAAGTTCGAATCGAATGTAGCAAACTGAAACTGATTACAGTGGTTCCTTGGAATTAGAATGCGAACTGAACACTGCTGAAAAAACTTAACGGTCTAGAACGAAATTACGTTGCTTTATGGGTATTTCACTTAAAAAGTTTATTGCTCTCCGTACTAATGTGAAATATAGCCATAATTTATAGATGTTGTAATCAATCTAAATACGAAATGATATGAACGGTTTTAAATTCTAAAATTTAATCGAAATTGGTTAGGTTATAAAATCCAATATGGATTCAATTCAATGTCATACTTTTTTTTCGGTGCACCACTTTTTTCTTCATGAATGTAAAATGCATTTTGTCCACTGTGCGTGGTACTTGCAACTGTATGTGGCAGGCTTGCTGTCTCGCTCTGGCGCTCGCTATCTCCGCATTCTTCTCAATGGGCCACGCACATGCAACTGTGCAACTGCAGCGGTGCGAAAGGGACGCAGGATGGGGGAGGAGAGCGAGTGCGAGTGCGCAAGAGAGAGGGAGCGAGAATAGGCTTTCGCTTTGGCATTTATTGCTGTTGTTCTGCAGCTCTTGCATGCAAAATATAAACAAATGCTATAAATACACACGCACACGTACTTTTTATGTGTACGTGTTGGGGCCACACAACATGCACGACTTCTTCTTCTTCTCGATTTTCGCCTCCTTCTGTACCACCTCCTACTTGCCATTTTCTTCTTCTTCGTCTCCTCCCTTTCCTGCCAATTTAGTCAGCGCAAGCAATTTAGCAAAAGCAAAAGCAAAGAAGCAACAGTTTATCAAATAAATAAACATAACAGCACACTGCCCGCAGATGTGCGAGCTTAATTTCGTATGCAGCCCACTGTGCGCCGCCGGCAAACTGACAAGCGTCGACATTTGAGCAATGTGCCATCGTCGGTTGGGCATACAAATTAAATACGTTTTTCCATTCGCTTGTTGTGTATCTGCTTCTGTCCGGCTATTTGTTTTTTTTTTGCCTTTTTTTATTTTCAATATCAAGCAGCTACGCGTGCGCGTGCACTGCATACGAAAAGAAAGAATTAAAATATAATGGTGTATGTATGTATGTATGTGCACAAAGCCAACAAGTTAACAGCGCAATAACAGCGCCCTAACAGCGAGCGAAAATAAAACACGAACGAGAATGAGAAGAAGAAGCAGCAGCTCAGTCAAAACAAATCGGCAAATGTATTTGTGTGTGTCTGGTGTACATACACATTATTGCATGCTGGCATGCAAAAAAATAACAAAACGAGATGGAGAAACCGGCTGCATCTTGCCTCTCGCTCGCTCCCGCACTCGGCGTATCTCTTCGTGACGTATGCGCAGCAGCGGCAGAACTCGAACTCGTTTCGTTTCATTCCATTCATTTCGTGATTCTGGCACTTTGCCAACAAGAAAGCGAATAAGCAGAAACGACGACGACGACGAAGAAACGGTGAAACACACGAGCAACAAAAACAAAAGAGAAAAAAAAACAGCTGTGAGCGCTGCACAGTGGAACAAGAATGACACGCAATCGTATCGTGCCGCTGTGACGTCACACTCGATGGCTCGCCGGTGAATGAAACTTGTTGTTGTTGTTTTGGGTTTCGCTTTTGTTGTTGCTGAGCCGGCGATGCCAAGTAATAAATGAATGTACATGTACATATAAACAAATATAAGTACATGTCTAAATATGTATGTACATTGTACATACACAACAATAAATATAAAAACATGTTTCGTGCCAAGTTCTAAAATTACACAGACGAAAGAGCCGCAGCAACAACAACAAAAACATAATACAAATTTCATTTGCAATGAACTAAGGAGAAGAAGAAACATGTGAATGTGATTAACTTTTGGTTGGTTTATTCGCATAAAAAAATCGAAAGCAGAAGTTGAATGAAAACGGTTTTGTTCTTTGTCGAATACTTCAAAATATTGACAGTGGGATTAAAAATTATAGATAACATATAACATTTTAAAAATAATATGCCAGTAATGTTATGTTTAAAAAATTAATTTTTAACTGTTTTTTAAAGATACAAATTAACAAGAAAAATTATTTCGGTGATAAATTAAAACGAAAAAAATTATGTAATGCCAATATAAATCAATTTTCTTTTGCTTTCCATCGATATTTTAACTATATAAACATTACTAATTTTGAATGTATTGGGGGTCGGTTTCGCCACACCCTCTTCAGTGTTTGTCAACGCCAATTATGCATAATTTAGTATGAATAATAGGATGAGCTCTTAAATTATAGGCTGCTGGCAGTGATTTCGATTTCGTTAGCCATGACTATATGTGGGTGTGTCGCCAAACTTATGTACGCCAGTGTATTATCTTTTAACAAAGTGAGGCCAAGGCCCATTGTACATTGCACTTGACTCACGAGATCACGAACTTTAGTTGGGGAACCATTAAATTACGATCTAATGTGAGGATCAATGCTACTTTTATTTACAACTTGAGACCATTTGGTTTGGGGTAATTTGTGATTATTATCTAAAAACCAAATTTAAAATAAATTAAAAAAAATAACTTTTTATTTAAATATTAAATTATAATTTTATTCCTAATCCGATTCCAAACCATCTTCAAATTGCAGAGCACATGTCCCCGGCCAGTCGACGCAATGGATCGAGCCCGCCCTCGGGACCGCTGCCCCCGCGCAGCGTACACTCGCCGAACAGCTCGGGTTAGTTTATATTTTATTTTAAAATTAATAATTTTTTTGTTTCTTTACACTTAAAAAAAGTTGAATAATACTTAATTTCTTATTCAGTTTCACAAACATTAGCTTACAAACATTGGAAATGTTTCTTTTTACTTGTTGGTGATAAGAATATAAATATTTTTATTTAATATATTAAAATAATAATAAATATTTTATCATTACTAGTTTTATACATCATAATAAAATAACAATAACTAGCATATTATGATGTCATAAAATCAAACAGTAGTTATATTGTTTATATAACTTTGTTATTTTAATATATATATATTTTTTTTAATGTACACTTATTAAAAATACAAATATTTTTTGCTACATAAGTTTTGCAATTTTAATCGTTTTATTGGCATTACATAGTATCAAAGTTTATTTATATTATATTACGATACGTTTTTCGGGTTTTCCCCAAATCCATGATGATTGCAAACATTAAAACAACTGAATTCGCTCACCCATTCCTTTCAGGTTCCTCGTCGGGACGTCGTTCATCCGGATCCCGTCACGTGTCCAGCACCACCGTCACCAGCTCCGAGGTGGGCGGCTCGAATCCGGGCCAGGCGGTGGTGGCCGGCGGCCTTGGAGGCGGTGGTGGAGGAGGACCCGGCTCCAATGCCGCCAGCGGACCCCTGAGCGGGCCGAACGGCGGCAGTGGACAGCTAAGCTGCAGCAGCGGCGGACCGGGCGGCAGCGCCAGCTCCGGAGGCAATGGAGCCTTAGGTCCCGCCTCGATGGCACCCAATTCGGTGGCCGGCGATGGGAGTCCAGCAGGCGGCAGCGGACCATCCGGCAGCAATGGCAGCGGCGGAGCCGTGAATCCCGGTCCCGGCAGCAGTGGCAGTCAAGGCGGCGGAGGCGGCACACCGCTGGCCAGCGGCGGCGGATCGGCGGGCAGCGGCGGTCTAGGCGGAGCTCCTGGCAGCAGTGCCGCCTCGAATTCGGCAGCGGCAGCAGCTGCGGCGGCTGCCCAGAATGCCACGCTCAAGTGCACCCTGTGCCAGGAGCGTTTGGAGGACACGCACTTCGTGCAATGCCCCTCCGTGAACCACCACAAGTTCTGCTTTCCCTGCAGTCGCGAGAGCATCAAACGACAGAATGTGAGTTGGGCGAAGGATGACCACAATTTCCGCTGCAACATATTTCTCCAACATCTCTTGTTTTGGCTTCCTTTTTTGAACTTAACATCATTTTGTATAGGGCTTATTTCAATAGAAGTTTCATTTTATTAAAAAAATGTTGGCCCATTTGTAAGTTAATTTTTTGTAAAATGGGTAAAATTTTTTATATATCCAAAGTTGAAAAAGAAAATATTTTTTGGTTGCAATACTAAAGTTACTTATAAAATCAAAAAATAATTCATTTTATATTAAAAGTAAGCCATTTGAAATACCTAGTATTCCCAAATTTGTATGCCTTTAAAGTAGAGCTTGAAAAAAATCGATATTTTTCCAGCTCTTCTTTTAAGGTAATTAACTTGGATATTATTTTATTTTTGGTATTTAAATTCTGCTCCTATTTCTTATAATACGTTTATAATATGTTTTCTAAAAGATAAAGAAACATACTTTTAGTTAAGAAAATAGTTTCAGGCTGGAAATATATGTTGTAGTCGACTTGTTGAACCCCAGTGAAACCTTTACTCATTGCTAACTCGTTTTTCTATCGACAGGGCCTGGGCAACGAGGTGTACTGTCCCAGCGGCGATCGCTGTCCGCTAGCCAACTCGGTGATTCCGTGGGCCTTCATGCAGGGCGAGATCACCACCATTCTGGGCGAGGAGGTCAAGGTGAAGAAGGAGCGCGAGTCTTAATGTCCATTTTACTGTAAGAAGCTGCGCAGGGCTTTGGAGCGTTTTTGAGAGGCGAAAGGCGAAAACTCCCCGGATAATATAATATAATATAATATCTGGCATCCAACGCTCGACACTACTCTCTGTTGAGTCACTGGAGCAACGGATTTTTTTTGGCCACGGCGGCGGCATCTTAGCAGCAGCAGACATGAATATAACAATGCTCTGTCTTTTGTCCATGACGACCGACCAAACAACAACAACAGCAACAGCAAGAGAAAACCACAATTTTGTAGGCGTAAGCAACAAAAACAAACTAAATATGAAATCACTTAAATGAAAAATGCAATTTGTTACCAGCAAAAAGAGTTTAACACCAAAACGCTCGCAAATGAGAGATGAAAATGTAAGCGAAAGCGTTGAAACACATTTTTGTAGTTGGAGAATTTGTCCAAAAACACCAACCAACCAACACGAAACTTCTACAAAAATTGCATACGTAGCCAAGTGAGAAAGTGAAAGATTTTCGAACCGAAAAAGAGGGAGAAACTTGAAATATTTCTTAATAACAAAAGCAGTAAACTAAAATCAACCTAATTGTAGAATGCAGAAGCAAGCGGCAGATCACAAAGGAATATACACTTGCTGGCATTAGATATAAAATCCTTTTTTTTAATACGATTATACATAAAAACCTATATATTATACGATAAATATTAATTCTGTTATGTAGGCGAGCGATTATTTCATAAGTTACATTTAGTTTGTACTAATTAATTAATTTATTTCTATACATGTTGCCTAATTTACAATCTACATTTTACCCTCCTTCCCTCACATTTTTACGTCTTACGTTTTTTTTTTAAATATTATTTTTATTTTTATAAATACCTTTTATTCTTTTTTTTTTTTTGTAATTTTAACTAATTTAAAAGAACTTAATGAAAAAAGCGAATGGAAAAGAAAGAGAGAAAAACAGTTATTATGCTAAAGAATTGTACATACGTATGCATACCACATAATCGGAATATAAATATATACATATATTTAATAATATAGAAATATATTTGATGTTGAACACAAAATTGGCGGCAAAAAAAGAAACTGGCCACTGGCAACACTCCAAAAAAACTCGGAGTTGCAGTGGAATTTTAAACAGACTTTTAAACCACAGCGAATCCCATTCGCTCACTGAAAATTTTAGCAATATTTTTTGTGTTTTTGAACGAGGGAGCACAAGCTCATAGTCAAATGGGCGACACTCCGCTTGGGTATCAGATTGGCAAATGTTTTTTAGCTATATATATTTAGGGTGCATATATAGCCGATGTCGCTGGGCAAGAACTGCTGAAAGGCTGAAACAAAAACATGAAACACACACCGGACCAACCAATCGACAAAAAAGCACAACAAATCTCGATATCGGTTTGAAAATTTGCCAGCAATACATCTTTTTGCAAGCGTCCAAAATCGACGCGATTTGGGACTGCCAATTGTCCTTTTTGCAGTTCCCAACTCAAAACTAATTTATAAATACGGTCTCCCAAAGGGTTTTTACTAGGCACGAAAGGAAATCCGAATGGAGGGCGAGTATTAAAATAAAGGGGGATTAAGTCAAGCGAATCAGTCATCAAATACAATTTATGTATGCAAAAAAAAGGAAAATACAACACATATATTCAAATAGAGGCACATTGAGCCAGGCGTAAATCTTGCTATTTACTTGGACGTTTAAAAGTTCGATAAATGAATCTCGTAGATTTTATTTAAATCTATTCAACGTAATTATTTCATTGGTTGTAGTTCCCAAACATATTCCTTACCATTCAGTAGAACAATTAAATCTGTATTTGCTTTTAAAGAATTCGATTTTCTGATCAGAAAACAATTGGTAAATGCTATCGATAGCAAAATTTTCGATTGGCGATAATCGATGGCACAAAGATTGCACAAAAACGAAAGAAGCGGGAAAGTAAGTGAAAACGTGAACCAACTGAATTTGCCATTATTTCTTAAATAGATCGTTCCTATTCCTCAATCCTTTAATCCTACACTTTTTGATTTCCCTTCGACCGGCAGAGCAGTTGCAAGAAAAGCAAAAAATAAAGAATAAAAACACATTTTGTGATATAGCCTAGCGAGAACAACAACAAGAAGAGCATGAAATCCTGGAAATCGGAATTACGATATACGAAAATGGGAAATGCATGAAAAGCAAAGAAAAACTAAGAAAACTTTAAACAGGCTCAGCACTTCGGCCAACCAGAAAACGATCTCACTTTCTAAAAAAATGAGGTTCGTAATTGAAAAATAAAAAGAAAAAAAGAAAAGAGAAGAGAAGAGAAAAAAAAAAACGAAAAACAATTTATAATGAAATCATACAATAGGCCAATACCAACGTTTTAGCAATCTAAGTCTAAGAAGGAAACTAATCGAAATTTTCTTTACAACAAAACTAAACTAAAACTAAATAATAACTAACGTTTGTAAACCTTGTGCGTGTGTGTGTAATACAGTAGTGCTATCTAAATATAATACAGATCAGATATCGCATTATGCATCAACCTTATATAAGTACGAGTACATACATATTAAAACAAAACCCAAAAAAAAGGAAAATGCAAATGAAAAGAAACGAAAAGAAGAGGAATATAAACTATATTTGTGTGTTTGATGTCAGTCAACTAAATGTTAAAGTCAACTAACGATCACGTAATTGTATTGCATAGCCTATAACATTTTTTGAACGAAGCAAACCAAGTCGATTCGATTTAGCATGAGTATCAACTTTATACTACATATACACTTAACGACTAACGATAGACACACATGTGGTATGTGCGTACAACTAAGAGGCGATGCGTAAGCGGATGAAGCAGCCACGAAAACGAATACGAATACCGAGTCGGAAGCGGAAACGGAAGTGGAAGCGGAAGCTGGCAACGATTAATTGATTGATTAATTA
Source organism: Drosophila takahashii (assembly GCF_030179915.1). Lineage (NCBI taxonomy): Eukaryota > Metazoa > Arthropoda > Insecta > Diptera > Drosophilidae > Drosophila > Drosophila takahashii. The sequence goes on from NC_091683.1 coordinate 23,196,973, forward strand.
ATTGATTGGATACTTTGATGACGGGCAAAACAATTAAAAATACTATACAAAATCGAAAGATCCGTGGAAGTGTTTTTTTTGTGGTTTTATTTACTTGGGGGACAGGAAATATACACTTGTGCTGATGTATTTTGGGCAGAACAATTGTATTTACCTTTCGAAAACATAACGGAGGGAAAAGTATTGCCTACTTATTAGATGCTCCTCAGCAATCTCAACAATTTTGGGTTTTGGTTTCATTAGATTAACCAATCTGTTGATGCTTGAGCCACAAACATTCTAAATTGCCTGAAATATATATTAGATTTTGTTCACAAGGAAAGCCAACATTGCGTATGAGTTATATTTATGGTAAATTCGATAACATTACTCATACGACCCGTATGCACTATGGTGCAAAAGAAGGTCCGAATACGGAATGTCATTTCTCGTTGAGCTCCATAAAAAAAAATCCCAGTCGATTGCCATTTAAATCTGGACATTTTCATTTTTGGCCATTTTTGCAACAAATTACGGTTGAAAAACCGGGAAAAAAGGGTATTTACATACATATATCCGTTAAAGGTCAAGTTAAAGATTGTATTCGTTGTAGCTAACCTTTTGTTATGGGAAGATTAGATTTATATTTTCTTATAGCAACGACAAAAAATCCAATAATTGATAAAGGAAATACAATATTCAAAGCTAAACATTTCGCACTTTCCTTATTTTAATTAAGCTTCTCTTTATTTATATTTATCTTATTTTATGGATAGTTGAGCTTTATTTCGTTGGCATATACCACCAAAGCGCCCTCTATTGGTGGCGCGTCGAAGCGATTTATCGATAAGGCATGCGATATACGTGTCCTTTGGTTGCGAAAAACACACAACAGAGGTCGCTTTGCTGCGCAATTGGCCAGTGAGAGAGCTTCCGTTCTCCGGCTCTTACTCTCTTTTTGGCCCGGCAAGCGATGGCTCCAATGTTTACATTTTAACGACCTGAAATCCCAGCGGCTGAGCCTTCGTTTCGGCTTCGGGTGTGAATCCCTTCATCGGCTGGAGTCCTCGGGTCCTCGGCTCTCAGCTGCTGTGTTGCTGCCTTCACAGCCGCTTCTATTGCCACAGTGGCTCCGTTATTTGTGCGTGCGCGTTGCCAATAAACGGGCAGCGGCCTCTGCTCTCGTGTGATACCAAAAAATGTGGATTCCTGTGGATTCCGATTGATCGTTTATCGTTAACCGTTAGCCAATTAAGCAGTGTGTGTTTTCCAATTTTTAACCGGTATTTGAATTTCGCTTTGGTGTATCGGTGTGTGTGTGTGTGCTGGCCCCAAAATGTAGGCAACAAAAAGTATCAAAACGGTTAAGCAGGCAGCTTCCTCTTGCTTGCTCTCGTTCTCTCTCTATCTCTCTTTCTGTGGATTCCTCTGCAGCGCAATGTGTTTGTGTTATACACAGGACACGGTTACGAATACAGCCGCAAAAGCGCACACCCACATACACGGCCACGGGACTGGATACCGTAACTTGCCTTGCGCCCACGCACGACCACATCCATATCCTAAAGCGGCAAGAGCGCACTCTCTCCAGCTCTCTCTCTTTCTACCGCTATCCCACTTTCTCGCTCTCTGGCCTGCACAGTGGTATATTGGTTTAAATGTTTTAAAAATAACATTTGTGCTACTAATATTTGACGTCTCAAGAGATTTGAAATCATCTCTTAAATCATTTCCATTATATTTACTATAAATCTAATAATCATAATATATATATTTAGTGTGTATATTTAGTGATTTTATGTTTGTTAAAATTAATTTTTTTGTGGACAATTTTAAGTTTTTACAATTTTACATATCCAGAGTTAGTTAAATTATGAACTTATTAAGTTATTAAAATGAGTACATAAAATACAAAATAGTCCTTTAAAGTTTAAAGTTTAATAAAAACGTAAAAGTTGCAAATGAAAAAAGTGAAAATACAGATCATTTTGTACCACTTTGCAGAGAGAGACTGTCCCTGTTTTTTTTGGCTTTTTTTCGGGTGAACTAAAATGATGTTGACTCAACGTGCCAGCAGCCAGCCAGGCGCTAACGGTAACAGCAGCAACAACAGCAAAAACAAGGAGAACAAGAAATACAGCAACAACCTGACAACGAGACAACAACTGCGATGTAGTTGTGGAATTCACAGTACCTAATAAGTGTATTTTCCACGCTGTTTGGCAAATAACTAACGCAAAATTACACAAATTGTGTGAAAAAAATGAGATGATGAAGGTGAAAAAAGTGCTATTATAAAAGGTCCATAAAGTGTGTTGATAACGGGGAAAAAAAGTAGCTCCTCTGAGTAAGCAAGAGAGAAAGACAGAGAGAGAGAGAGAGTGTCGGTAATAGAGCGAGAGAGAGTAAGAGGCGGTGGAAAAAATTCGTCATTCATTCACAAGTGCAATGTGAAAAACAACAACAGCAACAAAGAGGCTGAAATAGAGCGGCTTAGGCAACAAATAAAACAAATAAAAAAAAGGAAATGAGTGAAGCGCGTGCTTAACCTAAAAGTGCAGGCCACTCACCCACACAATTACACACAATCAGGAACTCAAACAGGCTAGCACATACACATGCACATAGAAGTGGAGTCCTACACTCAAATTCATGCTCTTTGTTTTCCACTTCCGCTATCCGCAGACAACAACAACAACAACAGCTGCAACAACTACAGCAACAATCGAAATAACAACAACAACAATGAATAGTTCCTGCTGAGTAGCTTTTTTTGTATAATCGAATACGTGTCCTTTTGTGTAAGACCCGAATCCAAGGTAAACCAAGATGCAAGCCAATCGAGCAACAACAACCACTACCGCACCAACAACTAAACACTGCCGCCTGCAAACAATAAGTTAACAACCACGACAACAAAAACAGCAGCGAGAAATCGAAAGCCCCGAAGACAGGAAGAAAAAGCCAGGAAGGCAAAGGAGTGTGGCCATCCCTTGTAGGTAGTTTAAATTTCCCATAGGAAAAGGAACAACCAAAAACAACCCAAAAGAACAACCAAATCAACAACAACTAAAAACAACACACCAACATAATCAAACTATAGCGAAAGTTTATAGCAATCACTTACAAGTGCAACAATCTACAACAACAAATGTCAAAAATAAGGACTAACAACAACTGCCAAGAACAACAATCGACAACGATATCCAAAACTTAGCAAACCAATATAGGAAATTAAAGTATTTATAAAATCTTCTTCCATTCAACAACAATTAAAATATAAATTACTAACAATTTAAAGAACAACTACCAAAAACCAGCAACTTCAACAACGAAAAGGTTAACAACTAGCTGTTATACAAATACTAAAACCTTCCCAACAATTGGAAAATCGCTAGAACTTTCCAAAAAATCATGTGGTTATTACATAAACATTAAATCCATGGGCTAATTTCAGATTAATAAACAACTAACGGAAACTCGCACTACAACTAAAACTTAAAAACATAAAATTAAAAAAAAGCTTGAAATTTAATACATGTTTTGGGTTACGCACAACGACAGTATCTTAGATCTACGGCTTCCATAAATTTTATTAAACAATGCTAGCGACCGTTTTTATAGATGTCGTATAACAAACAAACCTACATATACGCTAAACATTTTACATAAAATTACAAACTTATACAACAATTATTCACAATTCATTTGGATCTAAACAAAAAATGAACAAAAAAAGTAGTTTTGAAAAGAATTAATAAACTTAAAAAAATAAAAATTCAACAACAATTATTTGAAACTAAACTTGTTGGCGTACGAAAAAAATCGAATGGAAACTTTAATAAGATAACAAAGATATTCAACAACCATTGTAAGCAACTCACCAATTATCAACAACGAACCACCATAACAAATCTAGCTGATTCTTCTCGATGAAACGCTTTTGGCATTAACTATTCTATAAAAATTATCCAAGTGGCGTAAAAGGAAAAGAGTAATGGAAACTATAATAAGCTAACAAAGATATTCCAACAAGCATTTTCAACAAAACAAAGCCCCATACCAATTATCATCAACGAACCACCAAGACGAGTCCATCGGATCCTTAAAGATGGAGCGCATGTGGCGAAAAGTGAACCACAGTTTGCGAAACACCAACAAACACCAGCAACCACAGTTGCCGCCGGGTGGCGAGGCAATTTCCGGTGGTGCCGCCACAGGAGCCACTGCAGCAGCCACGCCCCAATCCACCGATACGATTAGTTCGGCGGGTGGCTTTGGCGATGGTCAGCTGGTGGTCGCTGTCCAGGGATTGGCCACCGGCGGAGGAGGAGGAGGAGGAGGAGGTGGTGGCGGCTCCATTTCAGCCACCGGCGGCAGCAATGCCACGGGAAGACGCCTGGCGAGCAGTGGCGGTGGAGTGGGTGGTGGATGCAACAAGTCCCTCAGCCAGCATGTCCTGCAAACACGTACCGCCTCCTCCGAACGCCGCAGAAGACGCAGGCGGAAGAGTCGACCGCGACGGGGCGGCGGAATGGGAGCGGTCACCAGTTGCGTCGGAGATCCCGGCGGCGATAATATGTCGTAAGTTGTCAATTAACCTTTAAATCAGGTGCTAGAAAAAAAGTGTCTTGAAATCTCTCATCAAGGTGTCTAAAAGTAGGCTACATTATATTTTTTGAATTCCGCAGTTCTTTGGATAAACTTATTTATTTATTTAAGGCTCAATTTTAAGTAGTCTCTCTTTAGATATTTATTTTAACTTCATGTTAACTTTCTCTGACAAATAAAAAAATATAACCTTAACATGACATTCAAAAATCGGTCCTAACCCTAAGTTTAAGTATTTTTTGAATTTCTTATAAAATTAAGATTTAATTATAAAGTGTACATTTTCAATGCGGAGATTTGTGTCTCAAATTTTATTTCAATTTTACAAACTTACCTAAGTTTTAAATTTATTAAATAATAAAATCAATTTTGTAGAAATTTTATAATCTGGGAAATCCATTAAATATTTAAGATATCTAAATTTTAAAGCATTAGTAACTTGCAACAGAAATCTCTAAAAGTTTCAAACCCCTTTGTAGAGATGTCTAAAAGTATGCCACGATATATTTTGAACACGGAAGTCCGATGAATAAATGCGGCCAGACAATGCACCATTTTTCATAGCACACTTTTGGGCACCTCTTTGAGTGTATTCAAAACTGTAGGGCTCTCTCTAGCACCCCCTTTGTATTGCGGCTTTCTTTAGTTTCAATGTTCTCACAAGACAATGCCATTCAATGTTGGCTGCTCGGTGGGCGTTGCTAGCGGAGACTCTAACGAGGCCTTGACTCGCTTTCCATTGCAGCTCCTCGGGCGGCTTTTACACCCTGAAAGAGCACCAGCACTATCGCCCCAGCCACCATCATGGTGGCGGGGGCGTTTCCGGCGGCGGAGGAGGCGGCTCATCGCGTCGTCTGTTCGCCACATCGGCGCCCAGCGGCACAGTGATGATGTATCCGAATCCCCAGCGAGCCACGGCACTGGGACCATCTGGAGGATCTGCTGCCGGACAGGCATCCACTTCGGTTGGAGGAGGAGGCGGAGGAGCAGGAGGAGGTGGCGCAGGAGGAGCAGTCGGATCCGGATCTGGAGGACAGCCGGACATCTCACTGCGACAGCGGGCGGTGGCCAAGTTGCGCATGTTCAACTTCCATCTCAACTGGGATCTGCACATGACGCACTGCAAACCCTGCGGGTGAGTACCACAGCTGCACTGATAGAAAAATCGTATACTGAGTGAAGTACAAAAGAAGCTATAGTTGAATAATTTTCAAGCACTGAATAACAATTTTATGTGTAGGTTGGTCCAAATTTGTGAGGCATTTAAGGAATATAGAAATATATAACGTAGGAATGTATTAGATATAATAAATTACAATTGTTATACCCTTGCAGAGGGTATACGGATTTAAGTCAGTAGTTTGCAACGCACTAAGGGAGATGTTTCCGACTTTACAATATATAATATATTATATTATCTATTCTTGATCAGCATTACTACACGAGTCGATCTATCCATGTCTATCTGTCCGTTTGTCCGTCTGTCTATCTGCCAAGTTTTTTAATATATTTTATATTTTTTTCAAAATTAAATTCAATTAATTAACAAAAATCGGACCACTGTATTGTATAGCTGCCATACACTAGTCGGCATAATTATTTTGACAGATTTTAATGTTAACTGTACTCACATTTTGACCTTTTAATATACACTTTTAGCACCTATAGAAAGAGCACTTCAATTCCGTTTAAATGACACAAAAATGTTCTTAACCCATTAAGACCCCTTTGAAAAGTGACATGGTCAGAAATAAGTTGTTAAGTAAATTATAATTGGCTTACGTGTTGTATGAAAATCCGATGTTTTGTTTACCACCTCGCTAGCACTGATTTTTGTAAGTGCAGCCGCAACTGGAGTTGCAACTGGAGCTCCAGTGAGTTGGAGTGCCCAAGTGGCTGCCACTTGAGTCTGCTCCAGTGGCTTGTGCTTTTGTTTGCCGCAGAGTTTTCACCGGGTTGCCTTATATATATTTTTTTATATTTTTTCCCCTGTTCCCTCGGCCTTTCCCTTTTTTTTCTTTAACCATTTTTCCCCATTTTCTTCCGCCCCTCTCAGAGTTTTTCATTTTGTTTTTGTTGTGGCGATGGAGTTTCGGTTGCAACTGAGTTCTCAGTGTTCAGTTTTCAGTTTTTAGCCATTGAAGTGGCCGCGGGCGTTGAACGAACCCAGAATGCAAAGTGGGTCGCCGTTCCATTGGGCGCTGAGCTTAACTTTTCGAGGCTTTAAGCCAACATCAGACATCGGAGGACAGGAGGCGCATATAATAAGGTAAATGGAGCAGAGTTTTCTTTACCGCCGAATGTGTGAAATTTTAATGAAGCGCCAGCTAACGAGCTCCGGTGTGACCCGCCCACCATTCCACAAGTTTATTCTTTTTTGTTTATCCTTTTTTTTTGATGGGTAATGTGTTGCGAGGATTGGGAGAAGAGTCCCTGTCAGCAGAGAAATCAAATTGATGGCGCCCGAGTTGGGGTTTAATTTGTCTAAAGTCCACTAGCTTATTTATGAAAAGAAGGGATCATGTGAAATGTCGAGTTTAAATAGCTTTCATAAGGTGATTACTATATTTATTTTTTTATGTTATATTCCTCAAATCACGTTATTAATAAACATTTTTTCCATCATTTATAACTTATAAAAATGCCAGAAAGTATGCGGCAATATATTTTACAGATCCGATGACTTATTTGTACGGCATACTTTTAGGCACTTTTATAAGAGATTTTTAAATCGAAAAGTTAACAATTTCCAAAAAATATTAATTTTAAAGGTTTTGCGCCTTGATTTCGATATTTTATTGACACCCATCTTCCCGAAAAAAAACTCCACACTAATCCAAACCAATTTGATTACTTTCAATTGCAGTCCTCGTTTGAGCAGCAGTGGCGGCAACATAATCACCCGCCGCCTGTGCCGCAATCGTCGGCGGGAGGACAACGAACTGTACCGCTCCAATAGCTTTAAATTCGAGCGTTTCGAGCGGAAGGAGTGCCTGGAGGAGCTATCCAACACGTTGCAAAAGCAGGTGAGTCTTGCCAATTGATTGATTAAGGGTCGCCACACACAGAGAAAATATAATTATTTAAGTTGATGATCTTATTTTATTGTGTTTAATTTAATAACACTTAGGAAAAATGTCAAAACAATTACATTTAAAAGTGATATAATAGTTTGTTGAACTCAACGAATTTTTACCAGTTTTTTTCTAAATTAAAAAATATGTTCGTGATTTGTAGTAATTTTTGTTGAGTGCTGTTGTGACCACCACATGTTGCACAAGCCCCATAAATTTATGCGCATAGATTACACCTAATTGAAGTGTCCGAACGAACGAAAAGCAGCATCGTAAGCAGCGTCGGCCACACTAATTAGTGGGGCCGCCACTCGCTGCAGGTGGCGGCGGCGAGACTTATCAAAGGATGTGGCCCAGAATTGCATAAAAATTAGTTTGCTGGCTGTTTGGGTAATAGAATAATAATGTATGGGGGCAGGGGAAGTCTCAGGTGGCATTCATTGCTATTAGAAGTAAGTTCAATATCCTCCTGCACCCCCAAAAATCCATCATTGATTAGGACGTAATTTTTTTTTGTTTTTTTCTTGCTAGGGGCGGGAAGAGAATCTAATTAATGGCGCGCAACAAATTGAATTTTAATTGGGCGTCGAATTTGATTTGGCAGCCGAAAACGCTCTGGCCCCGGGGAGCCACAGGCGATAACAAAGTTAAATTGAAAGTGAACCTGGCCAGGACCCCGGGCCACGCTTAATGAATATTTAAACATAATTAAAGTCGCTGCTTAATAGGGCTCCAAAGGAGAAAAAAACTGAAACTGAAAGCCTCGGGCGCCTGCAGGTGGACACTTCTAAGTCAATTATATGAATTTATTTACAATTATAAAGTGAAATAGGCTACAGAAAGTTGTTTTGGATAAAATACCCTATTTTATGAATAATAATAAAAACTTGAAAATTTATCAGGGCTGTAAAAAAATATTTAATGCCTTTAAAAGCACCAAAAATAATTAAATATATTGCTTATTTCTGAAAAATATAAAAATTATATTCAAGTTTCTTAGATCTAGTAGCAATACAAAAATTACAATATTAGCTCAAGAAAAGCTAATTTAAAATATCTGTTCGCTATAAAATACAATAAATGAGTGGTATTTTTTTTTAAGAAATTTAGCCTTGAAGCCTTTTATCCTTAAATATTTGTGGTGCTATATTTTATGAGAATAACTTTTAAAATCATTTGAAGGCCTTGGGAAAATGACACTTTCATCCCGGACTTAGCCGGCGGCCACTCAATCTCCACCTTCTTAACTTTAAATCCAGACTCTCTGGCCTCCAGCTCGAACTCAATCTGAAATGCAGCCTCAACCACAGGCTCGCTAATGCGATTTCTCGTTTGGGGAACTTCAACTTTGTTTTATTTTTTAGCACGCCTGCGGGCAACTTTGTCTGCTGTTGCGAGTGTGGGTTAAATGGGTGGTTGGTTGGTGGTTGGATGGATGGTTGGTTGGATGTTTGGCTTAGTACTCCATCAAGAACGCGGCTAAGTGACAGGCAACCATTTATCAGCTGGCAAACGTTGTCTAAGTACGCTGCGGTCTCTGTCTGCAGAGCACTTCAAATCGCTGTCTCGCTGCCTCATCATCGCTCCCATCCTCCTGTAAATCCTCCTGGAGGATTCACTCCTCCAATCCATCCATCCATCCATCTATCCTAGTAGTGGCTCCTGCGAGCTTGTACAACTGTCAGCTGTCCGATTCGATAAGCTGCGTGGACAGTATAGGTAAACCCCTGGCGAAACCGAAACCCAATCCAAAGCCGGAAGTCCAATCCAAAACTTTGCCTCACCTGCCGCATTTCGCTCGATAAATAAATAAGCAGGACAAGTTGGATGGCAAAAATGCTCAAACACAATGCTTGAAATGGTAGTACTCTTAAAAATCATTAAACCATACATCACTAAAATTGAGTTTAATATTTTACAAGCAATGTTTTTTCAGCACTACTCGACATCTCAACCAATATTAAATTTGGTTAAGAAATTATATAAAAATCAATTATTTCACAAAAAACAAGAGAGAACGTTATAGCCGGGTTGGTGTCCCGACTATCTAATACCCGTCACTCAGCTAAAGGGAGTGCGAACGCTGTACTCGGGTTGGTTTCCCGACTATCTAATAATCAGCTAAAGGGAGTGCGAGGGAGATAGATATATAAACAATTTTGATTGCGTATAACTTTTTAATGAATGGTCCGATTTAAAAAATGTCTTTTGCCTTTCGATAGGTATAAATATACACAACAAAATTGCATTTATACTTCTCGGAAATCTTTAAAGATCTTTACTCTACGAGTAACGGGTAGAAAATAATTTTAAATAATAATGTAAATATTTTTCAAACAAATTTTTATAGAATTTAAATGCTTGATTTATGGTTTTATACATATTGTTTTCTTTTACGAGATTAAATTTATTATATTTACATTTAAGTAGACTTCACTCTATAAATTTTTTATAATATAAGATAATTATTCTTTAAAAGAGAGATTTATAGTAATTAGTATTACAATTTTTTTTTTAATTAAAAAGTATTTGAAAAGTTTTGTAAAAAATATTTCTATAGATCTTTCGTTTGTCTGCAATAAAAATAATATTTATATAGTTTTCTTTTAAATCACAATCCAATAGACCTTAAGTACCCCAAAAAGGCAAGTGTAAGCCTCTGAGTAGGCGGACTGCAATTCTCCATCCGACTGCTGAGGCTTCCGGATTTTGATGGATTTATCAGGTGTGCGGCAGACGGATCCGTGAATCCGTTGGGCTGGGATTTGGATTTATGCGCCCCAAGGCGCCCAGTGACAACGAAGCTCTCGCGTGAGGGGCACTCTCACTAATCAGGCGTCGGAGTTTGGAGTCCCTCGATATTTCCTAACAAAAAAAATAAGTAGAGCCAACCACTTGTGGCTGTCCTTGTCAATTCGATTTCCCCTAATATGAGTGGAACAGCAGAGTAATGGCAAAGAAAAAAAAGAGAGAAACAAATGGCATTTGAAAATTTTCTTGGCACTTTAAGTGGTTCAACCCAATCAAAATAAAATAAACTTCCAAATTGTTTCCATAATCGAGCACACCTCGTTTTTAGTAGCATCGAAGGTTAACTTTTGGGAATTAAATTTGACTTTGATTAAACTTTATTCAAATTTGATTGACCTAAACTTTGAAGAGAATCAGTTTATCAATTTATGGGATAATAGGGGAAGGTTTGTGAAAAAAAATGGGAAGGCTAAGAATACAAAGGGAGACGAAGTTATGCAAGCAGTTAATCGACTGCTTGCACTACTTGGGCTCCATCATAACTTTTGAATGAGTGGTCCGATTAAAAAATTTGTTTTACATTTTGATAGGTATAATTAATACAATCAAAATAGCCTTTACACTTTTACAAAATCAGTAAATATGTGGCCATGAGGCTTTTTGCTCCGTTGTTGTAAATTGTTATAAATTAAAATTTAAAATTCCCCTCATTAATTGAAATACCTTGTAATGGTCGTTTTCGAATAAGCTTTACTAATGTCTTTTCAACTTCTACAAAAAGACTGTTGAATCATTTTTTATTCGTATAATTCCCAACTGGTTTTTCATCTTCTTTTTTCGGCCCATTTCAATTTCTGCGCAATTTGAGGACCTTCATTTGTCAATGTTCACCTTTGGCTTTCTCCCCCGTATTTTAGCCCACTTTCTGGCCTCCAGTTTCAGCCTTGAGAACCACAATGGCCTGACGACAGGCCTTCTCCCATTGTCCCGGATAATTTCCATCATCTAATGCGTTATCTTGGGCCAGCAAGTGCCGGAGTTTTCTTGAAAAAAGGGGAGGGGGATGGGAAATTACCCGCCTACGCATTATTTTTGATGGCACAATTTTGAGCATTAGAGGCTGAAAACCTTCCGCATTCCCCGCACTTCTACATCCACTTCCACGAAAGATTGCTCAGTGATCTGTGTGCGCTGGCAATCATTAGCCTCAATGTCCTGTCCGCTTCTCGCTTTATTCATGCAACAATTGTTGATTGCCACCCCCCAACATCCAGTGGTTGGATGTGGCCCCCAACCACCTCCCCCTTTGGCAAATACCCACCACCGCCCATCGTTTGTTGCGTGTGAATTATTGTTGGCAATAACGTGGAATTGCCTTGTCAGTCAGCAATCTGCAAGAAATGAAGGCTCACTTGCTACACAAAAAATAAAATATATGTTTTATAACTAAAAAACCATTTTGCTATTTTAGTCTTTAAAATAGTTTCAAATGGGTTTTTTAGTATTCGATTGAAATGTTTATCAGTTTCCTTAATATAGCTTGAACATTTTCGATAGTTTGCAAATCACTTATTAAATATCGAGGAATAGGGAACTGTCGATATTTTTTCCCCTTATAGCAGGAATATATTAACATACCAACGAATTCAATTGATCACCATTTAATTTAATTTTTTTTCTGTGTAAATAAAACTCAAGTAGCTGGGAATTAAAATGAAACTTCACCTAGGATAGTTCCATAAAAGGCGCAATAAAACGAGTTAATTTCCGAGACAAGTTCCCAAAACTTGCTTCAACTTCAAGGAGCTTACCTCCAACCCCCTTCTACTTATACTATTTCTCCTACAAATTTAATCAAACACACATGGGCAGCGGCAGGGGGCCCAAAAAGGGGGCCATGGCATCCTCAACCCAGTTGGCGCTCTAAATAATTCATGTCGGCAGCATTCGTTCTGGGCGCTTTTTAGCTTGGAGAGTTTTCTGCAGCATTTTCAACTTGTTGTAATACATTCAAATGAGTATGTTTTTGAGGGTTGGGGAAAGTGGTAAGGGTTGGGAAGGGGAAAAGTAGGGGGTGGAAGGAGGTAAAATAGAAGGAGGTAGCAAAGATGTATGGCAAAGTGAGAGAACTACTGTCCAACGAACATACATGAGAAAAATCTCATGCTGTACACACAAAAAACGTAAAAAAAAGCAGAAACAATTTCAAAAAATTTGAAACTCAGTGAGAGGTTAAGAAAGGGGGCAAAAGCTCTTCTCCGCACAGTGGAATAGGGAAATCGGGGAAATATACAGCTGGATTATCAACTTTAAAGTTTTATAAGTGTCTATAAAAACTGTACCCTAACATTGAACTCTAAAACTTGAGCCCTTGTAGGATTTAATTATTATAAAATACTTCAACGAATAATTTATTACAAAATTTTTATTAATTTCATAATATGTTCTTTCTAAATAATTTGTTTTATTAAAATTGGTTCGATCTTATTTTTTCTCCGCATGGTTCCGCGAAATCCGCGGCGTCATGCCGCTGACTTGAGTGTGCCATTCACTTCACTTTACTTCCCTCTCCGCCCACCGCATAATTTGGCGCACTAAATTTATGTGCGCAATTGTGCTGAGTTGTGTGAAACGCCCCAAAACACCAGCAGGATATTCTCCCCAATTCTACACATCTCCTTCTCCAATTTAGCATTTGGAATGTATTACATGGCACTGCCTTTGTGCTGGTGATATGTTGTGCACTGCAAGAAAAATAAAGCTAATTTAATATTAACATTTATTTGATGATTTTCGTTTGTTTTGATTATTATCGTTTGTTCCTGTTAATTTCGATTATTTGCAAATAACTATTATTCTATAATAGGTATTTGAAAAATATTAAGATCCTTTATAATTCGCAAATGGTTCGAATGGTAAGAAAATTATAATAGTCTAATATTTTTTTGTTTAAATTGTCTAATTTACAACCCTAAATTTGTGTGTTTATAAGATTTTTAGGCATTTATATTATGTTTATACTACAATACTTCGGTTATAAAAATTAAATTTAAGTCCATATCGAATTTTTCCCGCGTGTAAAACTGTTCACTTTCGTTAGAGGTCCTGCTTCGAGTTCTCCATTTGTCGCCGGTCTACAGTTACATGGATCCCGTGGACTCTGCCGCGACACTACCTTCTTTATCCTGCGGGTCGAGGAAAGGTCCTTTGTGTGTTATTATTCAAAATCCAGTCAATAATGCGAAACGCGATGCTAATTTATTATAGCAAATACGCGCAACAAGATGCTCGATGCTCTACGCTCTTTTTATGCATGGAAATTTTATATGTTTTCCAAAGCCGTTACAATTACGAGCAGGGAATACCGTTAGCTGTTAGCGCATACATATGCAAATTGTACATATATCAAATATATAAAGGGGGAATATATATGTTTGGGGATTTTGTGTGTGCTGGCTGCTTTTCAATTTTATCCCTTTTATTGGCTCTGCATTTGTTCCAGCTGCTTAAAATTCATACGCAAATACTTGGGATAAGTTTTGGTGGGTGCGTTAGGGGGTGGCAAAGAGGGGGCTTATAAGATTGCTTGGTCCATAAGGTCTCCCGTCAACCAGCTGCCAAAAGTTTCCTCGGCGCTTTGTGCAAATTAGTTTATTGGAATTTCTTGTTTTCCATTTCGCTTCGATTTATTCCCTCTCGAAGCGAATTGCGAAAAGGAGGGGAAACAATTTTGGCGGGAAAACGAGGTGGCATGTGCGTAAAGATTTATAGTTTCCCGAGTTCTTTGTGCTTATTAAAAAGTTTTACGCTTTTTATACCCTTGCAGAGGGTATTATGATTTCAGTCAGAAGTTTGCAACGCAGTGAAGGAGACATTTCCGACCCCATAAAGTATATATATTCTTGATCAGCATCACAAGACGAGTCGATCTAGCCATGTCCGTCTGTCCGTCCGTCTGTCCGTCTGTCCGTCTGTCCGTCCGTCTGTCCGTCCGTTTCTACGCAAACTAGTCTCTCAGTTTTAAAGCTATGGGGATGAAACTTTCGTAGAAGTCGTATTTCTATTGCAGGTAGTATATATGTCGGAACCAACCGGATCGGACAACTATATCTTATAGCTCCCATAGGAAGGATCAAAAAAAAAAAACGTAAAAAAATTCTAGCTCCGGTGTTTTTTTTAATTTTACCTTCTACTCTTGGGAATATTTTTTTCTATATATTTCTGAATTTCGGTTTTTTTGTTTTTTTAAATCGGATCACTATATCATATAGCTGCCATAGGAACGGTCGAAAAATTAAATGGAAATTAATGGGAAAAAATTATATCTTTGTTGGTTTTTATTACATTCCCTTCTTCTCTGGGATATGACTATTTTGAAATATTTCCGAATTTCGATTTTAATTTTTAAAAGATCGAACTACTATATCATATAGCTGTGATAGAAACGATCGAAAAATTAATGTGAAATAATAAGAAATTTAACATTTTTGCGATTTGTAAATTAATAGAATGATCTGCAAGGGTATATAAGCTTCGGTTTGCCGAAGCTAGCTTCCTTTCTTGTTTTTATTCAATTACTTTCTTCTTTTTATACGAATATTTGTTTTATAGAAGAAAAATACTTTTACACATATTTAAAAGATGTATAATTCACACATCCTAAAAGATTTCGGAAAATTATAAACGCAATTTTGTAATACCTATGGAAATGTTGTAGAACTTCTTCAAATCGGACTATTCATTAAAAGTTATGAGCAAATATTTATCCATTAATCCATTGCCAATGCATTGGCGATAGATAGGCAAATAATGGAATTCAAGCAGTGCAAGAAGTCGCTTTTCTGCCTGCATATTTCCATCTCCATCGCACTTTCTTTAGTTGAGTAACGTTTTCTCTTGTTTTTTAATATTATAAAATTAGACACAAAATATGAGGTATGCAGCAATGTTATGCAATTCTAAAGTTCATTTTTTAATATCCCTTTTTTTATAAATATCAGGAGAACCTTATAAACAGAGTTCATTCTTCCCTCCGAACTAGAGGCACTTTAGTTTCGTCCATAACTTGCTAAATTTATAATATTACGTGTTACACACTGTGGGAGCCAAATGGGGGGAAAAGGGGGGCCAACACACACAGACTATTAAAATTTTAATGAAAATGATGTCCGCTGGGACGGGTAACAACGTTCTCGCATTGCCAATGAAGATGACTCACCGAAGTCGGAAAAGCGGGACGGGAAAAGGGAGAAAAGCTTTGGCTAAGGCTAAATAATGTAACTGCTGTTGAGGAGAAAAACGTGGCAAAGGGGGAAAATTGCGGGAAAAGCGGGGAAAATGTGCGTGCAACTGCTATATCAATATCAACACACACATAGCGTAGCACATCCATTTCAAATACAGGTGGATTAACATTGAAATTGACTGACACAAACGCAAGGTTCGCTTTCCTCAATTTCTCCTTGGGGCGGATTTGCACGCAATTATACTCATATGTAGTAAAAATAAATTTAAGCCCCTAGCTTAAGTTTTTGCTATGGTCAAGCTTTAATATTTAAGATTTTTTTTAGCTTAAAAAACTATAGAGGGCTCTAAATAAATCGCTAAGGCTGTCAAATCTATTAGGTCTATTAAGGTGTCTAAAAGTATGCCAAAATATTTTTCTCTGCATTCTTTTAGGCACCTTTATATTCAAAGATTTTTGATTATTTTTGTCACTATGATAGTATAATTATAATAATATACTTCAGTTTATTGAAATTTCAGTTTAAATTTAATTGCAAATATAAAAAGTGGTTGCAATTTTACCTGACATTACATAAAATGTTTGTATATGCAGACATATATTTATTTATATTTCCATTGCGGCCTTTGTGAGTGATTTTAGCATTTTCTTTGGCATTAAAACTTGTTCGAAAGTGTGTTCGCCCCTGGCAAATGTCAGTACCCCCGTACCCCCACCCCCTCGAGCGACACCCCTGAACCTTCGAAAGCCCCCCGTTTAAGGGTTGCTTCTTCCCAGCTCCTTTCTTCGTTTTTTTCTTTCGCCCGCGGCACAACGCCAAATCCGTTTAAATTTATGGCGTGTCATTGTTTTGGCATAAAATTAAGTGAGTTCATTGTGGATGGAGGGGGTGGAAATGTAGTTAAACATGCACAGACATGCATGCAAATGATTGCAGTTGCCACACCCCCTCGCTGAGAACCTCTGATTTTCCCGCCCCCAAAAAAGATGGGAGACCCAGTTCACATGTTAATGAAATTCAATAAGCGCTGCCTACTTTCGGGCGCGTTCAGGACGATGTCTGTTCATAATGGCCTGCCCTTATACACTGAAAAAAGTCAAATAAACTTAATATTAAAAGTATTCCAAGATAAATATAACATTAACAAATAAATAATACAAAAATTATTTTTCTAATTTTCTTTAAAATAATACTTCTTAAATATTGTTAGGATAAGCTTCTGGCAATCCTGAAAGTGAAATTATAAAGCTAGTTTTTAAAGTCTTGAAAATTATACGAAAATATTTACTTCTCTTTGTAGAATTGTATAAATAATTAAAAACCATCATTGCTGGATACTTATTAGAAAAACAAACTTAACAACAATTTGTTGAATCCTTTAAAAAATGTAAATTAAATTAGAAATAATAGATTTTGTATAATTATAGCATTTAGTTATAATTGAGTGTATTATGCAGAAATACAGAGTTTAAAATAACTTAAACAAATTCCATCAATTTGGATATTCTGATTTTTCCAAGTGCACCACCCCTACCCCTCTCAGCTAGAAGCTCCTCCCTGTAGCCTAGACTTCCCCCCTTTGCATTTCCCCCCTTCATCGCAATTGTTCATCTTACCAAGCGAGGCCGCAACATGGAAAATAATTTATAAAATTCATAAGCGCCTTTAATTTATGAGAACATCCTTTTCCCCTTCTCCTACTCCCCCGCCATCCTGCTTGGTCCTTTCTGGGAATCCCCCTGATGCCCCGGAGCAATTCAGTGTAATTTTAATTAATGCTAAAACGGAATGCGAATGCTAAACGACCAGGCGACGGTTAGAAAAAGGCGAAGACACAAGAATAGCTTGGGAAAAATCAACGAAAACAATTTCGAAAAAAAGGAACAGAGAAGAAAGTTCAGAGACAATGCGAGAAGGAAACTTGACAGTATAAAGGAAAAGTAAGGGAAAAGCGGTGGGAAAACAGGGACCATTTACATTTGAAAAGGCTGGGAAGAGCTGAGGTTTTCGAATAATAAAGACTTATACTCTATTTTTTGCTATGATCTAAATACTATTTGAGTGAGGTAATAAAAGGGGATACACTGTAGATGTGTAAAGCACATTTAATTGTACATTTCATTTCAGAAAAAATATCATCTTATTTCACTTATCCACAATAATTGCTGAAATTTGATCTATAATTTCTTAATTTCTTAATAAATATTTATGATTCTGTTTATTGTTTCTCCCAAAACTTAACAGATAATTATCTAACCTAATAAAACTTTAATTAGTAATTACTAGTACATTTTTTTTTAAACTTTGCAAACCAAAAAAATCTTTTCTTTAAAATATTAAAGTTATGTTTTCTCACCTTTTTCCTTTTGCCCTTTTTCCTTTTGTTAGTGAAAACTTGGAGACAAAAAATAAACAGAGTCTCAGACGTTGGCAAAAGTTGGCTTTACTTATGATTAATGCCAGGCGACAATGGCCAAAAAGTTGCGACTTTTCTTCTCTTTTTTTTTTGCCTGAAAGAGTGGAAAAAAGTTTGTAACGTGGCAAAAGTGGGGATTTAGCTTGTTTTGATTGCAGACTTTAACTGCTTAACTGCATATTAATTCACCCCTTCCATCATCAAGGGTCTGTGTTTGTATTGAGCACTTATTTCGGCTTTTGGCCAAAAGTCAAAGACCACAAAAAAAGGCGAACAGCAAAGGGGCGTGGCCGTGTGTTCTTTTGGCAGCCTTTTTATGGGCGGGGCAACCCAGAAGTTGTTCGCTTAAATTAGCTACAAAGGCAGTTTTTGGATTTTCCTTGTTTTTCGCTGTGAGAAAAAGTATATTAATATAGGATGAGCAATTTAATAGGCATTTAATAGAGTAAAATATTTATACCCGTTACTCGTAGAGTGAAAAGTTAGGAGCAAATTATGCGCTTTCCGATAGATGGCGCCACTTTTAAGCGACTGCTTGCTTTGCTGCATGCGTATCTCAATGAGTGAAGGGTATTTGATAGTCGAGATACTCTACTAAAATTAGAAGACTCGAATCCCCTTATAAAATATTAAATTTTAAATATTCCGAAAAAGAGTCGCAATTTATTGAAATTTACAGTTTAAGAATCAGATTGTTGGGGTTGTTAGGGGTTATCCTTCCAATCGCTGGTATCCTTCAATAGTGCCTACGCTGGCGATATCCTGGGGGCAGATATCGGGTAGCCGGAGCAGGAGCAGGGACATGCGACGGGGCCGAACCACGATAACCACCACCAGCGCCATAAGAGCTGCGTCTGTAAAAATAAATATATGATAAAATATATAAATATTCCATATCCAAATAATAGCTAGTGATAGACTCACCCTGCTGGGGCAGCGGGCACCGATGGCGAAACGGGCAGATGGGCTCCCTCCGCCTGGAATCCATTCTTGTCCGCCTTGTAGTTCACAGTGTACTGCTTGCCATCGTCACCGGTATACGAGTAGGATCCCTGGACACCCAGCGATCCGTGGGGCCATCCTCCGCGGAACTCGCCGGTCTCATCGCGATGGATTCCATTGCCCGTGTCGAAGCTGCAAAATGAGGGGGTGGAAATTAGTTTTGGTCTTATGTAGGTATATTTCCGAGGGCAAAGTTCCTTTTATTTCGGAATTAATATTTTTCAGTATATTATAGTATAAAAAGAAACTTCATCAATGTGAAAACTCAAATTTACTAGGAAAAACTAATTATACTTATTTCTGCTTCGAAAAAAATCCTTTAAGTTTTCATTTAATGAGTTTTGTAGAGCCTAATGAATTTAAATTTGTATGGCTAATATTATTTTGAAATATAACAATTTTTTATGCTTTTACTGTGATAATAGTTTTTACACTCCTTTAATTATAATTAAAATATTTGTATATTTTAACATTAATAAGTTATATTTTTCGATTTATAAAAATCGGACTCTATATTCTTCTAGTTCGCAAAAAATTAGGAATATGTCAAAAGTTATAGGGAAGAAAAATGTAGGCATGGGTGTGTAAAAAGTAAAAGGAAGTGTGGTATTAAAAAAGTATGGATGTTCAAGTTACCCGAAGTTGTAGTTGCCATTGGCGTCGCTCTGGTAGTCGCTCCTCACGATGGGGATCTGGGGTTGCTGCTGGCGCTGGAAGCTGGAACCGCCGCCGACGCCGCCGAAGGAATGTCCTGCGCCAGGACGAGCGTGTCCCTGGCCACTGACGCCGTGGTAGTGCAGCTGGCTGGCCTGCGGAGTGGGCAAATACCGCTGGCTAAGACGACCGGCCAGAACGGAGGCCGAGGAGAAGCCCAAGAGCACGAGGGCAACGGTCAACAACTGGGGTCGCAACATTTTTGTGCTTTTCGAAAAAAGATCACAGATCACTCAGGCCACTCGCAAAAAAAGCAAAAAAAAAAAAAAGGAGCCAAGTAATAGATTTATGCGAATTCTCGATTTGGGAACGCTCGAACGGCAACTGCTGGCGAATCCGGTGGAGCGATTTGGTTTTATAGCCCCTCCATCAAACACTCACACTCCGACAAACATTCCATGCTCGGTTTTAATTGTTTTCTGTTCAACTTCTTCTTCGCCTTTTTTTGCTTGGCTGAGATTTTGGTTGTTTTTGTTTTTCGTTTGTGTTTGCTTTTGGCCG
Source organism: Drosophila takahashii (assembly GCF_030179915.1). Lineage (NCBI taxonomy): Eukaryota > Metazoa > Arthropoda > Insecta > Diptera > Drosophilidae > Drosophila > Drosophila takahashii. The sequence goes on from NC_091683.1 coordinate 23,217,267, forward strand.
TTTAATTAGCCAAAAGGCAGACGCGACCAGCAAACAATTTTTGGAATAGTTTTTTTTCGATCCCCTCAAGGCCCGCCCTTTTTGGTTTTTTGTTTTCCTCGGTGGGTTTGCGGCTTCGGTTTTGGCCTGCGACCCGCTGAGTGCTGCATATTGTTAGTACATGCCACTTGGCACTTGGTCAAAATTCTGCGGCCAAACTAATTATATGTAGCAACGGAGCAGAGGGGTCAACCTTTTGGGGGTTGTCTTTTATATCTCACATGCTGCAATACGGACATTTAAGACTTTTCAACAATATTTTGAGTCTGATTCAGATAAAACTGATTGGATAAAACAAAAAAAATAATGAAATTGGACTCTAAAGAAAGGTTGTAATACCTACTTCACAAATTTGCATTATCAATAACTAAATCAAAAGAATTGGAACAAATCGATTTCTTATTCTAAAAACAAAGTTAAATAAATATATTTGTATAAAATATTAAAAACCAAATTACATTACATTACATTACATTATTACATTATTAAACATTTATTGAATTATTCAAGGGAACGAAAACTAAAAAAAAAAAACAATTTAATAAATAAAAAAGGAATAGTAAATTACGGGAAAACAATGCAATTTTGACCGTTATCTTTTTCAAGTAATTTGCATAAACTTTCAAGCCTTTTTTATTTTTACGGGAATTATTAAATTCTGGCATACATAACAAATAGCAATATAAAATCAAATGACTCGGAAAACACAAAAATTTATTTGAGCCTGTTTAATGCCCACTTCGTTATATTTGTAAAATAAAAAGTACCAATTTGCTTTTGACAGTTTTCTAATTTTAGGTTTTGAATAGATCCATGAATCTGTTTCTATTTTTTTTCAAAATAATCTATGATCTCCGCGCCTGTCTGCTATTAAAGGTAGAATCGTAAAAAAGAAACGATAAATGCAAAGAGAAAAACACTTTTGCGGAGTTCCGGTTCGCGATTCGCTGGCTCTCGAGTGGTTGGGGCTACCCAAAAATGCCCTCACTCGAGGGCCATTACAACAAAAGTCGCCGCTCAATTCTAACAAAACAACTCGAGGGGGCATCAAAGTCGACTCTGATGATGGTGATGATGATGATGATGTTGATTGGGATCAGTGGATGTTGATGAACCGATGATGATGGGGAAGAGCTGAGACGATTAAGATCTGATGATGTTGTATGGCCTGAAAACGGTAGCAAAGTTTGGCAAAATTCCTCAATGGATTTGTGTATAAGTTTTATGACAATTAATAGGTGTCGAAACAGCTGGAGGTATTAGAAGGTTCAAGAGTTCAGGGTTGAAGATCCATGTCGAATTTCCGTGGAACTTAATTAGGTTTCTTTTCATTCCTTATAGTTAAAGAAAAATAGTTAACTATCTTTATTATATATGTATTATGTTATGCTTTATGCTTTACTTTAACATCACTGAAGCTAATAAATGGGTGTGAAAACGATGGGGGATCCTACATAAATGGGTTGATAAGTTCAAGGCCAACCATTCATCTTAAGCAACTTTCAGCTGAGTCAGTTATGATTTACTTTCCTCATTTATTCGCATCACATTTTCACCCACTAACAATAAACCCATTCAACTGGGATTAATGGTTAAAAATACTTTTGCAGCATCATCTTAAGTCGATAGTAAATTGCAGTTGAACCCAAAAGCTGAAATAAAAATACGAATACGTATGGAACTGGTTTTCGTGGGGCTTATTATGTTTGTTAGGATTTCCCAGCACAGAACATACAACAAATTGAATTCTGACCATATCCGCAATTATGATGATAATCGCGTCGAATTTGTTATTGTTCGGGGTGTTTAATAATGGTTAATAATAAACCGCCAGCGCTGCAAAACTCCATTAATTAATAATAATAAATGATGAACTAATCAAATAAAAGCGTGAAAAGTGAAGCTGCGATGTTAATGATGCTTGAGGCGCGCAGATCATTCATTAGTTGGTTCGTGTTAGTTAATTTTAACATGCCAGTGTGCCCAGTATGTTGATAAGGTGCAGCCACACTAACGGTAATGAACAGCCACATCTAAAACGAAGTGCAGCCACACTGGAAGCCAAGTACATACACACCAATTGAACGCTTCGCTGGCGACGAAAAGTGCAAAATGCACAGTTAGCCGCGACACTCGCTAATGGCTTCTCATTATGTTCCATTAGCGGTGACTGTACCTTGTCCACAGTCCATCCTCCCCTTCCCCCCCTCTCTCACTCTCTTCGTCTTTCCTTCTAACATTTTGCTTCTGTTTCTACCTCTGTTTCTCTCGATAGCTCATAATTTATGCAGCTTGGCAAAGTTTTCGTGTAAGAAGGTCTGGCTTAAGCGCTTAAGCGGATGTAATGCCAGTCGCAAATGAACTTGTAATTTACAATGCATCTGACACTGACGACTGACAGGTGACTGTACCCAGGTACTCGATGCTAGTACTCGTTTTTCGCAGCACTTGGTCAGTGCTTTGTCGGATTCTTGGCTGGACTTAATCTGGGGCTTTAAAGCAAGCTGGTTATCTTTGATGATGATGGAAGGGATTGGCCAATTTCGCCTATGCTTGATATAACTAGTAGTTTTCAGTTTTCTGTAAGCGATATTTATGGGTATTGCTTGAGCAATGGGAGTTCAGTTAGTTATAAAACATTTTAAAGAATAAATAATAATTTTTTAATCTCAATCATTATAATGAGCTCAAAACATTTTAAAGCTTGTATAAATGTTTGGTAGAATTATTTTTCGCAGTACCTTTAGCCGATTTAGGTTAGCTTTATCCCCTTAGAGCTCACTCGTCTGTGGCTAATTTAATCATGAATGAAACTGCACTGCAATGCGTTCATTTTTTTCAGTTTTCATTTTCTGGGAAATTCAAGTAATCGCCTTAAAGGAAGTGAAGAAGAGAAGTGCGGGGTAAAAGTAAACATTTGCCTAGGCCAAGAGCCTGTTTCAGTACTCCCAACGTTCCCGGCAGGATTCTCGATGCCAGTGCGATAAGAACTTCAGTGACGGGAAAAAGGGGGGTTGGGTATAAGAATGGCCTGTCATCGCTCTTATCGCGTTTTTCCTCTTCTTTTCGTCCTCATCGACTTGTTATTTCCGTTTATGATTTTTCCTTTGAACTTTTCCTTTTCTTTGCGCTGCAAAAAATGTCAAATTCAGCTATTTGTTTAATTGAAAATTTAAAAGAAATAAGGGCTGTAATACCCCTCATACGGGGCGTGTCCAATTGTTGTGTGTCATTAATTTAAATTAGAGCTTGAAGTCCCGATTTCCATTTCACATCGATTTGCTACTTCACTGGATACGTTAAATGGGGATGGAGTTGAAAGTCGGCGGATTATGTGATCAGCTAGATAAAGTGAACTCATGGGGGGAGAACTTACAGTACTGCTGCCTACTCTATGTAATTCATATATTATAATTTTTTTAAAAAACCTTACCCCCTAAAAAAAATATATTACTCAAATTTCATATATACTTAAAGATTTAAATATAAAAATGTATTATTTTCTTGAGTATCTTTATCTACTTGGTTCCTGCCCTTCCTGTTTGTCTTGTATCCCTCCTTCAAAAGGAACTTTAACTTTTTGCTTATCGCCTTTAGCCTGGCAACAATAACAATTTGTTGCTAATGCACATTGCTGTTTGTTTAACCCACACACACACACACATACATACGAACCACCACCCCCCAGCACCTTTTCATATAGTCAACCCCCCTCCCAAAGCTGACTTCCCCGCCCATGACTAGCTGTGGGAACATGAGCTAAACTACTCATTAAGCCAACTTTGGCGTTTGTCCATATGAAACTCAAGCGATTTGTACAGAGTGCGTTGGAAAAAAGGGGAGATGCGATGCCTGGATGACAGGGGCGGGGCTCTTCAAGGGGGTGGGGTGGGTTTGATTAAGCAATTCCAGGCGGAAATTAAATGGACACGCAAAACAAACTGTGAGCTGGAAAAGCTGCTCCCAAGGATCACTACACCAGTAAACAGAGAAAAAAGGGTCATTCGGATGGGATGACCCCCTTGGGCTCTCGTCTCTATCAAACTTAACTGAGCAGCGCTCAAGTGAGAAGATTAAATCGCCATAAATATTAACTACAGTTGTTTCCCCATTTGAAACGGGGCTATATGTGGGTGGGTGGTGGATTGCTGCGTTGCTGGGTCCACGGACTTCCACCGAAAGGTAAGGTAAGACAATTCGAAAGCGCTCGCCTTGATTTAGCACCGGAAGGCACGCACACCACGTGCCCCGAGTTCAAGTCTCCTGGTCGCCCCCCCCTCCATTTTCATTCCACCCCGCCCCTGGCCGCGGGCAAGTGTACAAATCAAATGATTTATTGGACCACGGTCAGTTGTTGTGGCATGCGAATTTGGAGCATCTCGCGTGAGAGGTCCACCAAATAATTGAAACGTACGTCTGTCAGTCCGAAAAAAATAGGGGAAAACATGGTACACGGTGCAAGTTGAGGGATCACTGGGCGGAGACGTCCACCTGGTGCGGAAAATTCGTTTCCAGGCGTCTGCTAATTGCTGACGGGGTCAAAGGTGGTGGGGGGAATGTCGGGGCTCCTGATGAATTACTGGACTCGCTTTTTGGGGTACCAGTTTATTTTTAGAAAAAAAAAGTCTTAATTAAGCATTGTTTAGAGCAATAATATTATCTCTATACAATACGTTTTAGTAAGGAACTAACTAACTTGGATCACAATTATTTCCGTAACAAACAAAAATAACATACATTTTTTAAAAGTATATAACTATTTTAATTTAATTAGAATATTTGATAATGCAATTCACATATATTTTTAAATGACAAATTGGGATTAATTGTTATTATTAAATCTTCAACAAATCACTTTGACTATCAAAGTAATTTGACGAGCTTAGTTAAAAATGTAGGTAGGTTAATATGAAAACTGAAATAAATTATGTTTTATATTACACCTAAGTCAGATTTCTAAAATATTATGCAAAAAATGTAATGTTGACTATCAAAGTAATTTGACGACCTTAGTTAAAAATGTAGGTAGGTTAATATGAAAACTGAAATAAATTATATTTTATATTACAACTAAGTCAGATTTCTAAAATATTATGCAAAAAATGTAATGTTACAAACAGGAAGCCATTCCAGTTAAATTAATTAAAAATATCGGCTTCATGGATAAAAATACGTTTTCCCAACAAATTGCTTTTAAGTTTGATGCAAGTCATTAGGCAATAAAGCTGATGCATAATCAGATTTCAACTGATTTCAAGCATCCATCCAAGGCATCCACCCTCCGCCACTCCCTCCTCTATCTTTGGCCCAGCTGGCATTCAGGAATCAACCCCATTTTCAGTTAGTTAATTGCCAATATTACACAAGTGCCACATCCAGAGTTGCCGCGCTGCGCTCAATAGTATGCTATGCCAGTCGCCCATGCAATCCTTCGGCTTCGTTCGGCAAAGTTCGGCTATCTTCGTTCGCTGCGGTCTCTCGAGGGCTCTCTCTCTCTGAGCACAGTAGCCGAGAAAAGTTAGTCGTCAGCCGGTTTTTAATACATATAGCTCAGTTGAAACATACTTAAAATAATTTTTCGAATTTCGTATTTATGATAAAAAAGTGATCTACATAATTTTGTAAATTATTAGTACATATCGATATAATTACACATTTAAAAGGATAACACATTTTCAGGAGGAAACGTAATTTTCGACCGCACTGTATGAATCATTTGCGCTGCCTTCGCAGCGTTGCCACTGTGCGCAGACTCTGGCAACCGGCAATGCAGGGTGGCAGCGCGCATCTCTGTTGTTGTGCTCTCGGTCCTTCTCCGGAATCCTCGTTTCCTCGTCCTTTCTCATCTGCCCATTCTTTCGCTCTGTTGTGGGTGCCGCCGCACGTGCCGTATCCGGATCCGTATGCTTGTTGTTATACCCGGCACCCGTAGTTTACAGGGGTATGTTATATTTCCCGGGTTGTATCGGTATTGAATTGAGTCCTTGCTATATATTTTATTTATATCTTATTTCTAATTTTGATAGCTTTTATTATTGGCTTTCTTTTTCATTGATTTCTCAACTTCATTATATCAGTCATAATTTGATTAATATCATTTTCAAATATTATTTTAAATTGTAATTAGGTGACATAAAATCACAGCTATTTTGTTGGTATGACATTTTCATTTGATTGCTTTAAGAAATAAAAAAATAGTAGATAAAATATCTACTTATGTAAACAAAAAGTATGTTTTAAACTAAAAAATTCCATTCTTATTAAGTTTCAAAGCCTACTTTTAGTTTACCTTGAGGTCGGTTTTGCCCCTTTGGTATTCACTAAGGTGTTATAGGCGAGTACCGGGTATTTCAAAGTTTGTACACCCGGTAAAAGCTTACTTGTTTTGCTTTCTCTGCGGCGCTCTTTCGCTCTCACCAGCGGGGGTTGTTTTTCCACCAACAGAAAGTGGGGTGGCGGGAGAAAGGCAGGGAGAGAGCGACAGAGAGCGGCGAGGCGACTTGGCGGCTGTCGGTGGAAGTGCCGTTAGTTCAGCATCAGACTTTGCAACGCACGCAACTGCACGCAAAAACGCGGGCGTCGCTGTCACGTAGCCGCCGACGGCCCAAAAACATATAAAAACGAACAGAAATACAGTTAATAGAAGTGAATCCCTTGAAAGAACAATTGCAGGAAAAAAGGAAATACGTATAACAAATCAAGACTCAAATCGCGAGGAGTGACTTAAAAATTAGCTTGAAAACTGCAAAAATTCTTGTTCACATTTTTTCTAAATATTTTGTTGTTGTGAGTGAGCAAAACTCTCAGTGTAAAGTCAAAAACACAAACACACACACACACATATCAGTGAAAACGAGGAAAGTGTGCTAAAGAGGTGAGTGATTTTCTTTTCCGGGAATTTAGGTGCTCTCGTTTCCACCAAAGGTGTTTAATTAAAGTTAATTGATTGGCGTAATTTGAGTTGATGGTTAAAGGCGCAAAACAAAAATTAATAATAATAAGAAGGCAACACAAACACAAACAAACATGTGCGCAAGTCAACGTCGTAACATTGCGAAATTGATTTTTCATCTGCTAGCGGTACTTGGCTCTCTCTCTTTGCTCCAAGTGGGAGAGAGTGAGAGCGGGAGAGTGTGCTGCCAAACTGTCTGGCAGTCAACCTGTCACGGCAACAACAAGAACAGCTATAAAAATGAAAACAACAACAACGAGAGAAATAACAGCGCCTAATCAAAGCGGCGCGTTTTGGCAGCGACTTTTGCCGCTGCTTTCGTCATGACCTTCATGACTCATCGTTTCGGGGGAAGGCCCCTACATATTCCCCAGCGCCCCCTCTCATCATTCTTCGTCTCTTTCTCTCTCTCTGTGCTTTTTCTGTGGCTCCTTGTTGTTTTTGCTCCACTTTGCTCTCGCCTGCGCATTTAATTAAATTGTCTTTACATATTAGCCGCATCAAATTGGAGCGCCTGTAATTTATAGTTGACCCATTGTGTTCATTAATTTTGCCTCTGTTTCCCACTGTTTTTTGTTTGTTTCGCTGTTGTTGTTGCGTTTTTCTGCGATTTGGCCACACCTTTTGTCCTGTTTTTTGGTTTTTACGCGTATGTGTTCAAAATGCTAGTTTTTGCCAGCTTTACCTACCTTTTTTTGTGTGTAAACTGCGTAGCACACTTTTAGGAATTCTGGCAAGCTTACGTAAATATTTTAAAATAATTAAAGTTTGATATGCATAAAGTTTAGGTATTTTAAGTCCCGTTTGTACTTTTATTTTCCAGTTCTCATGAGTAATACTGAGTAACCGACCTCAACATTTTTAATATATAACAAAAATGAAAATCAAGTGATGTTTTTTTACCAATCGGGCACTATTATAATGTATCATGTTTTACAGAAACTAAAAACTTGTAGCTGACAAGACCTCATTATTTTTATATCTTTCACTTAAAATTTTAACATTTTAATATTGCTAAAATTGAGTACAGCTTTTTATCCTGTTTTTATGATCCTGAAATAGTTTAAGACATTAGATTTTGTAAAAACTTTTCTACTTAAAAAACTCTACCAAAGGGGGCTCTCAAATTGTTGGCGCTGATGTCCTTGTAAACGGCACCACATACGAGTTGCCTTCTTTAATAGATCCTTGGCCTCCAAATTAGGGTTCTTTTTCTGAAACTTGCGCATGAAATGAATGTAGGCAATCGCAGAGCCCAAAGGATTTGAGTCGCGTTTCTTTAGTTGACTCTTTATCGATCTTGATGAGATCCTTTCCTTAATGGATTCCCTCTGTCGAGCATATGGAGAGCGCATCTGACATAGTTTCTCCCGTTTAGATTCACCGGTGCTTTCCCTATTAGACTGTCTCTCGAATTTTTGAGATGGTTCCTTTATAATGGTCACAGGTTCTGTCTAATAATAATTAATCAAATAAAAACACCTCTTAACGAGGTAAAAAACTAGTGACGATCGCACCTTCAACATACAAAAGTTCTGATATCAACATTTGTGACGAAAAATTATTACACTCGTCATTAAATAGACTTTCTAATCTTTTCTCATTCGGCCCGCCCTAGCAGACTATTCCAGCCTTTTTCCCTTCACAGGCATTTTCTATTGCAGCGTGCCGAATAAAAAAATATTTGAAAGTCTATTTAATGACGAGTGTAATAATTTTTCGTCACAAATGTTGATATCAGAACTTTTGTATGTTGAAGGTGCGATCGTCACTAGTTTTTTACCTCGTTAAGAGGTGTTTTTATTTGATATCAGAAGTTTTTGTTTGTTTACATTTGCTCTCATAGGAGCTAATATATACATTTAAATTTAAATTGGTCAATCAAAATTTGTAAGCCATTGTATTTAAACAAATTAAGTTAAAAAGTATTTCAAAATACCTTTTAAACGAGGTATGGCACATGTCTGTACCTTTAGTAGTGTAGAACTTACAAACTAACGAAATTTAGCCATTTTTAGCTTTTTTCCCGCTAAAGTAGCGGCTTTTTCCAAAAGTCGTAGAACAAAAGATTCCTATATGGAACTCTCAAGTGCAAATTTACTGATTCCATGACCCTAAAATACAGTTCGGATACCCTCACACAAAATTCAATACTCAGGAAGCTTTAGTTGTTCGAGCTGGCAAAAGTGGCTATTTTCGTATAAAAATAACTTTTAAACGTGACTTTTTACAGTAATGTGTTATATACCAAAATTTAAGGAATCTCAAGGGCTATACAGTTTAAAGTTTTCAAGAAAATCGTTAGAGCCGTTTTTGAGAAAAATAAAAAAAAGCTAAAAAAAAAGTTTTAAAAAATTGTCTTTTGTTCATATCTTTTTAATTATTACATTTACACAAATTGCATATAGAAGGCGTTTATAGCATTTAAAAATACCTTTCAAACAAGATGCAGCACAAGTCTGTAGCTTTAGTAGTATAGAAGTTACGGTTTTTCGAATTTTAGCTATTTATAGCTGTTTTCCCGCTAAACTAGCGAGTTTTTCCAAAAGTGGTAGAACAAAAGTTTTTTATATCGATGGGATGAACGTCATATTAAATTTTCAAAACTTAAGAAACATGTTTTGGACAAACTGACAAACTGACAAACTGACAAACTGACAAACTGACAAACTGACAAACTGACAAACAGAATTAAGTTTTCATTTTGGGAAGAAGAAGGAAATCTTATTTTGGCTATAACTTTTGAACGGAGCGTCGGATTTTGACAAATGACCCCTCATTCGACGGGTATTTTCAAAAGGAATACAACTAAAACATTGCGAGGGGGCATTTATCCCCACCGGCCCCAACAGCTCCAAATTTCGAAATTTTCATTTTTTCACTTTCACCGCTCTCTCTCCCAAGCCAATTGATTTTCTTAAAGTCTTGGTATGCAATCCTTTAAGTTATTGCAATACCTTTCGATTGGTGTATTACTCATTACGATCGGACTATCACAGCAGATTTTCAATTTTGCGGCTATATAATAGTAGTCGCCTTCGCACACTCTCCTGGTGCGCTTCGTCACTACATGGACTGCCGTCCATAGTGATATTATGAAATATATGTATATATCTCATAATTTAGATATTTGTTATATTTACCATGGTTTTAAAGCGTTCCATTTCATCAAAGTTCAGCTGATTCCATTGCCTAGCCCCAAAGCGTACCATATTTTGAGGTGAAATTCCCCAGAAGCGCCTCTTGTATTCCCTCAAAAAGTTAAGGTAGCCGTTGCGAGTAAGGCGTGCTACTTTCTGGTACTTGTAGACTGGTTCACAATGTACTTTTCCACGCTTTTTTCCCTCCATTATATGTTTTTTATTAAACTTTAAATTTTGGTTCTCTAAATGATCCAGAATGATACAATCGATTGAGTCTGAATGAGAAATCGTTCTCCTAGCTAACTTGGTTTGTTAAAATGAAGCTTGGTTATTTGCGCCTACTTTGTTACGGAAATATTAATATTATTATTTAGAGAGAATATTAAAAATTTAAAAAGACTTTTAATGTCCAGTTGGAAGCTTTTAATAAAATGCCTACTAAAATGGCTACTAAAGTTTTTTATTCCATTTTAAGCAAACTTTTGAACGAAAGTTAAGAACTTTTTATACACATTTCAATTTAGCTGGAGTATTTTAATTTCCAGAACTTTGCTATGTTCCGTGCGAATTGCGCTTAAATGTTTTTTATTTGAACAGTTTTCGCCAGAGGCCGAATGGAGCGAAGAGCGAGGGTCGTCGTCGTTGGCGGTGGTGTCAAGTTTTAAGCCTTTTAATGAGCCTCGAGGTCGCCCGTCAAACTTAATGAAAGAGCTCCGACGGAAAAAATATGCAAATGAATTTTCCAAAAATAACTGGGAATTGGGGAAAAGTTTCTTCGTAACGGAGGCGTTGCTGGGTTGGATCTCCTTTCATTTTCGACGGGGGGTTGGATGTTGGATGTCAATCCCGCAAATAGAGTTCGCAACCCAGAAAAGAGAAATGTAATCAAAGAGCAAGAAGCCCATTTTTTTGCTCCTGATATCCCTTTTTATTTTTGGTCAGACGTAATATTAACAAATGGCTTGGCCATCAATTTGAGGCTTATTTAATGTTCAACAATTGCCCAAAAAGAAAAAAAGGAAAGAAAAGGAAGAAAAGGCAACTGTCGCATTACTTATGCCAGCCACTGTCAAATTACATAATCCCAGTGAAAAGTACGTGTTCCCCGAGAACTTTCTGCATATAAGGACATGAATAATAAATTATGTGAAAAATAGGGAGTGAGCGGTACAAGTCGGTGTTTCATGAAGTGATTTTCCGCAATTTTCATGCAGACGTCTGCGGCACGAGATAAAGAACATTTTAGGCCCAGTCTATTGTTGTCGAAAGGGGGAGGTATGGGGGCTAAGAGATGAAAATACTTGACAAAAGAAGCAACAGAACAGTCAGAAGCCGCTTAGCAGAAAAGCTTGGACTTGGGACTTCCAACCAAAGGCATACTTTTGCCCACTCCCCTTCCTATTTCACATTTTCCATTTCCCCAGCACCAAAGTACACGGAAAAAAAGATTTAGAATAGTGATCGATTCATTAGTTTAAGGGTTCATAACTATTTCAATAGAAATCAAAGAATAAAGAAATCAATTGTCCTTAAAGTCCTTAGCCTTAAATAAATTCTCCTTTGGTCAAAGCTTCTATTCTAATACCACAGACTGTTTTACATAAGCTAAGCCTTATCCTTATCCTTGTAAACTGATACTTTTTTTCGTGTGTATCGCTGCCATTTCCTTGAGACAGACGTCGTACTTTTGCGCTAATGATTAATGGCTGTCGTTGTCCTGGAAGTCTAGCTGCTGTCCTCGCCTCCGGCTTGAAAATGCAAAACTCTCGGAGTTTCAAATGGACTCGAACTCGCACCCACCCCATGATTTTCCACCCGCCTCGCCTGCCCGCCGTGCTTTTCCGCACTTGTCGATTGCAGCTGTTGCAAATCTCAACACAGCCAGTGTTGATAAATGCAAGCGGAGCGTGTTGTGTTGACGTTTGTCATGGGTCTTAAGTAACCAGCTTATCGGGTCTCAATCTTGAGGTGTTTCCTCCTCGCTCTTCCACCTCGCCCACCCCCTCAATTTTTGTTGCTCCCTAGCTTCTTACCCCCCTTTTCCACTCCGGAGTTAGTAGTGTTGTAAACTGCTTTGTAAGTGTCTGCCATTCATTTGGGTTCATTAGTGGCATTTGCCACCTGACAGCGCTTGAGTGGAAAACTTGCGTCCCAGCGATAAACCAAATGAAAATTGACAAGCTCTCTCACACACGTCCACGCGCCAAGTGTTTATATAAATAAACCGGATGACAAAGGAAAATTCGAAAGGCAAAGAAAAATATGGCTTTGAGTTTTGGGACGGGAACGCTTGCGGAATTTTAAAATGCTTCAACTCATCCTTTGTTCGCTTCTCGGTTGCGATTCCCTCCTAAAAAAAAAAGGAAAAAAATCCCTGACAGGTGTCAGCAAAAAAAGGCAGAAGTCAATCGATTGATTAGGCGATTCGATTGTCAAACGGAATTTGTAAGCAGAATTGGGCCTTTCCTTACGGAGATATATAGAAAAAATTAAGATTATTAAAATACGGAAAAATACTTAACATTTCAACAAATACAATCCTTAAGTTAAAGCAATATATTTCCAACTTTTGGCTAATCATTTTTAATTAAACAACTCCCTACCTCCCACAAAAACCATAGAAGGCCAGCTGTGTGGTGATTTAATGGTTCATTAGTTTCACATGTTAAATTACCTTATATCCGACATTGAACGACTTTATGTTAATTAATTAAAGTGACTTTTTGACTAAACAGAGCACGCCTTTGTTTTATTACCCAGCAAATACCATGAATCATCACCATAGTGTTTCACACACTGATGACTGAATAGCTCAATAGCCCAAGCAATTATTTCATTAAAGATTAGCTGGTTGCGTAACCATTCGATAGCTGAGTGATGACATTTTCTAATTGCTTATTAAATAAGCTGATTAAAGTATGAAAATGATGGGAGAAATGTTATGTTAGAAACAACATTAATTTGATGATATATTTACGTGAATAGTAAAGGAGAATTTATAGGATTCATATTACTAATAACATGTTTAACTTATTAGAAATGTTTTTAATGCTTGTTTGGAAGTTTTAGATACATGATATAAGTATTTTATATCCACTCTACTTATGAACCCCAAAATATCTGTTACCAACGGTGGCTACACCTTCTTAGGTGTAAATAACTAAGCGCTCAGATAGATGAGCTCATCGTGAATTCAACAGTTGATGATACTACATATATATTGTGTATACGTAGGGAACATTACTTTTACAATTTCAATTACGCACCCTGCGCTCCCCAATGGTTCCGAAAGTAAAAATCTTTTGGCTAATGCCTCCCAAGTGTAATTCTGGGAAATTGCGTTGAAAGGTCTCTCGAAAAACTTACTTCATATGCGGGGTATATGTATATATTTCGGGGTGTAGAATAACAACAACAATGCCCGGAAATGGTATGGGGGTGGTGTAACATGTGTAACAACAAGTGTTAAGTCAAACACCTTCTGTACCAACCCCCCGAAATGCCACTGGCCAGCGCAATTTGTCATTTGGTAAATGAAAGAACAGAGAAAAAAACCGAAAAAGTTGGAGAGGTTTACCTGCCACTTGCTCTATTAAATATTCACCCCTTTTTCGTGGGGCAAAAAAAAAAAAATAGAAAGAAAGCAAAAATAAATGGAACCCCTCAGCATGTAAGTTTCGTTTATTTGCTGATGTTTACAAATTTTCACGCCAAAATGAAAAAAGTTTTCCGGTTTTCCTGTTTTCGATAAGGTGAAGTTGCTTTTTCGGGTGGAATTGTGGGTGTGGATTTTCTGGTCGCTTATGCAACCATTGCCATGAGACGTGAGTTGTGGCTAAAACTTGTTTTGTTTTGTTTTCCAGCTCTTTTTGGCCACTTGTCCTTGTCATGTGTCAAGTGCTGAGGCAGTAAACAACTTGCCACGGAGAAAGTCGTCGTCGGGCTGTGCGGTTTATAGAAATATAGATTGTCCATTAGGTTCGGGCCAAACCCTCATAATTTCCCGTTTCCCATTTGCCATTCGCCACTCGCCATTTCCGTTGACCATTGACAGTAATGAGTCCGGGGGCTCCTGACAACGCCTAAAAGCTGGCAACAGTTTGCCCAAATTGCTTATTTATGCCATGTGCACGTCTGTCTGCCGAATGTGTATGTGACCCATGTTCATATACCCAGTAACCGGAGGACCCTGGGATATGTTGTTTTAATGCTAATTCTAAAGATATTCTGATGCGAAAGCTATTAAGGATCTTGGGTGGCCTTTCTAAAAACCATCTCTATAATATAGAACCAAGTAATTTGTATATAACTTCCTCTATTTGTAGTAAAACAATATTTTTTATTGTTTTATTATGATAGAAGTACAGTACTATTAAATACTAAATCTGTAGTACTTTTAAAATAATTTTAAAATTTTTTAGAAAAGTTTTTATAAATTCAAAGTTTTGATTTTTTTATTACCTCTGAATACCATAATAGCACCTTAATAAGATCATCAGTTTCGGAGACAGTAATAAGGAATGCGCTGATTGTCTATCTTTTAGGGGTATCTATGGGTCGATAATACCGACTGCAGCACATCTGCAGCTATTAGTTATGTAAAGTGCGCTTAGCTGTATGTTTTTTTTGTTTTGGCCAGCCGTGTTGCGGTCACCCCCCTAAAACCCCCTCGAATCTCACTCCTCAGTGGCAATTTTCGTTGATTTGTCACGTAGGACAGCCAAATACCAGATACACGAAATACGGAATACGTTTCAATAACGAGAGACCACCGGCATTTGGCCAACAGATGGCGCTGCGGTGAGTGACCACTGGCTGGCGCCATCGTGTTCAAATTGCGAATTATGCTAATTTGCATTCTCCGCTTTGCTGCTTCTTCCTCCTCCTTCACTTTCTCCCACTTTCCCTTCCCTTTTGCTCCCTTTATTCCCTTTCTTCCCGCATAATTCACACTTGTAAACGTGCCAAAAAATCTAGTTTGCTACATTTCCGCCTCTCATTCGATTTTACCGGCCAGTGTTATGTTTCATAAAATATGCACAAAAGGGGAATGAAAAAAGTGGGATGGGGGTGGGTGGTGAAAGGGGACCCAAAGCGAGGGGGCGGAGAGATATGAGAGACGGTCAATGGCTGGTACACCGAAAAAAAACAGATTTCTCAATAATTATTCCAAAATTATTTCAATTTTCTAATCCATCAGATGAGTTTATCGATTAGAAGATACTTTTCTTTTTTTCCAGTTTCTTAATTGGATATTTGTTAGTTGTAGTTTGTTTACATTAATATTTAACTCCAAATATCAGACAAAAATAAGTATTATGGAGTTTAGGTAGAATATTTTTTTCGTCGGCGTCCCCAGAGTTTCCACATGGGGCACATAATGCGTCATCGTCACCGGTGCCCTTATATCTACCGTTACACCGGCACAGGCACACACAGATACTCACACCCAAAGCTCACACACCCATACACACAGACAAATGCGTCGTCGTCACATGTGCGCAACAAATTGCGTCTGCCGCTTTGAATTTTTGCGGTTACATTTCCGTTGCACCGACAGGCGACAACAGCGACATCGACGGCATTTCAATAAGCCAAAGGCAAAGCGGCAATAAGAAGAAGGAGGAGGAGGAGAAGAAAAAGTAGAAGATGAAGAAGGCTCAGATGGCAAAAGGACTTCAGGAATCGAATCAGAGAGATGCCTTCCTTGCACATTGGTATGCTAGGAAAATTTGATTGGCTAAAATTAAATAAAGCAGTATAAAAAGGAAACTCCTGGAAGGAAACTAAAATATTGTTATTGAACCATTTTATTTTTATATTTTAAGATAAAGGCAAATTAAATTTTATCATTGGCGGATTCAGGTCTTGGTTGCGGGATTTCAAAACAAATTTCTTGCTGCATACTTTTTGAATACCCAATTTTCGTTTATTGTTCAACCAAGTTAGATGGATTTAGGGCCGGTTTCTCGAGTGCCGGCTAACATTTCTCGAACAGATAAAGTCCCTGCTAAGGCATTTTGGCTTTCTCGAGCATAAATGTGAGAGCTAACTTTGACAGGGACTCGGAGTCTCTGTTAAGCGTTTTCGACTCGATAGAATGACAGCTGATTTCCCAAAGCCAACTATGAAGAAGAAACGAAATCACAGCTGACTTTTCCTTTAAATTATACCCAAACAGCTGATGAAATAATCGAAGCATGCCATTTTTTGCGCTTCACAGCACAATTCTGTGCGTTAACAGCACTCTGTAATTGTTTCTCGTTCAGATAAATTAAAGCAGTCGAGAAAGCGGATTTGCTTTTACGAACAGTTTATCTGGTATTTAAGTTTTTCGAACAGATAGCTATCAGGGACTTTGACAGGGACTCGAGAAACCGGCCCTTATTCCCTAAATAAGTATATGAACTTGATGTACGTTTTAAAAACTTTTGTTGGCGATATTTTTGGGTACCCAAATACTTATAAGTATGGAAAACTATTTATATTTCAATAATCCTTAGCTTGTTTTTGCCCCACTGTGCCACTGGCTGCTGCAGCCGTAAAGTGTGCAACGTGAATGAAGAAAAATATAAATCTGATTTATGCCCCTGGCTTTTGCTTTTGCCGGCCCCTTGGAAGTGGCCACATGTGGGTGCGAGTGTGAGATAGAGAAAGCGCTAGAGATTGGAAGAAATCGCAGCGAATTCGCATCAAATTTTCATATTTACTATGAATTACAAATTGTCAGATTATGGAAATGGTATTTCTTGCCTTTGGCTCAGCTGGCAATCAGTTTTAGATGTTGCCGTAGCCTCTTTCGGTTATTGATCTTGTACACCACTCAAAATACACTGAAAAAAAATATTACAAAGGTTTTTCTTGATTCATGTGTAATATAAAAAGAAACATTTATTTAATATTTTTACTAAATAATTAAAAAGAAGAAAAGATTAGAAAAAGAAAAATTTGTGTCTATTTGTATTACTTATTAGATAATCGATCGAAATAGCTAAGTGTGACCATGCAGTTTAGCAAAAACTAGATCAAGTGTGACCATGCTACTCAAACCGCTGTTTACATTAGTTTTTAAAATATTTTTCTCCCAGTGCACAACTTTATTACTCATAATTTGCACGTGTGTGTGTGTGTGTTCTTTTTTGGCCGCTGTGTTGGTGCGTAGTTAAGATAGATTTTTCGTTGATGTTATGACTCATGGATGTCTGCCGGAAAGTGGAATAGATAGAGTCATAAGAGGGGATAAGTCGGTTGGAATGGGGCTGGGTTTTATGGGGGAATGGTTGGAGGGATTAGGTGGCCTGGATCCCTTTTGGCATAACCTGATACCCGTATCCGGCAAAGTTATTCCATTCCAAAAACCATAATACCTGTGGACAAATAATTACAACAACATCTGAGTGGTTTGATGTGGGTTGTTGGGTTGTTGGGTGGTGCGCATGTAGCATATTTAATGACAAAGGAACTCGTGTCAAGGATTACTAATTAGTGTCTGGACGTTGACGACCACGATGATGTTGCCGGCTGCGACTGCTCTTGTTGCTGTTTATGTCCTTTGGCTTAAGTGCACACCCACCGAAAGACCCGTCAACCATCCTCACAAAACCCAAAAACTGGATGGGGTTTTGCCGTTTATATTTGCTTTTTAAATTGACTTTGGCCGCCGCCGCGCTGGCAAATTGAGTTGTCCAATGGCGTCTGTGTGATAAGCGAATTCCATGTTCCATGTTCCATGTCTTACCTGCGGCTTAAGTGAAATTTCCTCGAGGGTTTTTTTATTTTTATTTTGGGGGGAGCGTGGGGGATTACACTTGTCCTTTCCTTTCCGTTTTTGGGTAGCCAATGGGTGGTGTCTGTTTAATTGCAGTGGGGGCACATTCTCGGTTTCTTTAGTGGTTCGTACAAAAATGTGCGCCATTTGCGGCTGCTGCCTAAGCTGATTTGTATTTAATGAGCTGTATATCCTTAAACACACTCACGCACAGGCACACAGAGAGGAAAAAGGCATAACATTTGAATGAAAAGTTGCGAAATCACTGTTGTTTTGTAAACTTTTATAATGGTGTCTAAAAGTAAGCAACAATATATGCTAAGTTTGAAAATTTTTAACAAAAAGGCATACTATTTTTCACTGCATACTTTTAGACACCTTTGTAAGTGATTTATAATATTAAGATTATAGAGTTAAATTTTTGATTTTTTATTGTCAATTTTTCGCAAACTACATATATTGAAATTAATAATATTCCTTTCGCGTCTAAGCAATTATTTCCCTCGGTGCAGCTCGGCACAGACAGGCACTTATGAGAGCAGACAAATTGCCGTTAGTCTCGACAGCGAAATGAAAACATTTACTTGAGGGATAAGGGATTAAGGATGGAGGATTGGAAGAGTGGGGGATCCAAAAATGGGTGGCTGGGTGTATGGCTGCCACCTGTCAGCGACTTTTCCACTCGCCGAAAAGCATCAACCTCACATCATCGTCAATTATTTGTTTATCTTGCGGGGCCAATGGGTGGTTGGGTGGTTGGTCGATTGTGAGGCTGTGCTGTGGGTGGTGCTTATCCACAGAAATTCCGTATTTGCTCAGCATTATGCCAAGCTCCGTTTTTTTGATGTTTTAACCCCGCTGCCAGGGCCTCGTGCTCTTCTTAACCCTCGGGTGGAGATTCATAAATTAAATTCCTCGAATATTTTTCGGAATGAAACATTTTGAGACATCTCGAAAGCAGGCGAAACGGAACCTGTTTGCCTAGCAACAATTACGAAAGGGAGCCGAGCCTGTGCAAACCTACAAGTTATCCACTTAAAGTTTGGGAGTCTAGCCTCATCGAAATTTAATCTGTCGAAATAATATTTGAATATGTGGTTGGGCGGTGGGCGTTTATGTTTGGCTACAAGGAGAAAATTACAAGGTAAATTTGATCTATTAGTTATTCCCATTTTTGTAGGTCTTCTTAAAAAAATTTGATTTTTTTTAAATAAATTAAAGGATTTAAAATAATAAATCGTCTGTAATACTTAAAAACTTTACAAGCCACACTTTTGATCCTACAAAATGTTGTAGGTATGTATTTAACTTAAAAGTGCCTTTGAAGCGTTTTTCTAGCATTTAGAGATTTCAAGCCAAAGGCATTAAAAATTAAATATTTCTTTTCAATTTCGCTAAGCAATCTTTTCAATTTGCCTGCCATAAATTTGGGGCTCCAAGGCTGTTTCTTTTCTGTCCGTTCTCTCGGATAAATCTAGCTCATTGCCATGCTTTTTTGGCAATGGAATTTTTGTGGAAATTGTTTTTTGCTCGCCGGACTAATAACAATGACATGGATGAGACTGAGAGAGGAGTGGGTCGGGTTCCCGATTCCCGACTGATTCCCCGCAGCTGTGGCTGAGTCATAGACAAGCCATTAACTGCTCGGTGGGGTAATCCTGAAAGGGGGAGGGGGCAAGGGGATGTCCTTGGTATCCTTGGCAGTGTCCCCTTTCCAGTTAGCAGCTGCCTTTGGCAGCGGACAAAGCTTAATCGACTTTGCCGACATTAAATGCGTGCGGTTAGGCCAAGCCCAAAGTTACCCCACACCGCCTTTTCTTCTTCTCCAGAAAAATGGCGTGAAAAACAGTTTTCCCCTCTCTAAAGCCAAGGAACATCCATCCCCTCTGGCTGTTGTATTATTTATGCCCATAAAAATATTATTGCCATTTTTTCGCATTTGGATTTCTTTTCTCTCCAGCCCCCTCGCTTATTTTATTTTGTAGACGTCATGCAGGAAAAAGCACCCAAGGAACACACACAACGTCTTGTCAAATGTCAGGCGTGAAGTGTTTGTTGATGCGCTGCATGTATGTATGTCCCTTATAAGGCGGGGGAACCCCAAGGAAGCGCCGGAAATGCTGCGTAATTGGACCCATATGCCCAGGAATGCCAACAGTGGAGGAGTGGAGTGGAAAAGGGATATTATGGCCACATCTTGGGTAGTTTTCTGTGGTTGTGGTTGTGCGGGTTCTCTCAATGGTGGTGACATAGTGGAACCTGCCAACTGTCCCATCAAATGCCAGATTAGTCACCGTGTAGTGTCTTTGTGACTCCACAGAAAAGGGTTTCCCAGGAGCCGCAAGCCCTGAGGAAATCCAATTTCATTGGGTTGTTTCTTGGGACCATGGCTTGCGGTTTCCTCGGGCAGTTACAATCTTCTACCGTGAAAGTGAAAATATTCCAAAATTGTTGAAGTTCCGGTTAGATTAAGGTTATCCTAATGTTAAAAGTGGGCTGAGGCTAATGAGTGTGTGGAACAGAAGGTAGTTTATGTAAAGTTTATTTTAAAACAAATATAAAATAATTATAATAATAAAATCTGGTTAAAATTTATATTGACACGAAAAATGCCTAACCTAAAATGAATTTTTAAGGAACTGAGGAGCCAATTTTTCATATCCATTTGTTTTTTATTTATTTTTTTTTAACTGAATAACTATGACTAACTGGCTATCCAATTTCACCGAAAACCCATTTAAAAATGACCATCACGGCGAATACAAATCAAATGTAGTTGACCACATGCCACCTAAATTGATGAAATAACCATAAAAGAACCCGGGCAAAAAGAGAAGAAGAGTTCGGATTAGATAATGGCCAGTGGCCCAGGATGATGGCTGACCTAACCCACAATCTGCTCATTGCAGTCCGTAGTCCGCAGTCCGCAGTCCGCAGTCCGCTTTCCGCAAAACTGCCAAAGTTTGATTGCATTTTGAGGTTAGCGGCTAACTGGAGCGACTGTACTGTAATTTCCGATCTGGGGAATGGCCATTGGCCATTGGGTCTCAATTATGGCCACTCGGCAATGGGCAATTCATTTGGCCGCCGCCACGTAATGTCCATTTAAACAAAGGCCAGCAAGCAACTGCGGCCCCAGGGATAAATGGGGATGGCTGGAAATATTCGCAAATAAAGTGGCGATTGGATATTACAACTTTCCGGTCACTGCATTTCTGCAAAGTTCACAAAACTACAAACAGGGACGGGGCCCGGTACTTCGGTACAACCACCGAACCGCCCACTGCACCACCGAAGGAGCCACCCACTGAACCACTCACCCACTCGATAAAGTGCCACCCGCTCAACTTCTGCTCCCGTGAGCAGAACAATTTCCAATGTTCGCTCAACTGTGGTGGCAACGAAAGGAGCCCCGAATACGTATACAAATACCAACTACAGGACCATACAAATGGGACTACAGGACTACGTAGGACTGTGGGACTGCGACTACGGACCGGAAACAGGAAGTTGGCTTCGCTTTGCACTGGGCAGCAAAAAAAAAAGAAAGAGAGTGAATGGGTAGATGGCTGGCCGGTACGTTTTGGCAACATGTGTAGTATTTAAAACTCAACCGGCCTTGGTCAGCGGCCACAAATGAATTTATTTGTTTTACGCTTACGATACCCTTTCGAAAGGCTATCAAATAAATTTAACTTTGTTTTCAGCTTAAGAAATTCCGTGTTTTTCTAAATTTTTGAACGTAAAAAAATCGGACCATGCATTAAATAGTTATGAGCCAGTTGCGATAGATGGCACCACTTTCGTTCAGCTGAGTAATTGGTATTTAATAGCGTTCTCTCTTGTTTTTTTTTTTCAAATTTAGAAATACATAAATATTAAAATGAAGTGTTTTACAGATTGGTTTGCTAAAAGTCAATGTGTACATTTCATAATAATTTTATTTCATTTAAAATAAATCGTAAATTTTTTTGAAGTGAACCTGTGACCTTTAGAGTATTTCCACTTCGTTTCCGCAATCAATTGGGCTCTTTTTTTTTGTTGGGATCTCGAATTTTTTGTGATTTTCATTACATTTGGCCAAACAATTTATGTGGCCCAAAGGGGTGGTCGTTGTCACTTGGCCAGCGGTTGGTTTGGTATTGCGATTGGGGATGTGGATGCGGATGGTTCCTGCTCCGGTGCACTCCTGATCTCCTGCCACCCTTGACTCGCTGGCGAAGTCAAAGTTGTCTGCTGGCACGCATCGCGTCTGGTTTGAGTGGTGCGACATTGAAATTTATAGACCTCCAGCCTCTTTTTCTACTTATTTTTTTCTGCTTCTGCTTCTGGTTTTTGGTTTGGGTCTGCTCGTGGCAGTCAGGTGGTGCACAGCGCTTCAGCGGCTCAAGTGGTGCACAGATACGGGTGCGACGACGCACCACTCATCCACGCAGCCTTCGTGCCACATCAACTGTCTGGCTTTAAAAACACAAACAGAAACAGAAACACATCGAAACATACCGAAAAATATTTAATTAAAATTTATGTGCAACCCCAAAAGCAAAGTCAGCGGGTTCCCCCTCCCCCTCCTCCTCTCTCCTCTTGAATCCCCGGAAAGTGACGGCTGCAGTCGAGGGAACGCTTTGACGATGACACCCTTCAGCGACCTCCCTCAACCTGCAGAGTCCACGGGGTCCACAGAATCCACCGAATCCGCTGGGGGAGAGCACTTGAAACTTTGCTTTTTACCGTTTTGCTACGACACTAAAAAAAATTAGGTGTTTTCATTCAAAAATAAACTTGTATGAAATATTAAAATATTTTATTTGAAATTTAGATATACAAATGATACAAATAATTTTAATATTACATATCATTTTATTAATAAATATCAATATAAGCGTTATATAAATAATATGAATATTAAAAAAAATTGTTGTTAAAGAAAACATATTTCTTGCAATTTAAAATCAATATATTCTTTAATGATTTAATATTATTTAAAAAATTGTATTTATTTTATGTCTTCCTATAACATACAATTGAAAAAATCCGAAAAAATATGTCTTTAAACAAAATCGGATTATTTATTAGAATTTTGTAATATTTAAAACTGAAAAAATTTTAAAATTGATTCAATGCAATATTTTTGTTGTTACCTTTTTATAACAATTTTTTTTTAGTGCGGGCCCTGTCTGGTGCTCCCAAATGTCCCATTGACGAGGTTACGTCGGCCATTTTTAATGGTTCCGCTGCAGAGGGGTCGGATTCGGAATCGCAGGGAACCGGATTGTGGGGAGTCGGAAAAAATTAAAAATATTTTGCATACTTGCCGGCGCATATGCCGCAAAATGCTTGTCCGAAGAGCTATTAAAAAGTTTCCAAACATAATGAAGGGAGATGGGTTACAGAGGGGAAAGGGGGTAGCACCCCTCCGTTGGGGGGGTGGAAAAGTAAGTGTGTGCGTTTGTGTGAAGTGTGTAAACAGTTCGCGAAGCAATTGCCCGGTCAGAAGGCGGAAATTTACCTGTAATCGGCCACGCATTAACCAAACAAATCAATTGAGCGTTAAAGGCCAAAAGGCCAACGGGAATACAAGGGTTTGAGCCCCATAATTGGTAACTGAAAGGGGCCCATTTGGCCTCCATCCCCAATCGGCGAACTAATCAATCAAGAGCGACGAGTGCGCGAAGAACGACAAACGGAAGAGCATAACAACGGCATAAGCGAGTTGATGGGGACAAGGTGGGAACACTGAGCTAACCAATCGATTAATCAATCAATCAATCAGCCAGGCAGATAGACAGACAGACAGACCGTCCAGCGGATTGCCCAGCAAAGGTCAAAGGCTTGCCTGCCTTCTGGCTTCTTGTTGCCAATTAGCGAAGCTAAACATCTGGATTAGGGCCGCGAATTAGCAAACGGGAGAGTGACAAGGGCACAGAACTAGGCGGAGATTACCCACTGATACTAACTCAATTAAGATCCCAGATTATTGGCATATTGAAATGGGGGAGTTCATTAACTAAGGTAAACAATCAACATTTGTTGGGGTCACCAAAATGGTTAGGTTCTATTATTATAGTATTATAAAATATTATTAAGTCCGAGGAATACCTTTAAGATTACACTAGATAAGGAAGGTAATTGAGGTCTTTATGAACATGTAAGTGGAGAGTTGAACAACATGCTAAATTTTTTCTAAAAATCGCTTTGAAGGACCAAATCTTCGAAAAAATTTAAAAAGGATGAAAATTGTTTTAGACACATTAAAAAAATGCAGTTTTCCATGACGTTACAAAACATCCGCGGATGAAAAGTGAAAGCAAAAATGGTATTCAAAAAGTATGCAACACAAATCCAAATCCAAATTAAAGATTGTATGCTTGGAGATTTCCTAACTTTGATCTTCGGTTTTAGTTTTAAACGAAAAGGAGACCAAATCGACAAAAACTTGAAGCACAAAGCTCACAATGGTAAACTATCTAAATGGCTGTCATTCCTTTCATTGCATCCATTTGTGCAGTGAAAGGCTCTGCTGAGGTCACCAGAGCAATGTGCATGGAATGGCATTGCATATGAAGCACCCACCAGCACACCACGGGCACTTTTGTGTCTTTGGTACCTGTCGGTGTCATTTTAATAAAAATCAAAGCCAGCACAAAGCCCGGCGATAGAGGATAGAGGATGGTGGCCGCCCGGAGAATGGAGAATGCCACAAGATGCAAAAGATTTTGTGTGTGTGTGTTGTGGCAACGCAATCTCCGCAATATGCCAGTTGAAAGAACCGAGAACCGAGGACGGAGAACCTGGGAACGAGGCATCATTTCCTGCGCGGCGGCCAAAATGTGTCACACAAAAGCCAGTTGGCGGAGACAAGGGCAACATGTGGCCAGAACTCTCGTTGCAGTGGGCCCAGTGCCAAAGTGCCTGCGGTTATGCAGGAAAAGCTGGGAAAAAAAAGAAGAAAACTCAGGCGACACCGAAAATGGCTGGCAGCCTTGCAGCTTTTTCACCTGCAACTCTTGTGCGGAACGAGCGCATTAATGCCGCCTTTAAAATTTATGATATTTACTCAACCAGACGGCGAGGCAATGAGGCAAGACCAACATCGCCGTCCCCGCAACCAAAGCATTTTCATTTTGGGATTCGCCCTCTGCATTTTGCATTCGGCTCAAAGACCCGTGAGTCGTGAATCGTGAGCCAGAGTGGCAATCACGATGTTGGCCAAGCCAATGAGTGAGTCATCGTCGTCTGTTCTGCCAGTTGATTTCCCTCGAAGGAGCAGAAAAAGAAGAAGGAGCCACTCAACTTTCACTGCAAAAAGGCGGATGGGGCAGCCAATTTTACACCGCATCTTTGGTTGCTGTGAGGGCTCTTCAAGGGGGAAAGAAGAAGTATTCAAAAAGTATTATTAAAGTGATTTTATTGCGCCGACAGGGTTGATCAACGATTTTTGAGAAAAGTCATGATTTACGTACTCCTTATCACTATGGACGGCAGTCCATGTAGTGACGAAGCGCACCAGGAGAGTGTGCGAAGGCGACTACTATTATATCAAATAAAAACACCTCTTAACGAGGTAAAAAACTAGTGACGATCGCACCTTCAACGTACAAAAGTTCTGATATCAACTTTTGTGACGAAAAATGATTTTAGATGCGACTAAATAAGTACGCTACCTAAATTGAAAATCGGCAGTGATAGTCCGATCGTAATGAGTAATACACCAATCGAAAGGTATTGCAAAAACTTAAAGGATTGCATACCAAGACTTTAAGAAAATCAATTGGCTTGGAAGAGAGAGCGGTGAAAGTGAAAAATTGAAAATTTCGAAATTTGGAGCTGTTGGGGCCGGTGGGGATAAATGCCCCCTCGCAATGTTTTAGTTGTATTCCTCTTGAAAATACCCGTCGAATGAGGGATCATTTGTCAAAATCCGACTCTCCGTTCAAAAGTTATAGCCAAAATAAGATTTTCTTCTTCTTCCCAAAATGAAAATTAATTTCTGTTTGTCAGTTTGTCCACTTGTCCACTTGTCCAAAATATGTTTTTTAAGTTCTGAAAATTTGATATGATGTTCATCATATCGATATAAAAAACTTTTGTTCTACCACTTTTGGAAAAACCCGCTAGTTTAGCGGGAAAACAGCTATAAATAGCTAAAATTCGGAAAGCCGTAACTTCTATACTACTAAAGCTACAGGCTTGTGCTGCATCTCGTTTGAAAGGTATTTTTAAATGCTATAAACGTCTTCTATATGCAATTTGTGTAAATGTAATAGTTAAAAAAATATGAACAAAAGACAATTTTTTAAAACTTTTTTTTTAGCATTTTTTTATTTTTCTCAAAAACGGCTCTAACGATTTTCTTTAAAACCTTAAACTGTATAGCCCTTGAGATTCCTTAAATTTTGGTATATAACACATTACTGTAAAAAGTCACGTTTAAAAGTTATTTTTATACGAAAATAGCCACTGTTGCCAGCTCGAACAATTAACGCTCCCTGAGTATTGAATTTTGTGGGAGGGTATCCGAACTGTATTTTAGGGTCATGGAATCAGTAAATTTGCACTTAAGAGTTCCATATAGGAATCTTTTGTTCTACGACTTTTGGAAAAAGCCGCTACTTTAGCGGGAAAATAGCTAAAAATGGCTAAATTTCGTTAGTTTTTAAGTTCTACACTACTAAAGGTACAGACATGTGCTATACCTCGTTTAAAAGGTATTTTGAAATACTTCAACGCCTTTTTAACTTAATTCGTTAAAATACAATAGTTTAAAAATTATGATTTATGACCAATTTAAATTTAAATGTTTATATTAGCACCTATGAGAGCAAAAGTAAACAAACAAAAACTTCTGATATCAAATAAAAACACCTCTTAACGAGGTAAAAAACTAGTGACGATCGCACCTTCAACGTACAAAAGTTCTGATATCAACTTTTGTGACGAAAAATAATTTTAGATGCGACTAAATAAGTACGCTACCTAAAATTTATTCATTCGGCACGCTAAAACAGAAAAACATTCGTGTAGATATTAAATATTTGCTAAAGCGGGCCGAACGAGTAAATTTTAGGTAGCGTACTTATTTAGTCGCATCTAAAATCATTTTTCGTCACAAAAGTTGATATCAGAACTTTTGTACGTTGAAGGTGCGATCGTCACTAGTTTTTTACCTCGTTAAGAGGTGTTTTTATTTGATTTATTTATTTAAACTTGGAGTGATATTGTAAACGTATTAAAAAGTAGTTATAAAAAATAAAAAAGCACAGTGTTGCAAAATGCTTGTAGTTCCATGACAGTGTTTATATTCCAGTGTTGTAAAGTTGAATGTGATTATTTTACTAATAAAATATACCAATAATTCATAAATAGGAAATCTTCGTTTGTTATTTTAAGTTGGAATGGTATTGTAAACGTATTAAAGAAAGAGTTACAACAAAGTAAAAGAACAGTATTGCATAATGCTTTACAGTGTTGCACTCACTTCCAGTGCTGTAAAGGAGTTAAAAAGTTAAATTTTATTATTTCATCATCAATAAGGGTAGAGTATTTTGAAGTTTTTGTACCTTAGAAATTAAATATAAACTGCCCCCTAAACTACCTAAACTTTGGCCCATACATGCTTTCCGTAATATATGTTCCACCGCCCAACTGACCCATGTCAGAGGATGTTAACACCTCGAGAGTCAGACGCTGGGTGCACTAACCGGCCAATTGCCCGCACGGGTCTCTGCTCCTCCTGAATTGGCCTTTCAATTGCACATGGCCCCGGGCCATCACAACGACAACATCTGGGCACAAAAGTTGGCCACAGTTTGCCCTTTCACATCCCATGGACTTTGGTTCTTCGTTGATTTTAAGTTTATTTCATTTCATTTCGCTGCACGGCGTTCGCATGTCAACACCTGAGACGCTCGCTTTCGGGATAAAGTCTATTTTGTAATTTTCTTAAGTGTTCTTGGTGGCTGAAAATATTGGCAACATGTTCTGTCGTCTCTGCTGGATTGATTTTAATGTCGCCGAGGCGGCGGTGGAGTGTGCGGGTCCCTGTGGAGGTCGCTTCCACCGCGATTGCGTCGATGTCGCCGAGGATGTGGCGGCGCAACTTCTGGCCACCGAAGGAGGAGGACTGGAATGGTATTGCCGCACTTGTCGTCAACTTTATCGCCTGCAAGTGTACTTCGAGGTAGCTATAATAAGTGAGAGCGACGACTGACATCCCACAGATCTCCACAGACCTGGGATTTACAACGAATTCGCGCTTGGCTGCCCGGAAACTTTCCCCACTGATTGAATTTGTGGCCCGTGTCTGCGTTTTCCTGCCGAGTTTAAAGATGACCTTGTGTTTCCCAAGCCAAGCAATTAAATAAGGCTTGGTTTTTTCTGTTTCAGCTCCCTGGAATAAGATAATCTTAATAGCCCTAACGAAATTAGCTTAAACGTAGGTGTGGCAACTGTACTTGCAAAAGTGATTAGTTTTTTTTCGGAAAAATATTAAATGGTGGGCAGAATAAGTTTTCTTGATACATTTCAAAAAGGGAAAGTTTTTGTCAGTCATTTAAAAATGTAGTGTTTTTGTACGCAACTGTACTTTTTGATGTTTTGGCTTATTAACACTTGAATTGATGCAAAAGAAGTAAAATAAGTTTATCCCTAGTTAAAAGTAAACTATAAAATGAGTTACAGAGTTCAGAAAATTAATGTCCTACAATTGTGAACTAACGAGCATTTGAGTTAATTGTTTTTTTGGGAGTTTCCTCTTATTTATGTAATAAGCTTAAATAAACATACCCACACTAAGATAAATTGCGAAAGAGTTTGACTCATGTTAAAACCTTAACGGTTTAAGACTTTCCCATGATACTTGGCCTACGGATATTTACGGATATTTAATAACCTGCCTGCCTACCTTTTGCCACATACTGTACTTTGCTGCACTAAATGGATTCCCAAGGAGAGTCCTGTAAAATAACCAAAATAAGTTTGGCTTAAGCCGGTAATTTGTGGCCCGCTTTAATCCATCTCGATTCGTTTCCATCAGCTGCTAAGCTTCGCTGTTCTTCAGCTTTTCCCTTTACAATCCGCATCCGCTATATAAGACCATGTAGCACGCCGCCTGCTCGCTCCAACCCACTTAACGTTAATTGCAATACTCAAGACTTTTCCTACGCTATCAACGGCAACAAAGCTTTGTGCATTTGCATCATCTGGACGCGGATCCGCACCTGGGTGGCAAAAGGGGGTGGGTTGGGGGTGGCAGCGATAAGGGGAGGTCCGAACAAAAGAAGCATCGTCGCCATTTTTAATTGTAACTGTAATTTAGCCATTGTTGTACACTTTTGATGACGCAGACGTTCAGCCAAATGGCAAGAAAGTCTGCCTTCTGCTTTCGGCCTGCCCAAAAGGTATAGTGGGTGGGGTTGAAAGGAAAAGCGGGGAAGGTCCTCACACACTTGAGGTGCACGTGTCGTGGCGTTCGTTATTGTTTTTCCCTCGCTTTTTTTATACCCGCTCAGTTCAGACACTCAGTTCAAGGGTATTCATATGTGCCCTAGCATAAACCATTAAAAATTTGTTTTAAGGTTTTAAAATAGCCAAGAAATTTATCTATATAAATATATATATATAGGGCTTTTTTTGTGTTGAGAGCGGGTTTTACATTTTTTAAAACATGTTTTATATTTCAAAGATATTATAGAAACCTTTTCAATTCTATATAGATCTTAAGGTTCTTATTATCATGTGCGGATCCAAGATGTGGAAGTTAGATGATAAAAGTAAAAGGAAATGTGATATTCAAAAAGTATGCAACCAAAAACATGTTCTGTTTCGGGAGAAAAGTGCCACGAAATGTGATATTCAAAAAGTATGCAACACGAAATTTTCTGACACACCCCCACCCACAAACAAATCCTTGTTTCCTCAATGCTTATTATATTATGTAATTAAAGCCAATTATAATATAAGATACATTTACTCAGTTTAAAATGACTCTGTTACATATACAAGATGTATATTTTTAGCAACCTTGGCGAATGTTATTTTTAGCATTAATTGTGTGTGTGTCCCCCCCCACTTTTCTTCTCTATCTAGCTATAGCTTTCCTTCAACTCGGACTAATTGTGCTTATCCCTCTTTTTGTGTCCTCCCATTCCAGATTGCCATCTGTGATGATTACAGCCTGCCCGTAGACTTTGTTAAAAAACGACCGTCCAGCTTCGATCCGTGCCTGGCGGAGGCGATACCAGCGAATCCCGAGCACTGGATTGCCCCCAGTCCGCAGACCGAGTTTGTAAGTCCTTGGTCGTTAAGTGGGTTGTTGGGATGGTGGGTGGTTT